>NC_062547.1:87679964-87982061 GCF_016906955.1 Phacochoerus africanus
AGAGCTAAAAATCAGACACTACATTCTAACTTGTTCAAGAAAGAACCCAAATCCAAACCCCACCTTTCTTTAAATGAAATATAGGTCTTGCAAATAATTCTTACATCTCATGGGGGAAGGGAGGGCTAGACTGGGGGTTTGGGATTGGCATATGCACACTGAGGTATATGGAATGATTGGCCAACAGGGACCTGCTGTATGGCACAGAGAACTCTGCCCACTATTCTGCAATGATCTATGTTGGAAAAGAATCTGAAAGAGAATGGATGTGTGTACATGTATAACTTAATTACTCTATTGTACAGCAGAAATTATCACAGCATTGTAAATCAACTAAATGTCAATAAAATTTTAAAAAACGAAACAAACAAACAAAAAAGCCCCAAGTTCACTAGGGTTCTCATGGATTGAGCTAGCAATCACTCTAAAATCTTAACCGCATCCATGGAAGGAGTAAGAGTCAATTTAAAGGTGGGTGCAGTTTCTCTAAATCCTCCATGTGCTTTATTAAAACCTATTTCATCACCCAAAACATTCTTACATCTCAGGCAAAAGATGATAAGGGAGGATGGTACCGAAGATGAGTTTCTTTCTCTTTCCTCTTTTATTCTTATTCTCATTTTTGAGAAAGGAGCTAAAAGTCAGATAAGTACCAAACTATTTTCTGGAATGAGTTTTTATAAAATAATATAAAAGAAAGGCTCTGAAAGGAATTTTTGTAAGTGGTCAAAAAATCATGACTTCCTAAGTCATTATAAATTATCCTAGTGTCAGACTCTTACTTGCTATTAATTAAGCCAAATCTAAGTTTTTTGTCTTTATGAACAAACATTAGCTTTACAAATCAAGTACCCTGACATCTATCTAATCTCTTTGTAAAAAATCTATTTAAGTCTTTCCTTTCCCATTTTTCCTTAAATGAAGAATGACATGGACTCAACAGCCACTTTTTTGTTGTGCCGCTGCTCTGGATACTTGGTGACAGTAACCAATACAAAAGACAGAACTGCCTGCCCTTGTGGAGCTTACATTTTAATAGGAGAGCAAGACGATACATAAGTATTTAAAACAGAATTGTGCCACATGGTGACAGGTGCACTAAGGAAAGAAATGCAGGCATGGGGGATGGGCGGGAGGGTGCCCAGGTAATGCCTAGAACACGTCAAACACAAAGAGACCACCATGAGGTTATTTTCCCTTATTAGGATGGCTTGCTGAACCAGAATACTTCTCCCCATCCACAGGCTATTAGATCACTGACCTAGTTCTATATATCTCATATAAACTAGTGCTCCAGCTTTTATAGTCGATATTACTCTAACAGCTTGAAGAAATGGAACCCAAAGATAATCCATCTATGCCATTTTTAGCAAAAAAAAAAAAAAAAAAAGCCAATTTATCCTCAGTAAAAAAATGCCAACATGGAACATGATACAGAAATATGAAACTATTTCACAACATAAAATAAGGAGGCAAACATAGCACTGTGGAGGTCGAGACAGTGTGAAAACTATTTGCTGAAGAAAAAGAGGAAAATGTCAGCACCAACTCTGCATACTTCAACCAAACGAAATATTAGTTCCGTGAAAGAAGAAGCAAAAGATAAAATAAGTTTCCTTCTTTAAAGAAAAAGAGTTGGAAAGTTTGTAGAAAGGCAGGAAAGAAAGATATTACTGTATTACATTTTAAAATGCCGTTGGAATTATTTAAGAGAAGCTGAAGGAGATCTGTAAAGTAAAATAAAATCAGCAAAGTGGAACTCACCACAGACTACAGGAGGAAAGGGCAAAGAAAGAAAAATGAGAAGTGAAAAAACACACCAATGAAGGGAAAAGGTTGTCCAACATACACATAAGTGGTGTTACTGCTCAAAAGACCAGAGTACATTTAATGGAGATGAAATCCAAAGACTGATCAGATTAAAACCTTGCTGGGATTAAAAAAAAGAACTTGAACTGTGCAGTGCTCACTGTGCACCACGAAAAACTGATGAAATGAATCCCAAATACACTGGGAATATAAATATTTCTAGCTATCAGTACCAAAGACAGAACACTATAATTATCGAGGCCAGAGGGAGAAGAACTGGATATCTGCAAAGCAAGGATGTCAGAGGACATCAGCACTGTCTACAGAATCGTGAAGAAAAAACTTTGACCTTGAGATTATTTACCCAGCAAAGGTGTCGTAACAGAGAGACATATTCTCGAATATGCAAGGCCTCAGAAAGCATACCACCCATGAAATTTCTATGGACAGAAGGTAATTCAAAGATGTACACAAACATATTTTATATTAAACAAGACAATAACCGAAATTTCTATCTCAAGATAAAATGTGTTATATCAAAGGGAAGTAAGCAGGGAAATCTGCAAGTAATTTACATGAAATTAAATCAGTTCTTCACTCCAGCACCCTGGTGTCACTTCCTCAGTAAACTGATTACATTTTTGTCTCATGTTCTACTTTTTTGCAAACTAAGACTAAGAGAGTGAACAGGAATGAATTATTCAAAATATGATGCTGAAAATATTAATTTCATAAAATAATTCAGCTCTCTAATACCTCATCATAAATGTTCAATTTCTGGTAGAATGATGAACTTGAAATCTCAATAGATCCTCCCTCCAAAAATGGAAAAAAAAAGCTACCTAAGTTCATTTTTAAAAGAAAAAAATTTCAAATCCATTGATGCTATGTTAAGAAATTAATTTTGAAAACTATAAGGTGAGGACTGCTTCTTCCAACCAAATAGGAAAAATGGGAATGGCGGTCAAAAGGTGCAAACTTCCAATTATAAGATCAAAAAGATCTAGGGATCTAAAGCACAGCATGGTGACTATAGTTAATACTGCTGCACTGTATACTTGAAAGCTACTAAGAGTGATCATAAATGCTCTTACCACCAAAAAAAGAAAAAAGTAACATGTGTTGCAAGGGATGTGTTAAACTTTATTACACTAATCATTTCGTAATATAAACATAAATCATATCATTGCACTGCTCACTTTAAATTTATATAATGTCATATGTCAAATATATCTCAATAAAGCCAGGGAAAAAAAAGATAAATATCTCCAGCTCACAGAAACTCTTCCAGAGAACACAAAAAAAGGGAGTACTATTGGACTAGAGATTATCTTATTAAGTGAAGTAAGTTAGAAAGAGAAAGACAAATACTGTATGATATCACTTATACGTGAAATCAAAAATATGACACAAATGAACTTATCTACAAAACAGACTAACGGAGGACAAATTTATGGTTGCCAAGGTGGGGGTGGGGAGGGATGGATTAGGAGTTTGGGATTAGCAGATGCAAACTACTATATATAGAACAGATAAATAACTAGGTCCTGCTGTATAGCACAGGGAACTACTGTCTAAATAAACTCTAGTCCTGTAATAAACCATAACAGAAAAGAATTTTTTAAAGGGGGAACACCGTTCAAGCTATTTTATGAAAATGGCATAACCTTAACCAAGACCTTACAAAAATAATATAAGAAATCATAATTACAGAATACTCTTATACATAAATATGAATGTAAAAATGCTGAATAAAATATCAGCAAATTGGACAAAGCAATGTTTAAACTGAGGGTTTCTTAAAAGTGCAAATTTGTTTAACATCAGAAAATTAACAAATCAAGTGAGAAAATTATATGATTTTATTCATAGAGGCAGAAAATTTGTGTTTTTTGTGTTTTACTTTTTAGTGCCACAGGTGTGGCACATGGAAGTTCCGAGGCTAGAGGTCAAATCAGAGCTAAAGCTCCCTGCCTACACCATAGCCACAGCAACACAGGGTCCGAGTCATGTGTGCGACCTACACCACAGCTCATGGAAATGCTGGATCCCTGACACACTGAGCAAGGCCAGGGGTCGAAACCCACATCCTTATGGATACTACTTGGGCTCATTACCTTTGAGCCACAACAGAACTCCAAGGCAGAACATTTTTGAAAAAAAATCAAGTACCTATTCATGATTTTAAAAATTCAACAAACTAGGAATAGAAGAGGGTTTTTTTTTTTAAATTCTGATAAAGAGTATAAAAAAATCTACAACACTATACTTAATAGTAAAACTTTGAAAGCTTTCCCTCTGAGATTGGGAATGAAATAAGGATGCTTGATCTCATCACCTTTATTCAATACTGAAGAAGTTAAAGGTATAGGATAGGCAATGAACAAAAAATTACTATCATTCACAGATTACCTCCTTATTGATATATAAACACAACAAATTATTAGACTTGAAAATAGCGTTTAACATTATTCATTGGATATAAGATCAAATGTCAACTGAATGTACAAGTCAACTGAACTACATGCTTACAACTAACAGAATTCAGAAAGAAAAAGGGACCACTTATAACAGCTACAAAAACAAAGTATCTAAAGACAAATCTAGTAAAATCTAGTGAAAAAAAATCTCAAAAATTGTAATACTTTCCAGGGGGTCATTACGGAAGATTACATTGAAGGTGAGATATACAGTGTCCATGGACAAGAAGACAATGTTAGTACAAATGACAATTCTCTCCAAACTGATCTACAGAGTCAATGCAACTTCAATCAAAACCTTGATTTTTTTTTAAATAGTGACCATAACAATATTGATTTTTTTTTTTGGTCATTTCTTGGGCCGCTCCCACAGCACATGGAGGTTCCCAGGCTAGGGCTCCAATCAGAGCTGTAGCTACCAGCCTACACCAGAGCCACAGCAACACGGGATCCGAGCAGCGTCTGCAACCTACACCACAGCTCACGGCAACGCCGGATCCTTAACCCACTGAGCAAGGGCAGGGATCGAACCCGCAACCTCATGGTTCCTAGTCGGATTCATTAACCACTGCGCCACGATGGGAACTCCTGATTTTGTTATTTTTAAACTGTAAACCTACCCTGCATTCATTACATCATTACTAAAACACACTTTTTTGAGGACCCAAATGTGAAAGATTAAACATGTGTAGGACTAGAGGAAAACGAAAGTGAATTTGTGAACTCAATATGCAGAATTTTTTTTAGCTGTGCCCACAGCATGTGGAAGTTCCTGAGCCAGGGATTGAACCTGTGCCATAACAGTGACCTGACCTGTGGCAATGACAATGCCAGATCATTAAGCAGTCGGTCCTGAACCAGTGTCACAAGAGAACTCAAGGATGAGGAATTTTTAAAAAAATATAAACACAGTGGAAGAACTCTATAAAACAAGAAGTTTCAATTTTAAAATTTAAAATATACCATAAAATAAAGTTAAAAGAAAAATATTTGCTATATAACAGCAAAGAACAAATTTTTAACATATAAAAAGTTCTTATAAATTTATAAGAAAACTCTTTTTTCCTTAATATCAGAAAAGATAAAAACTAGTAACTATGGCCCCCCAATAGACGGCAAACATGAAAAATGGCCTAGCACCACAAAGGAAACCATAAACAAAAGAAAAAGACAACCCACAGAATGGGAGAAAATATTTGCAAATGAAGCAACTGACAATGGATTAATCTCCAAAATATACAAACACCTCCCACAGCTCAATATCCAAAAAACAAACAACCCAAAACCAAAAATGGGCAGAAGATCTAAACAGACATTTCTCCAGAGGAGATATGCAGATGGCAAAAAAAAAAAAAAAAAAAGAAGAATGTTTCCTTGAAGCTTGCTCCAATGCCCCTAATCCAAGCCCAATCCTATAAAATGCTTCTCATATACAAACACACCTTGTTCCCCATGGTGTATGCCCTCCCTTGTTGAAACAAATACCAATAAACCAAATTGTTCTGTCAAAAAAAAAAAAAATGAAAAGATGCTCAACATCACTAATTATTAGAGAAATGCAAGTCAAAACTACTACAAGGTACCACATTACACTGGCCAGAATGGCCATCATCAAAAAGTGTACAAATAATAAAGGCTGGAAAGGGTGTAGAGAAAGGCAAACTCTCTTATACTGTTGGTGGGAATGTAAATTGGTGCAACGACTATGGAAAACAGTATGGAGATTCCTCAGAAAACTAAAAATAGAATTTCCATTTGATCCAGCAATCCCACTCCTGGACATCTATTCAGAGAAAACCATAATTCGAAAAGATACATGCACCCCAATGTTCATAGCAGCACTATTTACAATAGCCAAGGCATGGAAGCAACCTAAATGTCCATCAATGGAGGAATGGATAAAGAAGATGTGCTATATATATACAATGGAATATTATTCAGCCATAAAAAAGAATGAAATAATGCCATTTGTGGCAACATGGATGGACCTAGAAACTATGATACTAAGTGACATTAGACAGTCAAAGACAAACATATCATATTACCTATATGTGGAATCAAAAAAAAAAAAAAAGGATACAAATGAACTTATTTGCAGAACAGAAACAGACTCACAGACGTTGAAAAACTTATGGTTACCAAAGGGGACAGGTTGGGGGTGGGAGGGCTGAACTGGGGATTGGCATATGCACATGGAGGTATATGGAACAGTTGGCCCATGGGGACTTGCTGTATAGCACAGAAAACTCTACCCAGTATTCTGTGATAATCTATGTGGGAAAAGAATCGGAGAGAATGGATATGTGTATATGCATGACTGGGTCAATTTGTTGTATAGCAGAAATTATCACAGCCTTGTAAATGAACTATACTTCAATAAAACTTAAAAAAAGAGAGAGAAATAAAATATAGGGAGAGTGTCCTGGATTACCCAGCTGAAACTAATGTAATCAAGTCATCATTTAAAAGTGAGAGAGAGCTGGAAGCAGTCAGAGGACGATGCGTGATGATGGAAGCGAGCTTGGAGAGAAGAGCTGTGAAGAGCTGGCTCTGAAGATGGAGCAAGGAGACCACGGGCCCCGTAAGGTGGGCATCCCCTCGAGGCGGGAAAAGGCAAGGACATGGATTTTTTTCCCCCTAGAGTCTCCGGAAAGAAATGCCTCCTGACGCCCTGGACTTTCATCCAGTGAGACCCATATCAGACTTTTAACTATAGAATTATAAGATAAATTTCTCTTGCTTTAAGTCATTACATTTATGAGAATTTGGTTTAGCACAGAGAGAAAATTAATACAGTGTTAAATACTATCTTCTTCCATTCTTTTATTTGAGAAAGATAAAACCAACGTTGTCGAAATAATAAATTTAAAACTATGCTTTTTGAGGACGTCTATCCTAATCCCCCCAAATGCCTCTCCTTCTTTATTTCTCCCTTGTACACTTATTTGTTGCTAATTTACTTTATAACTGTGTTTGTATCAGGTATTTGCTGCTTGATCACTAACATCTTCTATGACGAGTTACTTAAGGTAGACCATGTACTCAGCTTTGTACTGAGCTTACTTCTCAGAAACGTTTTGAAAAGTTTCATTTCAGTCTTATGTGTAAGCACTCAAAATCCCCTAAAAATCTGACCAGCTTAGTAAATATTTAGAAAGTGGATTTACTACACTTTAATTTCATTGGATGTGTCCCATAAAACTTAGGGAGGTTTTACGTTTTTCCAGAATTTTATGGTTAACAAGTTCAAGGATGGTATGTATCTTTACCCTTACAGAGAGTAAGGCTGGAGGAAGATGTCTGGTCTAGACTAGGAGAGAAAGGAGAGAGTTTGGATATTCCCAAATCTTGAAGAAATCTGGGTACCAATAAGGCTCCAGTGTGGAGGATGGAGGGAGCCCCGATGCAGGATCGGCTCAGAGAGACTATTTGGAGGGTGGACTACTTGTATTGAGTCTCAAAATCAGCAGAGCTCTTTTTTTTTTTTTTTTTTGGCTTTTTCAGGCTACATCCCTGGCATATGGAGGTTCCCAGGCCAGGGGTCTAATTGGAGCTACAGCTGCCAGCCTACGCCAGAGCCACAGCAATACTAGATCGGAGGTGAGTCTGTGACCTACACCATAGCTCATGGCAGTGCTAGATCCTTAACCCGCTGAACGAGGCCAGGGATCGAACCTCAGATTCATTTCTGCTGCGCCACGACGGGAACTCCAGCAGAAACCTTTAAAAAGCCAGAATGACAAGGCTAGTCTTGGAAGCCACTGCTGAAATTTCTGAGCTCTACCAGAATTAAAGAAAAGGAAGCAAAGCAAGAAGAGGTCCGTTGGAAATGAGGATTTGGCATAATTGCAACCCTGGGCGGAGGCGGGGGAGGGCTGTTGTGTAAATGGGGTTCTGGGCAAGTCACCACGTGGCCAGACACCCCTTTCCCAGAGGCAGACCTGGCCCAAGCCCTCCAGTCGGTTTCTGGTACCTGGGTCTGCGAAGCTTTACAAAACGTGCTTCCCCTGATCTACAAACATAAAGTCGGGGCAGTGGGATTTGCCATTTCTGTGTCGTCTAGGCCTGCGGTGAGGATTAATTAGTGTTTTTAAAGTGCTGTGGGTTTGGTTTGGCTTATTTATTTTCTCAGGATGAAAGCCAGGACGCCCGCACCAAGCGTTAACAGCGAAGGTTTGATGCCTGTTACTTGAGACGCACTGTGTGAAGTGGGGTGGGCGGAAAACGAGGCTTGTGGGACTGCCGCCGGCATCAAAAAGGCCACATTGCCAAACACACTTTAGTGCTCCCTGAGGTGAAGGGGGCGCAACCAAAGCCTTTGAAAAATCAAGAGGGAGAAAAGTTATCTGTGTTTAGGCTCCGTGATGGAGGGGATGTCCCAACCTCCCCCCTCCCCCGCAAGGAAAATTTGACGAGCTGCCCAAGACAAATATCAGCAGCTAGAGAAGACACACAATTCTGCTAACTTTGTGCACACTGTAATATGAGCTCCTATATTTGATAAAGAATTGCAACCCTGGGCAGTCAGGGCCTCAGGGCTAAGAGCTGAGGAGAAATGTCACACACTAGCTTCTCTGACCCAGGACACGTGAGCATAGGGTCCAAGAATTCTGGCCCCCACTTCCACTAAGAACCTCGCAGCTTTCCAGGTATTACAATCCCACCAGACCCCTTTAAGCTGTTTTTTAAAAATAAATCTTGGTGGCTGAATTCCCGATTATGGAAGAACTGGGTGCTCATTGCTAAGAATTGAAACTGCAGAGATACACAGTGCAAAAAGTGCAGACACTGCACCGCCAATCCCAAAGCCAGGATATAATTGCTGTTTACTATTATTTGGACATATTTAGGGAGATAGCTCTTACTGTCCCCAATTTATAGGTCATAAAACAGATACCTCAAAGAACTGAGCCACGAGCTCACGGGAAATAAGTCAAAGCTGGAATGCCAATCTAGGTCTTTCTGGAGTTCTCACTGTGGCTCAGTGGAAATGAATCTGACTAGCATCCATGAGGATGCAGGTTCAATCCCTGACCTTGCTCAGTGGGTTAAGGATCCGACGTTGCTGTGAGCTGTGGTGTAGGTTGAAGACCTGGATCGGATCCCAAATTGCTGTGGCTGTGGTGTAGGCCGGCAGCTACAGCTCTGATTCAACCCCTAGCCTGGGAACCTCCATATGCCATGGGTGTGGCCCTAAAAAGACAAACAAACAAAAAAAAACCTCTTTCTTTCTGACACCCCACAACTCTGCATGTTCCATTAGCCTACCCGGCCCATCCCACACCGCCACCATCCTCAAATATGATTAACTACAAGGCCCCCACAGGGTTTCCATAACTAGCTTTACAAAGGGGATGGACCATCATCCATAGAGTCGGGTTACACATGCAGGCAAGGCTGGCGTCACGTCTAGGTCCAATTTCCCAGCTCATTTAAATGTGTCATCCTCGGAGTTCCCATCATGGCTCAGTGGTTGACGAATCTGACTAGCGACCGTGAGGTTTCAGGTTCAATCCCTGACTCGCTCAGTGGGTTGGGGATCCCGTGTAGCTGTGAGCTGTGGTGTAGGTGGTGGATGTGGCTCGGATCCCGCGTTGCTATGGCTCTGGTGTAGGCCGGTGGCTACAGCTCCGATTGGACCCCTAGCCTGGGAACCTCCATATGCCGAGGGAGCCACCCTAGAAAAGGCAAAAAGACAAAAAAAATTAAAAATAAATAAATAAATAAATGCGTCATTCTCCAGGAACATGCTGTTATTTGAGTGAGATGGTGAGACTTTTCCAGCAAAGCCAGCATAGAACAGAAAGTAAAGAGACCCCTGAAGTCAGTAGATGGTGTTTTATGTGCGACGCCTGGGAACCTCCATATGCTGTGGGTGCGGCCCTAAAAAGAAAAAAAAAAAAAAGAGTCAGAGAAGCAAAGCAAAGTGGGGAGGTGCTGCAATGGTGCTGAGGGGCAGTTTCAGTGGAATGACGGAGGTTGGAGGAGGCAGACTTATATTCCGTGTGTGTCTTTGGGCTGCTGGGAACCACTGACAGCGGTCAAGCAGGAAAGTGAGGGCCTCTGTCTGCGTCCTCTTACAACAAAGCCTAAAAGCGAAATGATCGCCAGTACCAACACCTGCACCTAGCATGTCGAGGGCAGGCCGTATCTAGAATAAATCACCTCAGGAGTGGCCAGCTGAGGTCAGGGAAGGGATCTGAGTTTGCTCTAAAGGGGAAACAGGGAGCAGCTCCAGGCAGGCAAACCCAGACAACTCTTGGAGCTCGAGCACAGCTCTGGCAATTTTACCACAGAAAATGCATGTGTGTTGGTGGGGGTGGGGAGTAAAGACTTTTTTTTCACCCCGTAATCATGAACAGAAATAACATCCCATTATAACCGTTAAAGAGAGGAGGCCCTTTCAATGCGAGAGTAACAAAGCTGTATGGTATCACTTTGAAGACGTGGCCTTTGGTGTGGAAAAAGCTAACATCTGTCAGGGCCCTTCATCTATAATCAAGCTTCTACCAGCAGAGTCTGAGCGCTCATGTGCGTGCATATGTGTCAAGTATCTACATACCAGGTATGTGAGAATTCTAACAATTCACAGAATACCACGTCCAACTTGCAAGGTGAGTCGTGGTCGCAGACAGAGTAGCGTCTTGACCTCAGAAGAGCCCAGGTCAAGCCTGTGAGGTGGGTGGATTCATTTTCTCAAAGGCAAACTAAGGCTCTTGAAATCACTTCTCCTCCAGGTGTGAGGCAGGTTGACTAGAACTGAGGGGAACCACAGAGTTTGCAGCTGGAGCACCTCCGATCCGGGTAGAGCGGAATTCATACCTGTAGGACCTCAGAGCCCAACTGGCTGGCATCATGACAGGCTCCCACCACTTTGGATGTTTTTAGCCTTTCCCATTAATCAACTTAAAAGGATATGGTGTTCCTGTCATGGTGCAGCAGAAATGAATCTGACTAGTAACCATGAGGTTGCGGGTTCGATCCCTGGCCTCGCTCAGTGGGTTAAGGATCCGGCGTTACCGTGAGCTGTGGTGTAGGTCACAAACATGGCTCGGATCCCGAGTTGCTGTGGCTGTGGCACAGGCCCGAAGCTGTAGCTTTGATTAGATCCTAAGCCTGGGAACCTCCATATGCCGCGGGTGCGGCCCTAAAAAAACAAAAGACAAAAAAAAAGGATATTATTCTGGTCCCTCAGGCTTTCTCACAGGTTTCCTCCACACCCCACCCTCTACTGCTGGAGAAAGACACTGAAGCCAGGTCAGCCTGCTAGAAAGAAACACTCGAAAGACATTAAGTGGGTGGGTGGGGGTGTGGAATAAACAATTCTTAGGTTCTTAGAAAGGAGGGAAGAGAAAAAGGTACTATCTGAACAGA
Organism: Phacochoerus africanus; assembly: GCF_016906955.1. Classification (NCBI taxonomy): domain Eukaryota; kingdom Metazoa; phylum Chordata; class Mammalia; order Artiodactyla; family Suidae; genus Phacochoerus; species Phacochoerus africanus. The sequence goes on from NC_062547.1 coordinate 87,691,628, forward strand.
GACCCAAACATGTCCCTCCAAAGTCACCTCAGAACAAAGCCTCTGAAGAGGAATAAAAAGTTTCCTCACAGGACACCTGTACAGCAGAAATGATCTGAACTGTACACTTAAAAATGGTGAAGAGGAGTTACCTTATAAATCAACTATGATTCAATAAAACTTAAAAAAAAGAAAAAATATATACAGCAGAAATCAGAAATGATCACAGCCTTCTAAATCAACTATACTTTAACAAAACTTAAAAAAACGGAGTTTCCGTCATGGTTCAGTGGTTAGCAAACCCGACTAGCAACCATGAAGTTGAGGGTTCGATCCCTGCCCTTGCTCAGTGGGTTAAGGATCTGGCGTTGCCGTGAGCTGTGGTGTAGGTTGAAGACACGGCTCAGATCCCGAGTTGCTGTGGCTGTGGTGTAGGCCAGTGGCTACAGCTCCAATTGGACCCCTAGCCTGGGAACCTCCATATGCCTCGGGTGTAGCCCTAAAAGCAAAAAAAAAAAAAAAAAAAAAAAAAAAAAAAAAAAAAAAAAAAAAAAAAAAAACAAAACAAAACGAAAAAACCCCACACATAGGAAAGCACACCACACATGTGACATGGGTCATGGGAGCCGGGATGGTGGGTAGATAAAAGTAGAGCCAGATTTGGGGCACCGAGAGGACCAGTGACCAATGAAACAATGACAGGGAACTTTCCAGGGAGGCAGGAATGGGAACAGCACAGAGAACAGCAAGAAGCAGTAGTGCCTTAGACTCAGAGGGGAAGTTGGGCTGAGCTGAGACCAGCCCAAGACATATTTATAAATATGTATTTGTCTATCAAGAAGGTCTGGAGGAAAGGAATAAAGAGGGCAGGGAAAATGCCACATCATCTCTTGGCTGATATTTTCAATTAAGGGAAGAGTGAGGATGACATTTATATGCTGGGTAAGTAGTTTCAAACATCTGTGTGTGATAATGTTAATTAAAATAGAACATAGCTTGTGACCACTAAGTTTTTGGGGTTTTTTTGTTGTTGTTGTTTTCTTTTTTTAGGAACAAAATGTAGGACGCAAGCTTAGGGTTTCAAAGGAGAGTGTGGATTCCCATCTGGAGGCACTTTTAAGTTCAAGAAAGGCTAAGAGACAGTAGAAGAAAGACTTTAACCTGTTGATCTAGGCATCTTTTGTTAACAAAGATTTATTGGGAACTTAATGTGATGATAGGCCTTGGGCTATGCACTGGGAATATGGCAGTAAATGAAAAAGTTATGAAGATCCTATCTTCATGCAGTTTCTATGCTTTTTTGGGGAGTGGTACATTTTATTTTAAAATTTTTAAATTGTAATAAAATCACCATGACATAAAATTTACCATCGTAAGCCATTTGTTTTCTTTTTACATCCACACCTGTGACACATGGACACTCTGGGCCAGGGGCTGAGTACAAGCTGCAGCTGCAAGCCGATGCCACTGCCACAGCTGCATGGGATCCGACCTGTGTTTGTGACCTACACTGCAACTTGCAGCAATGCCAGATCCTTAACCCACTGAGCAAAGCCAGATATTGAACTCACATCCTCATGGGTACTTGCTGGGTTCTTAACCTGCTGAGCCACAGTGGGAACTCCTCTTAACCATTTTTAAGTGTTCGGTTCAGTGACACTAACTAAACACATTCACCTTGTTGTGCTACCATCCCCACCATCCATCCTTAGAACACTTTCCATCTTATAAAACTGAATCTATACCCATTATGAAAAAGCTATAACTCCCATTCCCCTTTCCATCCAGTCCCTGTTCTGTACTTTCTGTCTATGATTTTGACTCTTCTAGGTACCTCATGTAAGCAGAATCAGATACTATTTGCCTTTTTTTGTGTGATTGGCTTATTTCATTTACCACATTGTCCTCAAAGTGTATCCATGTTGCAGCATATTTCAGAATTTCCTTTCTTTTTAAGGCTGAGTAATATTCCATCATCTGTGTGTACCACATTTTGTTTATCCAGGCTCCTGTCAATGGACATTGAGGTGGTTTCCCTCTTTTGGCTCTTGTGAATAATGCAGCTCAGGTTTCTGCTTTTGATTCTTTTGGGTATATATCCAGGTATGGAACTGCCAGATCATATGATAATTCTATTTATTTTTTATTTTATTTATTTTTATTTTTTTGCTTTTTTTAGGGCCGCACCTGCAGCATATGGAGGTTCCCAGGCTAGGGGTCCAATTGGAGCTGTAGCCGCCGGCCTATGCCACAGCCACAGCAACGCCAGATCCGAGCCGTCTCTGGGACCTATACCACAGCTCATGGCAATGCTGGATCACCAACCTGCCGAGAGGCCAGGGCTCGAACACACAACCCCGTGGTTCCTAGTCGGAATTGTTTCCACTGTGCCACAATGGGAACTCCTGATAATTCTATTTTTAATGGTTTTGAGGAGCTGCCATACTGGTTTCCATGGCAGCTGCACCATCTTACATCCCATCAGCAGGGCCGAAGGGTTCCAGTCATTTCACATGCTCATAATAGTTGTTCCTTTCCTTTCCTTCCTTCCCTCCTTCCTGTAGCCCTCCTAATGGATATGATCTAGGTGCTTTGAGACCTACTCACTCTTTAGTAGAATCTCCTGGTCTACGGGAGATCCTACAACCTCTGGGGCATGTGTGTGTGTGTGTGTGTGTGTGTGTATACACCAGTCTTCTGGAAATATTTTTCTCTAAGTGTCCAAGCCACAACCTACCAAGCATATGTGGCCATGGAAAACTTTTGCCTGTGCTGTTATTGTGCTAGAAGCACTTTAGGAAAGACGGCAGAAATCACAGCCGGTTATACTAAGAGCCCCACAGCAAGCAGCACCATAACCGGGTCACAGAGGAAGACAGTTCTCAAGCTTCTGTTTCTGATGCAGCTTAGTGAGTGAAGAGGGCTGGAGGCTTTTCATTTCTAGATGGAGCTTAGTGGGTGAGGACAGCTTATAACCATTATAGCGTAGGCAGCATATTCAGCATTTCCCTGGATGTTATACTGGTTTTTGCAGTGCATTAAATTGCTCATAAGTTGGGGGGTTTTTTTGTTTGTTTGTTTGTTTGGTTTTTTTGGCTTTTTAGGGCTGCACTGGTGCCATATGGAGGTTCCCAGATTAGGAGTCAACTGGAACTGTAGCCACCCCACCTACATCACAGCCATAGCAATACCAGATCTGAGCCACAACTGTGACCTTCACCACAGCTCATGGCAACACCAGATCCTTAACCCACGGAGTGAGGCCAGGGATCAAACCGGCATCTCAAAGTTACTAGTCATATTCATTTCTGGTGAGCCACAATGGGAACTCCAAATCACTCAGTAGTTCTAAAAATCATTCCTGCCACCCCTCTATTCCCTTTTGGCCACCCCGAGAGATTCTCATATGACTGGTTAGGAAATCACTGCTCTAGTGAGCCAGTTACACACTGGAATGTGTCCATCCCTAGGTGTGCCGGGGAGAGAAAAGTTTACACCATGGATGTAGCTCCACAGTAACTCATCACAAGTCTGCGCTCTTCTAACACAGCTGATCACGTGTTTCCCTAGCAATTTCTAGAACAATTTCTTTACATGCAAGAGACATGCAATGCAAATTTTTCTATTAAGCACATTAAAGAAGGAAAAAGCAACAGATGAAATTAAGATCAATGCATTTAAACTCAACACATCCAAAGCACTGCCATGTCAACAAGTAATAAATATATGTATGTTTTATATGTTTCAAACTAAGTCTTCAAAAATCCGATGTGTATTCTACACTTCCAGCACATTTCAGTCTGCAATTAGCCACACTTCAAGGGCTCAGTCATCACACAAGGCTTTCATACTGGACATAGTACTGCCTACCTCTGCTTCTCTCATGACATGTGTTTTCTCCAACAGACACAGAAGTCTCTCCATCCTGTAGCCATTCCTGCCTATCTCAGGGCACTTTCCTTTTCAATAATTCTATGTGGTCTTTATTCCATCCCACCTCTCCTCCAACTGCCCACTCAGTCATCACATAATCATCACCAAGTACTTGCCAAGGGCCAGGCACTTGTGTTAACTTATGAGGATGTAAAGATAAACAGGACATAGACCCTGATTTCCAGGTGCTCGTGGCTCACTGGGAAATGCGGGCACATGCAGAAGAATTTGGTGACTGCTATACAGAGCTACGTACAAAGGGGTGCACAGAGGAAGGAGCGCCGGCTTCTTCTGGGGCTCCTGGAGAGCATCTGGAGATGGTACATTTGGGCTGGGTTTTAAGGGGTAAGGAAAAACTGTGGAGAGGCAGGGAAAGGTGTTTTAGGAAGAGGGAAAAGCACATTCAAGGCCGAAGTAGGAAGATCTGCATGCTGAGAAACCGCAAGTGTCTAGGACGGCAAGAACATGGCAGGGAGGGCCTGGAGTGGGGCTGGTGAGGGGAGCTGGGCCTCGACGGCCTGATGACACTCTCAGAACTACTGTGGGTGATTCTCAGGGCAGGGAAATCTTAAGGCTGGCTGTAGCACAGAGTGGAGAGGACAGGAGAGTCAGGACAGCCTGAATGATGGGGTAGCAATAGGTCTAGAAAGAGGAGGACGCGGAGTTCCTGTCATGGTGCAGCAGAAACAAATCTGACTAGTATCCGTGAAGTTGTAGGTTCGATCCCTGGCCTCACTCAGTAGGTTAGGGATCCGGTGTTGCCATGAGCTCTGATGTAGGTCGCAGATGCGGCTCAGATCTGGCATTGCTGTGGCTGTGGCATAGGCCAGCGGCAGCAGCTCCGATTAGACCCCTAGCCTGGGAATCTCCATATGCCACAGGTGTGGCCCTAAAAAGACAAAAAGACAAACAAAAAATAAAAATAAAAGTAAAAAGAAGGGGATGTGAGCACCCAAGTGAATGAAGGGAGTATGAGGCACTATTTTCTGCAAAGTCTCATCATGGGGCATTAAGATGGAACCAGGGCAAAGGTCCTCACAATTAAGGCTTTCCAGGCCCAAAATCACAATGCAGGAGCATCAGGGCCACTAGCATGGAATTTTTTTTTAATTTTTTTTTCTCTTTTGGCCACACTTCCAGCATATGGAAGTTCCCACCAGGGATCAAATCTGAGTCTCAGCTGAAACCTGAGCAACACTGGATCTTTAATCCACGGCTCCAGGCTGGGGTTTGAACCCACACCACTGCAGAGACAACGCTGGATCATTAACCCACTGAGCCACAGCAGGAACTCCACTAGTTATATGGAACTATTACCACCTGCCGGGATGTGAGAGAGCATCAGATGGCCTCTTTCCTTGCAGGAATGGGTAGGGTCCCCTGTGGGTTCATTTAGGCAACAGGCGGAACCAATTTAAGTTTCAGGATTGCCAGGGAAGTCATGGGTTTCTAAGACCGAGCAGATCTAGGCAGCATCTCATCAGCCTGACTGGATGATGTGCTGGGTTATTTGACCTTGGGTTTTTTGGAAGGAAGGAGGCTCTGACACTCTCATTAAGAACAAGGCAACCACAACATGACATTTACATAAGAAGGAGGCTCTGAGATCCCATGGGTACTCCTTTAAGAGATGGGAAAACTGAGGCATAGGGAGGGAGATGGTTCATAAGGTCATATTGCTAGCAGGTGCCATGTACCCTTTGTGACACCAAAGCTACAGGGAGACCGGCACAGCAGGGGCCATGAAGAACTGTTTACCTTTAGAGCGAACTCAAGTGGAAGATGAGAAAGTTGAGCTGGAGACAGAGTAGGTAATAAAACTGTCTTTGTGAGTAAAAGAAAGAGATTTAAATTAGTAGCAATAAACAGGGTACTCACATGGTGAAACATCTACAAAGTTTGGGTCGATATTGTGCAGCAGCTCCATTCTGGGGGACGGGCTTCCTTCACTAGAAAAGAATTTTTTTAAGAAAATTGTTAACTTCCTCTCTCAAATGGGTATGAATGATTTTAATACTTCCTTTCCTCAGATTTAACGGGAAATAACAACTCGGTCATGAATTCAGAGGTCTCCAAAGCCTGTGGTTGGTGCATTTCGGGCAGTCATCACTTGTCTACGTTATCACCATGACAAGGTTGACATAACAACTTCAGTGTCATCAAGCACATGACAACTTTTTAGAAATGAGTCTTATGACCTTTTGTGATAAATAATGTGGCTGTACTTAAACATGGTCATTCATTAGGGCGGTGTAATGGGAACTCAAGCCATCCAGGGTAGACTTCATACTGTACACTCAGAGGGAATTGAACAGTATCTACCACAATGGCAGCGCCCACGTCGCAAATTTTATAACAGCCCACATGAGAAAAATGTGTCTTTTATATCTAAATTTAAACATAGAGCTTATATGGAATATAAACACATGTGCAATAGTTAAACCTCTTTAAGATTTTTTAAAAACCGTACGTGCAAATATGATCACACCCCACATGGGTGTCGAAAAGAAACTTGGAGAGCATTGAGTCCACCCCCTTCACGTTACAAATGAGAAAGGCACAGCTTAAGTTCTTGGCCGCATATTGGGTTGTGGGTGTTCTTAAAAAATTGGGGAGCATAAACACCACTGGATGTATGTGGGGTGTGTGTGAAGCACCAGATCATGTTGCTAGTACAGACTCAGTCTGATGGAAGAAGTTGTTACACAAAATTTCAGTTGTTAGTCAACATTTCAAGACTACTTGATAATCCAATAAAAAGTTGCAAAGTACTGTTAACACCACAGGGTTTGTCCACATCTGAATAATCAATAAGGCCCCTGAGGTAACCAAGGTGACACATTTTTAGGCAACGCAATGTCCATACTCCAAACTCACAGCTATTTATCTACAGCAGTAGCTTGGGATTTCCAGGACTGGTAAATTTTCAAAAGGTCTGGTTTGTGATTGGCAATGTTGTATTTGCCAAGTAAGGAAATGTTAAAATAAATTCATTAGTTAGAATCTAGGAGTTCTCATCGTGGCTCTTAGGCTGAGAATCTGACACAGTAACTGCGAAGATGCAAGTTCCATCCCTGGCCTCACTCAGTGGGTTGAGGATCTGGCATTGCAGCAAGCTGTGGTGTAGGCTGCAGATGTGACCTGGATTGGTGTTGCCATGTTTATGGCACTGGCCTCAGCTACAGCTCCAATTCCTAGTCCAGGAACTTCTATATGCCACAGATGAGACCACACACACACAACCAAACCAAACAAACAAACCCAAAAATCAGAAAAAAAAAACAAACAAACCCAAACAAAAAAAACAAAACCTTTTAATAACCATCACCATTATTTTATAAAATACAGATAGGACAAATAGAATCTCAGAAAAAGTAACAGTCCTTTAAATTGAACATATTTAGCTATAGTATTCTATAGGGTTTCCCTATTTCTCTTGGCTCCATACAACACCCTAACTAGAGAGTAGGAGGGAAATACACAGGGGCAGCATTCCCACCAACAGGGAAGGAGGGGTCCCGTTTCTCCACACCCTCTCTAGCATTTGCTATTTGCTGACTTGTTAATGATGGCCATTCTGCCCGGTGTGAGGTGGTTCCCTGCCCTGTCTTTAAGAGCACAGCCTTTCAGAGTCTACATCTCAATTCTACAAAGTTATATAAACTTGAGCCTTGTTTTTTTTTTTTTCCTCACTAGCAGAAGATGGATAAAAGAACCTACACACGGGTTGTTATGTGAATTAAATGGGGAGACATTTAAAGGGCTTCGGCTATAGCAAGTGCTCAATAAGCTGGTAGCTTAAAAACAATGACAACGCCTTTTGTTGCAAAATTTGGATCCTGACTCTAAAGGTGGAAAGACTATAAGCACAGATACAAGACACTAACCTAGATACAGATACAAAAGTAATATACAGATACAATGGATCATTAATATTCCAATCCATCCCTCTTGCTGGCAAGAGTTCCTCTTACGAAATACACTGGTGTAGCTGGAACTTTATTTTCTAAGACATATTATTATATTCTCTTCCATGTGAGGGTCTCTTTTTAGAAAAGCATCCATGTTAAATGTAGCCAAGTCACACAGTCCACTCACGAGCTATATCTAAAAAGATATATTACAATCTGCTGTTTAGGAATTTCCCCTATGTTTTTTAATCAAGCCTATGGTATAGTTTAGCTTTTTGAGCAACAGTATCTTCATTAGACTCTTGACTCCATTTGTAAAATTTAAATCTCTGAATAATGACTGGTGATGTTCATAGAAAATGACTTTTCAATGATCACACAAGTGCCTGAAAGGCCCTGGTTTTATCCTGCAAGGCAATGGATGTTTTTAGTAGGGCAAACATTTGGGCTCTAAGCTGATACGAATGAAGCACAGCCCCCTAATCAGCTTCTTTCAAGTAGGCACCTAGGGGACTGTTCAGAGACTCTTGCTTCCTGCACCAAGAATTAGGTAAAGAAAAAGAACTGCAACATGTCTCACTGACCACTTTATGCAGAGACCTACCTCTACACCTGTGACACAGGCATGTTTCATGCACTTTCATAACAACCAGACTGCAGTTGTTTGGGGGAGGTTATTTGTTTTGACCAAGCTAGTCTGAATAATAGTAGCTAGAATTTATAGAGTATCTAATCTATGCCACATATCATTTCCAATGCTGCGTGTGTACTATACCATTTAATCCTTGACATGACGATGTAGATACAACCTTGGCACAGAGCAGTCAAGTGACTTACAGGATCACGTGGTTGAGCAGCTGATAGAATTGGGTTTGGAACTCAGGCAAACTCCCCAATTTCCCACTCCTAAGCACTATGCTAAATTGTCTCCTCAAACATGGACATGGTCTCAGTGTCCTTTTGAATGTATTATGTTTCCATTTATCCAGCTGATGCTTAAGGCTCCCTTAACAGCTACCCCTACTCACTTCTAATATCTCTATTAACGAGAGAATTAGTCATTTTTCTCCATCCTCTCCTCTTAAAGATGTACATAAAATGGTGTATACTCAACTGTCCCTGATGACTTTCCAGTATTCAATTTTAATTCACCTCAATTTCATGTTTTCTGGATTCGTGTTTTGAAAAGAGGGCAAGGATGCACTGATCAGTAACTAGCTTCCAACATGCTATAAATATTTTCTAAAAGTCTACAGTTTCAGACACTGAGATCACAGCACTGTCCATTTATAGATAGAGTTTCCAGTTTTTGACTTTCATTTTCCAACTGGTTAAAGGGTGGGGCAGTAAAACATTTCCCATAAATAAATGAAGTGCTGTTATATTCCATACTTCTGTTACCACTAGCTGCTGACCATCTGTCATAAAAAAGACACGCCCTGGAAGGCAGTATCAAATTTTTAGAAATAGAAATAGCCACGGCAATATTTCCTTTGATGAAATTTTCAAAAAAAATATTACTGATTAAAAAAGTCAAGAAACACCCACAGAGTAACCTCCATCCTGTTCGCCTTTTGTCAGCATCCGAAATCATCTGCATCATCTTCACCTCAAGGTACTGAATTATCACTGTGTTCCAGGTGCTATGCTAAGTGTTCTATGCATATTCTGCCTCCTCACAAAAGTGCCTACGAGGGAGGCACCACTAATGTCACATTTTTCACGTGGGGAAACTGATACTAAGAAATATTAAGTAACTTGCCCAAGATTACACAAATAATAAATGGAAGAGATGGAATATGAACCAGATCTACCCACAGAGTTTGCATTTTCAACCAGCATACTAGCAAAATTCCTTGCAGGACTTATTTTCTTTGTTATGTGGGTGAGGGTGATGTGGGTTTGTGTAAATTCCACGCTCCCTTAAAAGCCATTTTAACATGCAAACATTACCATGAATAAACAGTTTAGCCATGGACATTATAAAATTTTGACTAAATTTGGTGAGGAAATACATAACTTAAATTCATCTGATGTCAAACTACAGATGAGGAGAAAACATTTTCATGTACATTTTTACCAAGGAATCATTACATTTCTAAAGCAGGCTTAAGAAATATGCAGTCGTATTAAGAATAACTGAATCACACTTTTATTACAATCGTTCCCCAGTCATTACCGAAAAATAATTGGTAGGACTTCTGGGTTAGCATCAGGGCAAATGAGCAGAACCTAATATGCCTTTTTTTCCAATTTCCATTATAATACCCATGAAGAATTACAGAAAGATGAAAACTGGCAAGAGTGTTGGAAACTGAAGAGAAGACCAGATGCCAAAGTCCTGAGGGCATTTTCACTAACGCCAATGCTGAAGCGATTAACAACATATTCTTGGATTCTCCCATAAGAATCCAAACCTGATCACCAAAGACAACAGAAAAAGATGGATTCACTTGGTCTTCCCTCTAGCTATAGAACTCAGGGGCCAAGCTAAAGCAAAAAGGGACAGTGATCTCCCATCAGCTGTCTTCAGAGCTAGCCCATCACGCCTTTCCTCCCTCATGGCCAGTTTCTTCCCTCTCTTTGCCTCTCCAGGCAGCAAACACCAGACCAACACGAGAGGAAACAGAAGAAATGAGGCAGCTAGATCGCCTCCTAGAATGTGATGGAGCCAAACAGAAAACATCTGAGATAACCCTCGGAGCACTACGTAACTCTGCACATAGGGTAGAAGCACTTTTGTCAAAAAGGGTGAAGTAGAGAATCAAAAAGCCCATCACTTCTTCAACAGTTTGCTTTCACTTGACCGCAATGGCTACATATTCAAAGACTACATAGTTTTTGAATGTAGGACTACTGGGTGGTGTTCACCACCATTTTTATTTCATAAGCCCTTTTTCTAATGCTTCAGTTCCAGGTTCTAATGCTGTTTGTTTTCTACACTGGAGAAAGAGCCTAAGGACATGTGACTGTCCAGATTTCCGTTATTGGTGGCCATCTACATTTGGATCTTTCCACACATTTTGCCTTAAAAACATAGTCAAAAGGAAAGCAAGTAAAATCACCCAATGCCCAAGCCTACAACATAAGCAGAAGACAGAACATATTTAAACCTGGAGGGACATGAGGAAATAACCATCTAAGACCTGAAGGGTCAGGGCTGGTGTCCACCCTGGGGAAGAGGCAGGCTGGGATCATGCTAAACTGGGCACGCGGTACAAGAGGGGAAGAGACTCAGATCATATGTGATAAAATAAACCCAGAAAGAGAGGGGTCCCCCCCACCCGAGGGACTAAAGGTCTGCCTGGTACCAGGTGGACCAGAGGACTGGCTACTGGGGAGTCACAAGGAAGTGGCTTGGAAAAATGCACAGAATCAGAATGGCAGTCCCAGGCAGGTGGCAATTCTGAGAGAAGCAATTGAAGAACGGGTCTTTTGGAAGGTGGATGGTAAGGGAAAAGAGAAAAAGGTAAAAGGTTATGATCCCAATGAAACAACATAATATTTATTACAGAATCACAAGAAGGCAGACCAGAAAGAAAGGGGCAGCACTTATTACAGAAACTGCACTTCAGTGGAGCAATAGAAGAAGGGGCCCTTGAACTAAGAAATAAACTATCTAAATCACACCCCAACAGATCATCTGCTATTGCAGGTCCAGGAAAACTAACATATGTAAACAAAAACAATAATGACAAAAAGGGCTCAACATCTAAACAAAGTTCCCATAGAAGCTAAAATAAATAAATAAATAATAGCAGAGGAGAATTCAAAATTTTGGCAAATGAAAATATTCTCCCACTATGTAAAAGAAAAACCACAAAGCAGAAGAAAACATTTATACAATATCTCAACAGGAATTAAATATAATCAAATCAGCATTGCCTATATGAAGGAAAGAAAAGGAATTAAACATTGAAAAACTCAGATGCCAAACTAAGGGAAGAAACTGAAAGAAAAATCAAAATCTCAAACATGAAGGGTTTAAAAGTATATGAAAGAATACAGAGAATAAAAATGAAAAGAGAGAGGTTAATTAATTCAAAGTAAGGGGAAAAAAAGAAAAAAGGATCAGAAAGAAACTTACAGAACAAATGTATGTAAACCAGATTCTATAATATCTATAATTGGAGTCCCAGAGAAATGCAAAACAATAGAAGATAAATGTAAAGCTGTAAACTCTGAAATAAAAGACCTAGATTCAAGTAAACTCTGAAATAAAAGACCTGGATGAACAGCTGGAAAGAACCCCACTGTGCATCTGGGAAACTGACCTTGTATGGTCACATTTGACTCATACCTAGTAAATGCCTTAGACTTTAAATAATAATAGTAGTAATAATAAAAATCTTCTGGACCTCCAGGCAAAAGGACCAAGTCACTTCCGAACGAAGTAAGATCAGGGTGACATTAAATTTATCAACAGTGGAGTTTGCATCGTGGTTCAGCAGTTAATGAACCCAACTAGTATCCATGAGGATGCGGGTTCGATCCCTGGCCTTGCTCAGTGGGTTGAGGATCCGGCATTGCCATGAGCTGTGGTGTAGGTCAAAGATGCTACTCGGATCCAGCACTGCTGTGGCTGCGGTGAAGGCCGGCAGCTACAGCTCTGATTCGACCCCTAGCCTGGGAACCTCCATATGCCGCAAGTACGGCCCTAAAAAAAGTTTAAAAATAAATAAATAAATAAATAAATAAATAAATAAATGTATCAGCAGCAACATGTGAAACAAGTAGAGTGGGGTCACAGTTTCAAAAAACTTAAGAAAAGTATGAGATAAAGATTTTATATCAGCTGAACCACTTTGCTACTATTTTTACTATACAGGTAAAAATTCAAAGAATCTTGAGAAATCTATTAAAGAATGATTTCTTCCAACCAAGAGATAACGGAAAACACTCTAGAAATGAACAAGTGGTGAGTGCAGAATATATTATCGTAGATTTAAAACAAAAACAGAACTGTGGACAAGGGTAGAAGAAAGCATTATATAGTATATGCTCTGATGAAATAGAAATAATGCAATTAGAAATAAAACTGAAAGAGAAAGGCAAGAGAAAGAGTAAAGCTGAACAAACTGTTGATTTCCTTATAGGTAATGCGTGGGAGTGGAAGATGGCATTTAAAGCTGACAAACCATATAGTAGAATCTCAAAAGGGAATAAAGGAATTATATAACTATATTATTATAATGGTGACACTAGAATAAACTATACATCACTTAAATATTAAAAGAACTAACAAAAGATCAAAGATAAAAATAAATATAACATAAAATAACATGGCAAAGCTAAGAATAAAAAATTTTATAGTTATAGCAACATACATAAACTCACCCACTTCTGACTGGAGCACAAAGAAAAACATAATATTATAGCTAACAACTGTAAGACACACGTTCTTTTTAAGACCACACAGCAGCATAGACTCCAAGAAAGTAGGAGCAAGTCTCAAGTCTAAAGTGACTGAAATAATAAAAAGTATGTCCTCTGAGAATAGCATTAAAATAGAAATTAATATTCTAACTGGAGAAAACCTGAAATATTTGGAAATTAAACAACACACTTCCAAACACGTGAATCAAACACCACCATCTGCACCATTTCCACCCTTAAACTGAACAATAATTTTGACATAAATTCTACCTTGTCAGATACCAAGACTGTAATCTCGGCTTTCTCTATGTCTGCAGGTAAACTTGGTACACGTTGCTGTAATGGTACTTACCAAAAGGCAAGGAGAAAAGATTTAATAATAATTCTTTGTCAAATTATTATTTATGTTTGAAAAATATTTATCCATATGTGAAGATTTTTTTAAAAAAACCTTACCATGTATGTACATCTACTGCAAGTCACTTTATAACATTAAACCAACCGATCAAAACATGAACTACAATTAGGGGAGTTCTCATTGTAGCTCAGCAGTAATGAATCCAACTAGTATCCTTGAGAATATGGGTTTGATCCCTGGCCTCACTCAGTGGGCGAAGGATACAGCATTGCCATGAGCTGTGGTGTAGGTCCCAGATGTGGCTTGGATCTGATGTTGCTGTGGCTGTGACATAGGCCGGCAAGTGCAGCTCCCATTGGACACCTAGCCTGGGAACTTCCACATGCCGTGTGTGTGGCCCTAAAAAAATAATAAATAATAATAAAATTAGGAACTGAGGATAGGAAAATTAAGAAGTGGTGGTAATACGAAAAGTAATAAATATATAGATCTATGCGTAATTTCTCTGTATGTGATTACAAAGTTGAATGCAAGAAGAAAACTCTTTTGAAAAGAAGACTTACACACAACAATTTGATAAAGCTCAAAATAATTATGCTGAGTAAATGAAGCCAGACCAAAGAGTATATTTTGTATGACCCAATTTATATAAAATTCTAGAAAATGCAAACAACTATATTGATAGAAAGTAGGTCCTCATTGCCTGTGGATAGAGAACCAATGATGATGGGTAAGAGAGAGGGAAGGAAACTTTTTGTAGGTGATGGACATGCTTATTTTGATGGCAGCGATGGTTTCATGATTGTATGCAAAATTAAAACTTAGCAAATTGTACACTTGCAATATATACAGTGTATTGTAGGTCACCTATGCTGCAATAACATAATTAAAACATGCATTTAATTCACTTGCTAGGATTTGTGTAAAGTATGTTTAATGCCTTATTAGTTGAAATTGTAGGGAACTGAGAAAAATGCAATGTCAATTATTAAATATTAGTTAAATAAATGTTAATATGCCTTCCAAAAAAAGAAGACTTATAAGATTTACAATGTTATATTTCATAAAGCTTGGTCTATGATCCGAGACTGAGTTAAAAACACTTGAAACTAGGAAATAAATGGGAAAATATGATCAGAAAAGCAAAGGCACAGTAAAATTTTCTTTGGGTACCTCTGCTTCTAGCCAAGATGGAGTAAGAAGCAGATGGGACTTACCATCCTAACTCCAACAACCTAAAGAAAAACAGACAGAAGATATGAAACAACAGTTTTCAAAAGATGACATATCAGGCAAAGGACAGTGATCGCAAGTGACAGGAAATGAAAGAGGTGAGTCTTATCACCTTGAAAATGATAGGATTCCAAGCCCTGGTGCAGGAATGGGGAACCAAGGCATAGCCCAGTGGACTCCCTTATTTAAGAAATGAGAGCCAAGGGAGACCAAGGAAGCTAAAGTTGATAAGACATCGTGTCAGAGAAGAGAACGCTGCACAGAAAGGGAACCCTGGAGATTTTCAGAGGTTCCCCTAGGAATATTTAGCTGAGCACTAATCAGATATACTTGAGGGAACTACTCATAACTAGATAAAAAACCATCTGAAAGGATTAAAGGGACCATTGCCCAACATTCACATGGGGCTGGGAATAATAGCATCTGTTCCCATCAGCCAGACTGGAAAAACTTATAATTCACTGGGCACTGGGTAGATTACTAGGGAGGTTTTGGCTTAGTAGAGAAGAACAGTTAGCCCTAGACTGGGCACTGCTCTGGACTTGCCTAATAAATCATAAATGCAATACCCAGAAGGATCAAACTGTTTTCAAGTAATTTAACTGCATCTCAGAAAAATGCAAGAAGAGTCATAACAATAAACAAATATCCAAGAAGGTAAAATGTACAATGTCTGGCATCAGATCAAAGAGTAAAAGTCAGGGAAACATGACCCATAATGAGGTAACCATTTAATCACAACCAACCCAGAACTGACACAGCTTTTGGAATTAGGAGAGGACATTGAAAGTTATTAAATTATATTCAGTATGTTCAGAAAGTTTTACATAAAAACAATATAAAAGACCCATATTGGACTTAACACTGGGGAAAATCCACAAAGTGGGAGATGAAAAACATACTGGATGGAGGCAAAAACATTCTTGAACATAAAACGAAGCAATATTTTCTTAGATCTGTCTCCCGAAACAAAATAAATAAAAGCAAAAACAAACAAATAAGATCTAATCAAACATGAAAGGAAATGATCAACGAAACAAAAAGATAATCTACAAAATGTGAGAAAATATTTGCAAACAATGCAACTGACAAGGGGTTAATCTCCAAAATATACAAATAGCTCATACAACTCAATATCAGAAAAACAAGCAACCCAATCAAAAAATGGGCAAAAGACCTAAATAAACATTTCTCCAAAGACAACATACCATGGCCAAAAGGTACATGAAAAGATGTTTAGCACTGCTACTTATTAGAGACATGCAAATTAAAACCACAGTGAGGCACACCTCACACTGGCCATCATCAAAAAGTCGACAAATAATAAATATTAAAGGGTGTGGAGAAAAGGGAACCCTCCTATACTGTTGGTAGGAATGTAAAATGGTGCAATATGGAGGTTCCTTTAAAATCTAAAAATGGAGCTACCATATGATTCCACAATCCCTCTCCTGGGCATGTACCCCCAAAAGATGAAAACTCCAATTTGAAAAGATACATGCAACCCAATGTTCATAGCAGCACTATTCACAATAGCAAGACATGGAAACATTCCAACTGGCCTCAACAGATGATTGGTTTAAGAAGATGTGGTATATAATATATAACACACACACAACACACAAGGGGAGGAATGTTACGCAGCTGTGAAAAAAGAATGAAAAAAGAATGAAAGTTGTGGGAGTGGGATGGACTGGGAGTTTAGGGCTAGTAGATGCAAACTATTACATTTAGAATGGATAAGCAATGAGGTCCTACTGTAGAGCACAGGGAACTCTATCCAGTCTCTCAGAAATTGGCACAATATTATAAATCAACTATAATAAAAAATTTAAAAACAACAAAAAATAAGCAAAAAAAAGAGAAATACTTGCCATTTGCAGCAATATGAATGGACCTAGAGAATATCACACTAAGTGAAGTAAATCAGAGACAAATATTATATGATATTACCTATATGTGGAATCTAGAAACATAATACAAATGAATCTATATACAAAACAGAAATAAGACTCAGAGACATGGAAACAAATTTATAGTTACCAAAGGAAAAGGGGGGGGGGATAAATTAGGAGTAGGGGATTAACAAATATAAACTATCATACATAAAATAGATAAGGAACAAGGATTTACTCCAGAGCCCAAGGAACTATATTCAATATCTTATAATAACCTACAATGAAAAATAATCTGAAAAATATGTATATAACTGAATCAACTACATTTAAATATAAATAAATAAGTGATATTATAAGTTCTGAATATTTTCAAATATACCATTTACTATAAGATTATTGATGATTAGTATAATATTCATAAATATTAAGCTAATAACTTGCATTCAAATATGTTTAAATATACAAAATTCATGAATCCATTAAAAAAACCTGTATACCAAAGACATATTCAGTAGAATGAAAAGGCAACCTATAGAATGGGAGAAAATATTTGCAAGTCATATATATAATGAGTTAATATGCAGAATATATAAAGAATTCCTACAACTCAACAACAAAACCAAACAATGTCATTTAAAAATGGGTGAAGGACTCAAACAGACATTTCCCCAAAGAAGATACACAAATGGCCATCAAGTACATGAAAAGATGCTCAACATTACCAATTATTAGGGAAGTGCAAATCAAAGCTACAAACACATATCGCTTCATACACATTAGAATGGCTACAATCAATTTTTCTTCTAAAAAAGGAAGAAGAGAACTCACAGTGAGGATGAAGAGAAACTGGAAATCTTGTACACTGTTGGTGGAAATATATAATGGTACAACCACTTTGGAAAAAAGTTCTTCAAAAATTAAAAACAGAATTACCATATGATGAAACAATTTAACTTCTAGGTATACAATCAAAGAAATTGAAAGCAGGGTCTCAAAGAGGTATTTGTACACCTATGTTAATAACAGCACTATTCACAATAGCCAAAAGGTAGAAACAACACCAGTATCCACCAATGGTTGAATGGGTAAAAAAAAATGTGGTATAGTACATCCATAAATGGAATATTAATCCACCTTAAAAATGGAAGGAAATTCTGACACACGAATGAGCTTTGGGTATATTACACTAAATGAAATAAGCCAGTCACAAAAAGACAAATACTGTGGGATTTCACTTATATGAGGTATCTAGAGTAGCCAAATTTATCAGAACAGAAAGTAGAAGGGTGGTCGCCAGGGGCTGGGAGGAGCTGAAGTGGAAAATTGTTGTTTAATGTGTATAGAGTTTCAAATTTGCAAGATAAAAAAGTTTCTGGAGATTAGTTATACAACAACGTGAATACACAACACTATTGAATTGTATATTTTAAAATGGTAAAGAGAGCAAATTTTGTCAAGTGTCTTTTGTCACAATTAAAAATACAGAGTCCACGATGGCTCAGCAGGTTAAGGATTCAGCATTGTCACTGCTGTGGCTTAGGTCGCTGGTGTGGCCCAAACAAATTTTTTTAAAGGTTAAAAAAAAGAAAAATACACTGGATGGAATTAATGGAAGATTAAGAATTGGGAAAAAATTAACAAATTTGAAGGCCTAGCAATAGAATCTATCCAAAATGAAATATATAGAGAAAAAATAATTAAAAAACAAAAACAAAAAGAGCATCAGTAAGCAGAGGGCAACTTTAAGCATCCAGGTGAAAAGATATCCATTTTTCCCAAGTTAATTTTCAGGTTTAATTTCATTCAATCTATAAGAAGCTTTTCTCAATTTAAGAAAATAATTCTAGAGTCCATCAGAAAAAAGTTTAAAAATCAAACTTGTCATGAAAATTTTGTTAAAGGCTATATAATGGGGAGGTGGTTAGCTATTTCTACCAGGTATTAAAATATACTCTGACAGGTATATTTGCAACAGATTACAGATGACAACAGTGAGGAGCTAACATGGGACAGCTAGGTCAGTGGAGAGCCTGCTCAAGACAGATCATAGCACTAATAAATTAGAACTTAGAACATAAAGTGGTTCTGTAAATTAGGAACTATTCCATAATAATAATAATAATGAAATTATTATTCAATAATAATTACTCAAAAATCAGTCTGGATTGTCTTGGTAATATTTGAAATAAAGCATCATTTTGGTTCAGAGGATCTTGAATTAACCTTCGGCTCATTAAGCATTATACATCATTGGGCTTCACGGTATCTGTAGAAATGGGGTGAAAAATAACTTATCTTTCCTCAACTTTCCTCTTGAAACTGAATCCCTAGGTAGGGAAAGTCTTCAGACATTCATATTAAGGTTTTAAAATATTTCATATCATCAAGTAAAATTTGCTTGGCACTACTGTCTTGTTACAACACCTAGAAGAGTTTCCCATTATTAGAAATGGGAATGGATATGATTAGGAGTTCTGCTTTTGTTTATACAAGGTTAATGAATATAAAGTAAGTTTTTAAAAATTACAGTGTATGAACCCTTTGAAATGGCTTGAAACAATCTCTAGGCTGCTTATCAAGTTGAAAAGCAGAGAAACCATACAGAATTGAAAAGAACTTGGAGAAGCCATATTTCCTAGGGATGACAAACATGCATTCTGTCTTGGCACAGATGAAAAATGGAAGCGGTCAAGGAACCCCTATTGCAGAGAATGTCACCCACCCCAGAAGGATCCTTTCTTCCAAAATATAATATTTTGAAGCAGATCTAAGAGTAACTGGTAACTGTGCAACTAGTGAAACGTTGGATGCTCTTAGCACAGCCGACTCTGTTACTCCCATTACTGGCATTCCTCTTTCATCAGACTCTTTTGAAATGTTCAAAAACTACAATCATCTTGAAAATGGTATTTCCAAGTAAATATCTTACTGGAAAAAAGTCCCAGAGCTCTGGGCACAGACTGCACATCTCTCTGACATTTGGCTGTCCATTTGTTTTTGCTGCTTTGGAAAAGAAGCTCCTGACGTCATTGTGACCGGTTGCCTTCTGCATCAGCAGGCATGCATGCCAGCTGTCTGTCCTGTCACCATCACTGAATTAGGTAGTTGCCTAATGCTGTGGGAAGTATCAACTTCATCGGGGTGGGGGTTGAACTGATGTTTTCCAGACCTTTTATCAAGAAGTGGGAACAACAAGCTCTTGAAACAATGCTCAACATCACTGATTATTAGAGAAATGCAAATCAAAACTACCATGAGATACCATCTCACACCAGTCAGAATGGCCATCATTAATAAGTTCACAAATAGCAAATGCTGGAGGGGGTGTGGAGAAAAGGGAACCCTCCTGCACTGTTGGTGCGAGTGTAAGCTGGTACAACCACTATGGAGAACAGTATGGAGGTACCTTAGAAATCTATACATAGAACTACCCTATGACCCAGCAATCCCACTCTTGAGCACATATCCAGACAAAACCCTCCTTAAAAAAAACGCACATACCCGCATGTTCATTGCAGCACTATTCACAATAGCCAAGACATGGAATCAACCCAAATGTCCACTCACAGATGATTGGATTAGTAAGATGTGGTATATATACACAATGGAATACTACTCAGCTATAAAAAAGAACAAAATAATACCATTTGCAGCAACATGGATAGAACTAGAGATTCTCATCCTGAGTGAAATAAGTCAGAAAGAGAAAGACAAATACCACATGATATCACTTATATCTTGAATCTAATATACGGCACAAAGGAAACTTTCCACAGAAAAGAAAATCATGGACATGGAGAATAGACTTGTGGTTGCCAAGAGGGAAGGGGAGGGAGTGGGAGGGACTGGGAGCTTTGGGTAAATAGATGCAGAATGTTGCCTTCGGGATGGACTAGCAATGGGATCCTGCTGTGTAGCACTGGGAACTCTGTCTAGTCACGTATGATGGAACACATAATGTGAGAGAAAAGAACGTATACATGTAAAAAAAAAAAAAAAAGACATGGGAGCAGAATGAGAGTACGTCACTTATCAAACAGAAATTTGCTGGATTTCCAGAGGAAAGTCTTGAAATCCTTGATCAAGCTTTGGGCAGAAATTAGACTTTTTTGTTTTTTTTTCAAATAGAAAAGGAAAGAATACTTTAATAAAAAAAATGAGTGAGAGAGGCAGAGGTTTTCAAGGACAGTCACAGTTTTCTGTGTTTATGTAGAAAAGAATGTGTGTAATCAATATGTAATATAAAAATGAATTCTATCTAAATTTTTATGCATGCTTTTACTTTTTTTCTGTTAACTTCATAGTTTTCAGAGTGTCAAAGAGGTTTATAATTCAAACACCTGGGAAAAAACCCCGCTCCTCTGATTTAGAGGTTGACTTCAGGTAACACACAAAATCATCTTACAACAGTTCGAGAATTATGTGGAAGAGAATCAAACCACAACACTTAGAAAATATAGGCAAATATTTAGCACATTTCAAGCTGAGAAAAAGACTTTCTGGACAAAAAAGAGAAAAAAATAAATAAAAACGGTCATTCTCTAGCTCAATTATTTAATTTCCAACCATTTATAACGAAGAAGAAAATCTAAAATGGAGACAGAGGAGGTCGTTTTTCCCCTGGCACGAAAGGACCAGTCAGTAGGCACTAGGCTTTGCTCTAATGCTCAATAGAGGTGGAAAACTATCACACCAGACAACTGTCACTCCATCAGTAAAAACATCTCCAGTCCATGTATACGTATATTTATTTATCCGCTGAATATATATACTAATCTACTAATATGTGATGTATCTTATAAAACATACTTTAAAAGGATGAGATAAAATTACCTACAAATTCAAGTTTTAAAGGTTTCTTCCTGCGCCCTCTCCCTACTTTGGGGGCCATCATCCTACACTGTGGTGGCTAAACAGGAAGGGGTGGTCACCATTTTCAGAGTTGAGTCTGCGACGTGCTCCCCAGATCATAGCTCCTTCGCATCCCCCAGCTCTCTGTATCACAACACACTGTTTTACTGCCTTTACTGCGCTTCTCATTGTGGGAAGTCACCAACTTATTTGTGGGTTTACATGTTGATTCTCCCCCTCCCTTTCCCCTCCCCCAACGAGAATATATGCTCCATGAGAGCCAGGATCTTGCCTGTCTTGTTCATTCCTATTACCTCCACATCTAGCTACAACAGGGCTGGTTACACAGTAGGTGTTCACTTAGATATGTACTGCATAAAAATATATAAAGCTGCTCCCTCACTCCAATGCTACCTCTTTCCCCCTGTTGGGTCCTCCATTCTCCTAGCAGGCAACAGGGCAGGTCCCATGACCCCCAGAGAGGAAGCAAACAGTACTCTAGCCTCCTTCTTAGCTCAGGGGCTCCACTTTCAAGATCTCCCACAGAGAGTGAGCCATTGGTGACGATCTTGCTTTTCCTATAAAATCTCAAATCCAGAACTACTCAATAAATAAATATATACACAATATACATATATACTTATATATATATACATATATACTTATATTCATATATATATATATGAATACAGTATTTCTAAAGGCATTTCTTTCTTTTTTTTTTTTTTGTCTTTTTGCTATTTCTTTGAACCTCCCAGGAGCATTGGAGGATCCCAGGCTAGGGGTTGAATCGGAGCTGTAGCCACTGGCCTCTGCCAGAGCCATAGCTATGCGGGATCCGAGCCACATCTACAACCTACACCACAGCTCACAGCAATGCTGGATCCTTAACCCACTGAGCATGGCCAGGGATCGAACCCGCAACCTCATGATTCCTAGTCGGATTCGTTAACCACTGCGCCACAATGGGAACTCCTCTAAAGGCATTTCTTGAAAAAAAAATCATCTATCTGTAAACTGAACTACTGTTTTCTTACAAAAGCTATCAGTTGCAATTGAGTCAAGCTTACAGCTGTTGTCCCAGGAGGAAAAAAGAGAAAGGGGGTGGGTACCTGATGGTTTTCCACACATCAAAGCCATCCAGAGGCTTGGTGCCATGCGTGCTGCCCCCGGCCAGCTTCACCAGGGTGGGCAGCCAGTCGGAAATGTGGATAAGCTCCCGGTTCTTCACGCCTTTCCTTTTCAGCAAGGGGCCGGCCACAAAGCCCACCCCTCGCACGCCTCCTTCCCACAGGCTCCACTTTCTTCCTCGAAGGGGCCAGTTATTGCCCCCTGCCAGAGTCTGCCCTCCGTTATCTGAAACACAATTAGGTCGAGGCATGAGGACAAGGGTAACTACTAGAAACGTTTAAGAACAGAAGATTTGCATGCGTGTTGTTATTAAATGGTGCTTAAGAACTAAAAAAAGAGGAATTCCCTGGTGGCCCAGTGGTTAAGGATCTGCTGTTGTCGCTGCCATGGCTCAGGTCACTGCTGTGGCATGGGTGGGTTCGATCCCTGGCCTGGAAACTTTCATGTGCTGTGAGTGCGGCCAAAGAAAGAACTAAAACAGAAAATTCCTCTATCACCTCTCCCATACCAACTACCCTCTTCCTACCCAACACCATCTCTACCACACAGACAGAACCAGAGTGCAGGATGGCACATGTCTTACACGAGACCTTTGAATCTTCCGGGCCACTGAAAAATAAATGAGGGTAACCGCCTGGGATAGACCCTGTGCTGACCAATAACTATGATTCAAATGCATGCATGCAACTTTGTGTAACACAGGAGAATGAATCCAGGTAGGCGGAGCCCCTCCTTGTACATGAAAACACACCTCCGAGCAAGTTTCACTTAGGAACTTAGAATCCTGAATGAGTGGGGACAGCGAAACTTTTTATTATCCTCCAGGAAAAGTTTTCTAGCCTTTAAACAGGTAACAGAATTGACTTTCAACTCCCTGGTGATCTGAACACTTTTTTAAGTGTGGACGTTGAAGGCTTTGCCAGTGGGCTGAATGTCTCTGTATACAGAAGGCTTGGGTGGAAAAATTTATTGCAAGAAAAATTCCTCCCTTCTTGACAGGATGTCAGGACAGAGCTTCATCATGAGCTGTGTGCTGGGGAAGAGAAGGTTTCTCTTCCAAGGCATCCAAGAGAATGGGAGACATTGGTGAAGCCAGACACATTACAGGAGTGACTTAAGTATCTTACCAACTGGGTGGAGCTCAGAGTTGGACTGTAGAAAGTAAAAAGTGATATTTCGTGTATACTGAGGTTGGAGAACCACCTTATCTCCAAAGGTAGCTATACACTTAGGTGATTTTAGAGACAGTTTTTTTAAAATTTTTATTTTTTTAAAGTAGACTTTCTTTTTTTTAATGATTTTTATTTTTTCCATTATAGTTGGTTTACAGTATTCTGACCATTTCTACTATACAACAAAATGACCGAGTGACACATACACATATACATTCTTTTTCTCACATTATCCTCCATCATGTTCCATTGCAACTGACTATATATAATTCCCTGTGGTATACAGCAGGATCTCATTGCTTATCCACTCCAAATGCAACAGTTTGCATCGATTAACGCCAGACTCCCAGTCCATCCCACTCCCTCCCCCTCCCCTTGGCAACCACAACTCTGTTCTCCAAGTCCATGAGTTTCGTTTTTGTGGAAAGGTTCATTTGTGCCGTATATTAGATTCCAGATATAAGTGCTATCATAATGTATTTGTAGAGACAATTTCAAATAACTCTTATTGGCATGTATGCTATTCTTGCTAAAAGCCACCATTATCCAAATGAACCACATGAGGGCAGTATGATGGATCTGCTCTATAGATGGTTAAGTATAAAGAAATTGAATATAGAAATCAATCTCTATCAAAGCCACAGGATGTACAGAGACGCCAAGAGAACCAACATTTGCTAAGTACCTACTCTGCACCAGGCACTGCTGTAGTTTCACAGTATCACAGAAACTGGAGTCTGATAGACCTGGCATTGGAGCCTGATGCCAGCTACTCCTCAGCAGTGTGACTGGGGGCACTGCACTGCCTTGGTTTCCTCGCCTTTAATATAAAGATAATAATTCCTACCTTTAAATGATTTTTATTTTAGTCATGTATTACGATGCTGATTGTTTGGCTGGGGACCTGGCACAACCTAAGGACTGAATAAATGGTAGCTAATGTTTACAACACAAAGCGTCTAGTACTGTAACTATTTTGTCATAAAAGAGAGAGAGGAAGTGAGGAGGAGAGAGGGAGAGGAATTTGCAAAGACCAAACAGCTAATGAGTGGCAAAGCTAGGTCTGTGTGACTCCCCAGGTGCATTCTGTCCCCAACGTGTTCTGTTCCTAATGTCCCTTCCATCTAAGCAAAAAAACAAAACAAAACAAACAACGCCCCCCCCCCAAAAAAAATCCCCAAAAAACAGAAAAGAAAAGAAAGTTAAAAGAGAAAACAGAGAAAGGCAAGGTGTCAACCGGGGTTCATATCTACAGGCACATAAAGCTTCACTTTCCCATGAAAAACATAAGCAGGGTCTGTCTCAGCCAAGTGTACACTCTATGATACACCAGGAAGCCAATTATCTCAAGGTGATAATAATTCCCTTTAGAGGAGCCTTTATTGCTGGGGGGTCAGAAATTTAAGGCTCTACTATCAAGGAGGCTTCTAATCACCCCCTTAACACACCGGGTCTTGGGTTCTTCTCTGTGCTTTGTAAATGGAGAGAGAAGAGTCTGGAGCTACATTAGGTGGAAGTAACAGTTCCTCCACACATGGCTGGGTGACAACAGTCAATCTCATTATTTGCTATCAGACATACGAGAACCTTTTCTTGACAAAAGTCATCCCAGCCAGTTTATTAAATACACATTCTCTTTCACATGAGCAGACCCACATACTCAAAACAGGGGGCACCAGCTTTAGAGCAAGGAAACTCCTCCCTGCTCCTTGTCAGTGAGTAGCAGCCACCAATAACCAATGTATCAACACTTAGAAGAAGGTGCTATTCATTTGAGACAAAAATACACTGGCAAGAAATGTTTACACTCTCTCCCTGTGAGGTCAAGAATGGCTAAGACAGCACTATTATTCCCCTCTGTTTTCTGGATTGCTATAAATGACCCTGGCTCCATGTCTGTAGAAGAGAGATGCCTGTTGTCTCCATTTTAAACAGATACACTCCTTTGAAATATTAGATGATGTCTCTTTCAGTTCTACCTGTTGGTAGTGCTCAATACGAAAATGCTGAATGATGATGCTGGCAGAAACAAGAGTCCAGGTGTTGGGGATAAGGCCGGGCTGGGTCTGGAATCTGATTTTAGGAGCAGCCCTTGAGATAGGACTCAGGAAGGAAACTACTCTGGGCTGTCAGGAGAATTTGGCCACTGCTGCTCCTGTGGGAGCTGGACGGTGTTTCCACATCTCGTTTGGGAGGTGCCGATGCAGTGAGTGTCGCTGCTTTTGTCATTTAGCTCCTGTGATGCTTTTCCCAGCAGCAATGAGAAGCGATATGATCACCTGTTATCACTGTGGCTTCCTCCATTTTAAAAGGAGCACTTTGGGGAGAGAGCACTGTTAACGGACACACCTGCAACTCATTCTCTTGGGCTCCCCAGTCACAGAGCCAACTGCAGAATCCAGCTGCATGGAGAGGGCCATCCAGCCTCACCAGGAACCTGGCCAGGAGGCACGTGGCCAATGGTCACCCCTTATCAGCGGCAAAGCCAGAGTTAGGCCTTTGAGAAAAAGGGTGCTATCAGTTCTAACAGAGTCTCTCATGTATTTCACAGAGCTGGACATAAAACTGACCAGAGTAACAGCAAGAATAAAATCAGGAGTTCCACCTGTGGTGCAAAGGTATCAGCAGCGTCTCTGCAGCACCAGGACGTAGGTTCAATCCCTGGCCAACACAGTGGGTTAAAGGATCCAGCATTACTGTGGCTCGGATCTGATCCCTGGCCTGGGGACTCCATATGCCACTGCGTGGCCAAAAAAGAAAAAAGAAAAAAAGCCAAGAGGCACAAATTTATTAAAAAAAAAAAAAAAGAATAAAATCAGCTCATGTGAAACACGGTAGAAAGGGGGTTTCCTCTATTGCTTGCTTAGGTCTGACATAAATTAAAATTCAACTGGAACCACCGCTAATTCAAATGCGTTTTCTTTTCATTTTCTCTTCGAATCTTCTTTTGGGCAAAAGTTAATTTTTGTTCTTGTTCGGAATTAATTTTCAAGAGAAATTTTTCTTGTTTCATTTCCTGACCTACAGAAAAACTTCCAAATGAAAATAAGATGATTCCAACTAGTAAAGGAAGCTATGAAACACTTTTTTTTTTTCCCCAGGGAAATAGCTTTTCAGCAATGCTTTTTGGCAGAGGGAAAACCTAATTATAAAATCTTTGCTGTCTAGAAAAGAAATGTCAAAATAAAACAAATGTTGTCATCTACAGATGGTAAATCTCACTTTATTATTCATTATTGAACCAAAATAGCTGTCAAAAAGTCATGGAAAAACATTGGTTAGCCAAAGATCTGAGCAAACGCATTAAGTACATGATAATGAAGCCTCATTCGCAGCCAGCTGATAAAAATTAAGAGGGAACCATGACAACAGCATTCGTTTTTAGGACTACTCCCTGAACTGTACAGCTTGGCTGTGGAAGGCTGCCCTAACCATCAATGTGTATCTCCACCTTGCTGCCCCCATGGATCCTTCGACCCCAGCTTAATCAAGACAGCCTCCTCTCTGTGACTCGGAGATCCCGGTGAGAAAAACAAAGGAAGGCTCTAGCAGCCTGGACTTCCCTCTGAACACAGCCACCCACCAGAGTGTGACAGATGAGGAGGCCACAGGACTTCAAATACCAAGGAAGCTCTTTGTCTAATGAAAAGGGCCTGTTACGGATGCTTGATTCTTTTAGACGAATTTTTTCAATTACTCACATGCCAACTGGAGAGTGAAGGTATATCTTCATGGTCATCTAAAGGATTAGCTAAATTCGGTCTTCTATGAAGATTCTGGAGAACAGATCTACCCAGACACTTGACTCACAATCTGATGCTCTTCTCTTTCCCTCTTGCTCCATATTCAACACTTTCACTTCTGCCAAGTCCTTCCTGAAAATGGATTCCCCATCCACCTCTCCCTTCTCCAGCCCCATTGTCTTGGGTCCAGCACTGCTCTCTCCTGGACGTTCTTTGGGTAACATACAGAACCCTTCGAGGTGCCTTCAGAGGCACCTTTGTGAAGCCCCAAACCAATCAGGCCATGTGTGCTGAAGGAACTCTAACTACTTTCCCATCAGGAAAAGTCCCATCTTCAGTCCAACACATAGGGTCCTTCCCACGTGGCTCCAACCTACTTTGCGGGCGTCAACGTTTGCCCTTCCCCATAAGGCCTGTCCTGTGCTTTAGTCACCGAGAACTCACTTCCAGTTGTTAGAATACAACACGCTGATGTGGCCTCTGTACATGCTGGTTGCTTTGCTCAATGCCCTCCCTATCTTTCCTGCCTGATTGCAGTGGCACACGGCTGCTTTCGCTTACTCCCCCAGACAATCTTTGTCTCCCTTTTGTCCTCCTACACTCTGTACTCACACGTATCTCTGTATGGTGTTAATTAGTGGTTCATGGCTTGTCTTTCCTGGGAACTCTGGCTCTCCCAGACGAGAACAATGTCTCATTCTTCTTTGCATTCCCAGGACCTAGCATTGGCCCTGCCAAAGAGGAGGGCTGGCGAGGTGGGGGAGGTGCGGAGGAGAAGGGGTGGACAAATAAAAGAATGGAGAATAGTCCACCAAAAATGAAGACTGAAGGCACCAAAAATTAACTCTGATTACTGCACAGGGTTTTCTGAGGCTTCATTCAGTCACTCCATGACCTTGACTTTTAGGAAGCTGTTCTGCACACAGAAGCCGCTTATTTTACAGGATATTGGCAACTGGGACTCCTGGAACCCCATGAGGATTTAAGCAAATCCACCTCACAAATATAGGAGTTGTTGGTCCAGCCTGGCACTGGATCAGTTTCACTGAAGTCAAGGGATTGGTGGAGAACCTCTGAGGATGTATGGTCCTGGCCTGGAGGACCGTCCTGGCTCATCCTTTTAACAAATCTTTCTGGAGCAGGCACCAAGGCCCAGGGACCACTTGAGCGTTGGGAAATGGCAGCAAATAAGACAGAAGAGGTCCCTTTACATGGAGTAAGTAGAAAAAGGTCTATGATCTCTCCACTTGTGGGGAAATGGTGGACTTGGGCCTTTCAGAGCAGCTGGAACCAGAATATCCAGGCAGAGCCAACCACCAGAGGAAGAGCCCAGGCATGGGGGAGTGGGGAGAGGCAGGAGGCTCAAAGGCCATATTTAGTTACACATTAGATAGTGGGGTATTCTGCATTATAGCATCTCAAAGACTAACTTAATTGTACTTTTTTGTTTGTTTGTTTGTTTTGTTTTTTTGCTTTTTAGGGCCATGCCTGTACCACATGGAAGTTCCCAGGCTAGGGGTCGAATCAGAGCTGCAGCCACTGGCCTACGCCACAGCCCCAGCCATGCCACATCCAAACCTCTTCTGCGACTTACACCACAGCTCATAGCAATGCCGGATCCTTAACCCACTGAGCAAGGCCAGGGATCGAACCCGCATCCTCATGGTTGCCCAAACGAAAAGACAACCCACAGAATGGGAGAAAATCTTTGCAAGTGAATCAACTGACAAGGGATTGATCTCCAAAATTTACAAACAACTTCTGCAGCTCCATACCAAAAAAACACACAACCCCATCAAAAAATGGACAGAAGATCTAAACAGACAGTTCTCCAAAGAAGACATACAGAAGCTGATAAACACATGAAAAGATATTCAACATCACTTATCATTAGAGAAATGCAAATCAAAACCACTATGAGGTACCACCTTACACCAGCCAGAATGGCCATCATCAAAAAGTCTATAAACAATAAGTGCTGGAAAGGGTGTGGAGAAAAAGGAACCCTATTACACTGTTGGTGGGATTGTAAATTGGTGCAACCACTGTGGAAAGCAGTATGGAGATTCCTCAGAAAACTAAAAATAGAACTACCATTTGATCCATCAATCCCACTCCTGGGCATCTATCCAGAGAAAACCACGACTTGCAAAGACACAAGTACTTTGATGTTCATTGCAGCACTATTTACAATAGCCAAGACATGGAAACAACCTAAATGTCCATTGACAGAGGAGTGGCTAAAGAAGATGTGGTACATATACACAATGGAATATTACTCAGCCATTAAAAAGAATGAAATACTGGCATTTTTAGCAACATAGATGGACCTAGAAACTATCACGCTAAGTGAAGTCAGTCATACAATGAGACACCAACATCAAATCCTTTCACTGACATGTGGAATCTGGAAAAAGGACAGACTGAACTTCTTTGCAGAACAGATGCTGACTCACAGACATTGAAAAACTTATGGTCTCCAGAGGAGACAGTTTGGGGGGTGGGGAAATGTACTTGGGCTGTGGGATAGAAATCCTGTGAAGTCAGATTGTTATGATCATTATACAACTACAGATGTGATAAATTCATTTGAATAATAAAAAAAGTAAAAAAAAAAAAAAAGCACTGTTGCCCAAGCTTAAAAAACAAACTGAAGCTGAAGGATGACTAGATATAAACAAAAGCCTGTCTAGCTGCTTTTTCTTTTTTTTTTTTTTTTTTTTTTTTGTCTTTGTGCCTTTTCTAGAGCCGCTCCAGCGGCATATGGAGGTTCCCAGGCTTGGGGTCAAATCGGAACTATTGCCGCCGGCCTACACCACAGCCACAGCAAAGCGGGATCTGAGCCGCACTGCGAGCTACACCACAGCTCACGGCAACACCGGGTCCTTAACCCACTGAGCAAGGCAAGGGATCGAACCTGCAACCTCGTGGTTCCTAGTGGGATTCGTTAACCACTGCACCACGACAGGAACTCCTGTTTTAGGACTACTACTACTTTTCTCAATCTTTCCTACTGCCATGTTTCTGATTTTATTGAAGGGTACTCAAGAGATAGGAGTTAAGTGCTGTGAGTTTGGGCAAATCAGTCCATCTCTGAGGCTAAGTTTGTCCATTTGAAAAGTGAAGATAGCAATACTCCCCATCTTAATATAGAACCTGGCACAGGAGTGGTGCTCAGTAAATACTGGCCCTTTCATTGATGATAATCACCACCAGCAGCCGCATCAAAGTAGGCAGAACAGAACAGGCTCCTACCTGGGTATTTATTAAGCAGATTTAGGTATGATCACCACACTCTAAAACACCATGCTTTTGTAAGAAAAAGGTATTCCAAGCACAAAAACACAGCGAATTGTGAGGGGCTTTGTTATGATTCCCTTTTGTTTCCATGAATTTAACTAAAGCACATTAATGATCCCATAAAGAGGTTCAATAGCCATGGCTTGTCATTCAAATGAAATTTCAGGCACTGAATCTTTATTCAGATATTTATCCGAATATTTGTAGGGGCTTTATTTTTTTTTATTTTATTTATTTTTTATTTTTGTTGTTTTGTCTTTTTAGGGCCACATCTGCGGCATATGGAGGTTCCCAGGCTAGGGGGTCCAATCGGAGTTGTAGTCGCCAGCCTACACCACAGCCACAGCAACTCGGGATCCGGGCTGCACCTGTGACCTACACCACAGCTCACAGCAATGCTGGATCCTTAACCCACTGAGCAAAGCCAGGGATCGAACCCACCACCTCATGGTTCCTAGTCAGATTCGTTTCTGCTGTGCCACGATGGGAATTCCAGTAGGGATTTTAAATGGTTTGCAGGAGTTCCTGTCATGGCTCAGTGGTTAACGAATCTGACTAGGAACCATGAGGTTGCAGGTTCGATCTCTGGCCTCGCTCAGTGGGTTAAGGATCCGGTGTTGCTGTGTTTCTGGCATAGGCCAGCAGCTACAGCTCCGATTAGACCCCGCCTGGGAACTTTCATATGCTGTGGGTGTGGCCCTAGAAAAGGCAAATAAATAAATAAATACATAAATAAGTAAATAAGCGGTTTGCAGCATCCAAGGCAGATCAATGCTCTAACGCCCAGCTCCCAGTCAGGCACCATCAGACTTTACATCTTGAATGAAAGAGCCAGGAAGGGGAGTATTCCTGCTGACCTAGCATGAAGGGAATGCTGGTGGAATTGGCAGCCACACCCCAAATAACCGAGATAGCCACCAAATGAGCTGAAGATAAAGGAAGATGGATGCAGAGAAAGGGCAAAATCAGAAATGAATGGGGATTAAAAAGAAAAAAAAATTACAGGAGGTGTAGTAAAAGATTTCCTCCTTTTCATGGGGCTTAATGGCCTTGCTTATAACAATGAAATACCAAGGGGATTTTATTTCCTCCTTTAAACCTTACTAAGGACGAAAAGGCCCTTAAGTCTGAAAAACTGAGAACATTTGGTCTCTAAAAGTTAAAATGGAACTAGGTTCTGGAAAACAGTGTCCTAAGGTATTATTACATATTGGCAGGCACACAGTTGAACTTTTTTCTGTAATGTCAATCATAGGTGGTCACAGATCTCGGAGATCTTTCATTGCAAGCTGTAAATACAAAATGCTTTAAGTCGCTCTCACTTAGAAGGCATAGGTAATGGCAGATTAGATCTCCACATGCTGGATCCCCTAACAAGAGAACCCAAGCCCCATGCTGGGAATTTAGGGCCAAGAAAAGTACCAAGTGCTTATTCAATCCTTTCTTACAACTCAGGCCCGCCTTGCTTTCCCTGCAGTTTGATTTTGCAAGAATGCTTGGGTTTTGTATGTTTGTTTTGTTTGGGGGGATTTTTGTTTGTTCATTTTTTACTAATAAAGTTTTGACTTGCGGGGCAAACTGAATGGTTTGGTACCTTACGGGAGTATCATAGTTTACTCACAAATTATTTGATTCCCCTTCCAGACGTGAAACCCCTTTACGGGCAGCCAGATAATTGTTTGCTAGATACCCGTTTCTCTGTCACTATTGCCAATCAAGAAGTGATGGGTGGAATAAGTATCACAGAAATACTTTGGAGTTTGGCAGCTCAAGGACAGCAGGAGAAAAGTGAGAATACCTTCGAGAGGTATAAAAAAGTAAAATTATGGTTACAAAATAACAAGTGTACAAACTAATG
Source organism: Phacochoerus africanus (assembly GCF_016906955.1). Taxonomy (NCBI): domain Eukaryota; kingdom Metazoa; phylum Chordata; class Mammalia; order Artiodactyla; family Suidae; genus Phacochoerus; species Phacochoerus africanus. The sequence goes on from NC_062547.1 coordinate 87,724,371, forward strand.
CTGGTAAGATGAGAAAGACGGGATCAAGGTCAATGATTTTTTGTAGAGAATGAAACTAGAGAAAGCGCACATTTTCTATTTCGGCAAGCATCGACTACTTTGATTTGTCTTTATATTTCCGAATATACATCACAAGTTAAATGTTCCGAATTCATTCTTGGAGCAGAAACAACATTTTCCTGGATCTCCACTTCATAAGCAGTAAGAATTGCTTTTGGGGTTACTTGGAAAAACCAATAAACCAAACTGCGTAAATAAGCAGTTTTATTTCCCTGGAGTTCTCCTCTGAAGTTTGCTAACTGCTGATAGATCTCACTGGTACATGATTGTCTGATTATGACAGGAGAGAACCCCGCCCCCCCAAAAAGTCATGAGAACACTGACCAGTACAATCCTCTTTGAAGAAAAACAGAGAAAATCCTAAGAGTCCTCATCACGAGTAAAAATACTTTCTTTTTTTCTTTTATACCTAAATGAGATGATGGATGTTCACTTGACTCATTGTGATAATTACTTCAGGATGTAAGTCAAATCATGATGCCACATACCTTACACAGTGCTATATGGCAATTATATCTGAATAAAACTGCCAGAAGGAAAAAAGAAAGGCGTTCCCGTTTTGGGTCAGTGGGTTAAACCCGGAGATAATGTCCAGGAGACAGTGTCCGGGACAATGCCTGGCCATGCTCAGTGGGTTAAGGATTCAGTGTTGCCACAAGCTGGGGCTCAGATCTGGCATCGCTGTGGCTGTGGTGTAGGCTCCAGCTGCAGCTCTGCTTAGACCTCCAGCCCAGGAACGTCCATACGCCGCGGACCTAAAAAGAAAAAATAACAACAGAAACCTTTAATGGCAGAAACAAACAAAACTCAACATGCCTAAATATTAAAAAGCTTTTGAAAAGAATTTCAAATATTGACTGCATACGTAATCAAGGTATAAGAACAAGATTCCTTTCAAATCTGCCGAGGACACCTGATCCAAACCAGAGTGAAACAAACTCTGAGTTCTCAGACTTCTGATCCTCCTGAGCACATGAGGAGGGCAGTACTCCTTCTGACGAGGATGTACCCAGTGAGATGAGGAGAAGTCCAGGTGACACCGGCCATCCCACGCAGATGAAGATAGGCTGCTGGGCATGAAGGCAGCTGGAGGAGAAGAGAATATTTGGGAAGCAGCCTGGGTCTCTATCCCCAGTGAGAGGCAAGTGGTCAGTGGAGGGATTTTAACAGGAGACAAAAGGATGCAGAGAGAGTGAGAGGGCCAGTATCAGGGAAACTCAACATCTCTTGAACAGCCATGAACTAGGATTTAAAAGGAACAAGACCAGGAGTTCCCGTCGTGGCGCAGTGGTTAACGAATCCGACTAGGAACCATGAGGTTGCGGGTTCGGTCCCTGGCCTTGCTCAGAGGGTTAACGATCCGGCGTTGCCGTGAGCTGTGGTGTAGGTTGCAGAAGCGGCTCGGATCCTGCGTTGCTGTGGCTCTGGCGTAGGCCAGTGGCTGCAGCTCCAATTAGACCCCTAGCCTGGGAACCTCCATATGCCGCGGGAGTGGCCCAAGAAATAGCAACAACAACAACAACAACAACAACAAAAGGAACAAGACCAAACAATCAAACGAATCAAAATAAATGCCCCAGAATGATCACAACAGGCATCACTAAGTCCTTGCAATCAGGTCCTAACTCAGGGCCCCTAGTCTCAGACGTGATTCTCATAATACGTAGGATGGCTGGCTCCCTAAATCATAGCAGGCTGGAATCTGCAAAGTGGGAAGGGGCAGACTGCTGGAGATGGTCTCTCTAGAGATCGCTGGCAGCCTAAGAATGAGGGAAGAAGAAGATTAAAAACAAACAAACAAACAAACAAAAAAAAAACGAATTCTAAGAGAAGAAATATGATTTTTCGTTTTCAGGCTAAAAGAGTATTTCTTTGTTTTTCCAATGTATAGTGAGCCACAGTTCAAGGCAATGCCGGATGCTTTAACCCACTGAGCAAGGCCAGGGATCAAACCTGCATCCTCATGGATACTAGTCAGGTTCACTACCAGTGAGCCACAATCGGAACTCCTCCATTGCTGATTTTGAGGATGGAAGAAGAGAATCTTCAGCAGTCTCTAGAAGGTGGAAATGGCTAAGAAGAGAGCCTCCTCTATTACCTCCAAAAAGGAATGCAGCCCTCCTAGTACCTTGATTTAGCCCATTGAGACTTGCTTCACACGACTGACCTATAGAATGATAAGCAGCTAAATTTGTGGTATTTTGTTACAGCAGCCATAGCAAACTAACACAGTCATATATTGTTGTTTTTATACATAGCTCAGTTTAATTTACTAAAATTTCATTGAGGACTTCTGCACCTCTGCGCATTGTAGTTTTCTTTTTTCATAATGCCTCTGGTTGTGGCAGCAGAGTATTGCTAGCCTCATAGAATGAGAGAAGTTTAGGCTTCTCTCTTTTCTGGAGGAGATAGTCTCATTTTTATTCTAGTGTTTATCCCTGAACTCATTCATTTTTTCTGTTTGTCTAGCATAAGATGGCCTTTTTTTTGGGTCTTTTTTAGGGCCACACCCATGGCATATGGAAATTCCCAGGCTAGGCTGGCAGCTGTAGCTCCCATTAGACCCCTAGCCTGGGAACCTCCATATGCCACAGGAGCAGCCGTAGAAAAGGCAAAAAGTCAAAAAGTCCAAAAAAAAAAAAAAGACAGACCGTGTCAAGTGTTGGAGAGGATGTGGAGAAACTGGAACCCTCATACATTGCTGGTGGGAATGTGCCATGGCATGGCTGCTTTGGAAATAGAACGGCAGTCCTTCAAGAAGGTGTAGAGGTACTGTGACTCAGTTAGTGCCCTGTGGGGCTCCTAGGCACACATGCCTTTCTGTGTCCTTCATTTATTATTTTTAGGGAATAAGCTTCAGCCTCCATGACCTTCCCTGAGTTTTTCTCCTTCACCAAAAACTGTCTCCACATTTCTATTTGGCAATGGCAGGCAGAGGCAGAGTTTCGGCAACAGTTTCATATAACCCAGAAATCCCACTCCAAGGTAGGCACTCAAGAGAAAAGAAAACATATATCCACACAAAAACTTGTATATGAATGCTCATAGCAGCATTCATAATAATAGCTCCCCATCCCACGAAAAGTAGAAACATCCAGTGCCCATTAATTGAAGAATGGACAAAGAAAATGTGATGTATTTTCAGCAATACATAGGGGAAAAGGAACATTATTCAACAATAAAAAGAATGAATACTAATACATTCTATAATATTGTTGAACCTTGAACACGTTATGCTAATGAAAGAAGCCAGACAAAAAAAGGCTACATACTATATGACTCCATTAATATGAAATTCCAGAATAGGCAAATTTATAACAAAAGAAAGTAGATTAGTGGTTTCCAAGTGCTGGGAGGAAGGGGGAAATGCTAATGGATACAGACTTTTTTTGTGAGAGTGACAGAAAACTTAGATAACGGTGATGATTATACAACTCCGTGAATATACAAAAAACCACTGAATTGTACACTTTAAAAGTGTGAATTTGATGGCAATATGAATTATGTCTTAACAAAACAAAACTGTATGAGGGAAAAAAAAAAAGATGGATCAAAGACCTAAATGTAAATTACAGCTAAAACCATAAAACTTTTATAGCAAAACATAAGAGACTATCTTTGTGACTTGTGGGAAAGCAAAGGTTCTTAAAACCAAGAGATTCTGTAATATGTTTGTATATTAAAATTGGTATGACCTGCCATGGTGTACGATGAAGCAGAGTAATGAAATCATTTCAAGACAGCATAAGTGGCAGGAGAAAGTGCAGCCCTGGTCCGCGGTGAGATCTCAGTGCAGTTAAACCTCCATCCTGTACTTTTTGCCCTTCGGATGAGAGGTGGGTTAAGGAAGAAATCCTACATTCAAAGAAAATACTTCCTATTGTCAGAGGAATGTATACAATCTGCTCCCTGGAAACCTGCCCACTCCGTGTACATTTCAGAACAGGGGCAAGGATACCGTTCAGGACAACAGATGTGATTCTTCCAGACAGGGCATTCTAAATACCACCCGAATTATCAAAACCCAGAGCTTCCAGGGCATGGCAGATCCTTTGTTCTTGTTTTCACCAGTCCATCAAACTGACTTGGCTTCTTTGAAAACACAGTAGATCTTTTCTGGAACCAATGTGTCTTTCTCTTACAGACCCCTACTTTTTATACCTCAATTTTTCGTCAGGCCTTTTGTGGTAAGCTGACCCTACAGAACATCTGCCTGGCACGTGAGACACAAAATTCTTTTTTGGGAAGCCTTTTGTGTGTTCCCAGAGAGACTGCTTCATTGTTTATTCCATTTTTGGCTTCCTGCAAATTTCAATGTGGAATCAAGTGGAAAACGACTTCAAAACAGATAAGAGAATACATGAATCTCTCCATCCTTCATGTAGTCCTGAAGATATATCAACCCTATCAGATAAGAAATACCGTGCTAATGATTTGTTAATTTTCTGATTTATGTACAGTAAACTCACTTGTTTTGGGTGCATGTCTATGAATTTTGACAAGGGAGCCACATATCTAGCACCACGATTAAGTGTGAAAATTAATAGAGGAAAGCCTCACTAAAACGGAGTCTGGGGGCCAGAGGAGAAGTTCTCACGTGGTCCCACTCGATGTCAACCATAGGAATACCTGTCAGTTACAAATCCCAATAGAAGAATCACCAATAGGAAAGAAGCATCAAATACAGGCCTCAACAGGAAAAGATGCACAGTGCATCTCTTCCAGGAAATCAAATACCAGAATTCCCGTTGTGCCTCAGCAGTAACGAACCTGACCAGTATCCATGAGGATGTGGGTTCGATCCCTGGCCTTGCTCAGTGCGTTAAGGATCTGGCATTGCCATGAGCTGTGGTGTAGGTCACAGATGCAGCTCAGATCTGGCATTGCTGTGACTGTGGTGTAGGCCAGCAGCGACAGCTCTGATTTGCCCCCTAGCCTGGGAACTTCCATATGCCTCAGGTAAAAAAAAAAAAAAAAGAAAAGAAAAGATAAGAAATTGATGACCCCAGCAACCCAGCCAATGAGAAACCATCATCACCTTGAACTCTCATTTTTCTCCTATGCACTTTCATTCGAAACAACCTCTCCCAACTTCCCCCTTTTTCTCTATTAAATAACATCCCTCTTCTTTGTTGGACTTACCTATCTCTTTGGCTATAGGTTGCTTGTCCTGAACTGCAATTCCTTGCTATTCCTGAATAAACCCATTTTTGCTGGTAAAATAACTTTTAAGGTCAACACAAATACAGAACAACCCCGTCACTCCAGGATCCCTCCCTTGTGCTGCCTCTCCAGAGACAAACCCTCCAGCCAATCCTTAACTCCTGGAAAACCAGGGATGTTTTCTCCATCTTCAAAGTTTTGCTTTTCCAGAATGTCATAGGAGAAGACTCACACAGTGTGTAACCTTTCTAGTGTGGCTTTGTGCACTCAGCATAACGCATTTGAGAGTCACGCATGTTAGTGAGTGTATACCGGTTCATTACACTGCTCAGTAATCATCCACTTAACAGATGTACTGTAGTTTTGCTTGTCTATTTACTATCTGAAAGACATTTTTTCCCCAGTTTTGAGCAATTACCAATAAAGTGGCTATAAATATGTGGGCATAGGTTTTTGCATAAACATGTTTTCATCCTCTTGGTTAAATCCCCACAATCAGGATTTTTACTTTCAAGATATATTTTCTCCATCTTTGGTTTTCAGGAATTTTATTACAATATGGATGTGGTTTTCTTTGGGTTGATTTGATTTCACTGAGCTTCTTGAATCTATGCATGTATCTTTCACCAAATTTGTTAAGTTTTCAGACATTATGCCTTCATATTTTTTTCTACACAATATTTTTCCTTTTCTTCTGGGACTCTAATGACATAAATGTCATGCCCTTCCATATTGTTCCACAGGTCCCTCTGCTCAGCTCAAGCTTTCTTCTACTTTTTTCTTTTTTTTAAAGGGCCAAACCCACGGCATATGGAGGTTTCCAGGCTAGGGGTCAAATTGGAGCTGTAGCCACCGGCCTATGTCACAACCATAGCAAAGCAAGATCTGAGCCATATCTGCAACCTACACCACAGCTCACGGCAATGCTGGAGCCTTAACCCACTGAGCAAGGCCAGGGATCAAACCTGCATCCTCACTGGTATTAGTTGGGTTCATTAACCACTGGGCCATGATGGGAATTCCTCTTTTCTCTGTCTTTCAGACTGTGTAATGTCTGTTGGTCTGTCCTGAGGTTCACGGACCCTTTCCTCTGTCATACACATTCTGGTCCTGGGCCCTTAGAGTGAATTTTTAATTTCAGGTACTATATTTTCAGTTCTAAAATTTCAATTTGGTTCTTTTTTTCCCTATTTCTCTTTTGAGAATTTCTATTTTTCCATTCACTTCAAGAGTTTTTTTTTTAACTTTATTTCATGGAGAATGACTATAACAATCAACCTGGTTAGATTCACAGTACCAGTTCTGTCTCATCTGTGGACAGTGGTCCTAATATCCATTCTTAAAGACTTTGCTATGATGTTTGTATTAGTCTGGGACTTGGGCAGTGGTTTATAATGCAGACAAGTTCTCTAAACCTTTGCTTTGCTTCTTTGGGTCTGTGTGGCACATGCACAGCTGAACCTGGGACCTACGTCAATTCGCACACAAAATCAGGGGATCCTCTCCTTCAGCTCTTTCCTCTATGAGATTCCCGCATACTTTCCATCCCCCAGAGTTCCCTTTTCCTAGTTGCTTTGGTCAGAAAGACAGGTTTCTCTAAGATTTTAAGCCCCCTAAGAATACAACCGAGGTTGCCTTTGAGAGCAAAGCAACAGGAAAAAAGAGAGAGAGAGATAAATAGGATCCTCCCACTCTCTTTGGGCAAAAGGGTCCCTTTTCCATAGCCCTCTGGTCAAAAAGAACCTTATTATTGGGTTTTAGAAGCCCAAACCCCCACCACAAAAGCAATGCAGATCCTTAACTGAGGTTGGCCTTGGGACAGGGTCAGGAGAGAAAAAGAAATAAATAAACTGGGAATTCTCCTAAATTCTCTAGCAAAAGACTCCTTTCCCAAACCTCTGGGGTTTCACCTGGAAATTTTGCTGTCAACACCTGCTGCATAGTTCCATAATTCCATCAGCCCTTGGGTCAAAGCCGAGAGACAGAAGAATAAAAACGAACCCCACAAAACTCACCCCAGGTATGGGGGATTGGTGATGCTTTGACTTCATCCCTGTTCAGCATTTGCCTGCTGTTGTTTACTTTTCAGGCGCCCTGGGCAGTTGTTTTCTGTACTGTCCAGAGTTTTTAGTTGTAATCCATGAAAGAGACAGGCTTTCTGTGGCTGCACCATCCTGCCTGGTATCAGAAGGGTGAGCTCATGATTTTAATGAGAATGGGCCCATGGTACGTGTGAGGTCTGGTCTTCTTTGGGTTTTGTTTTTATTTTGCTGTTACCTTTGCCTGAATTAATACAGAAGCAGAGTGAATGACACCTCATGTCAGGTAGGAATAAAAAAAGGAAAACAGTTATTTGAAAGACCTTAATTAGTACCTGCTAGGTGCCCACAGCTGCTGTCAACACTGTGGAAAAAGACAACAACGGTTCAATACGTGGTCCCTGCTCTCAAGGGACATGTTGTCTGTGGGAAGCTCAGCTTATGTGAAACACACAAGACTGTCCACCATTCTGGTTAAAAAGGATACAGGAAAAGAAGAGAGAGATGAAAACCAGGGAATTAGAGAGGATGACATGGAGGCAGTTCAACCTCAGGCCAGACCTGGATGGAGAAGAAAAGGCCCATATTCCGTGAGAGGGGAAGAGGCCTTGACTAGGTAATTATTCTTCCAAAGTTGGTTTTGTACCTTTTTATTACACCTTGAGTTTATTTGCCCAAAGGAAAACTAAGAGGCAGTTTCTCTGGGCGTTTTATTACTCCTGTTCCTCCCTCCCCCTTTTCTCAACGTGGTTAAAAGTGTTTCCAGGACTTTGGTTCAGAGTAAGGACTGGAGGCCCCATCATGCTAGGGTGAGTCATGGGATCTTTCCTGGGGAGTCTTGAATTACCACAGACAAAATTCTCCCTAATGGTTGTAACTCAGCTGGTTGCTGGCTTTGTGCGTGTGCTTCGGCTGAATGAAAACTTTCGGAAGTTTTTTGTGCATATTTTCTTTGGGTTTATTCCTACAATCACAAAGGCAGTATCTTCATTTCTAGGACAGCACCTACTACATTTCAAAATATTTTTTGTTAAGTATTCAAAAGGCCTTGCACGGAGAGCCCCCGTGAGCAGAAAGCCGAAGAGGAGGAGAGGCCACGGGGAGAGCAGTTGCACAGATGGCCAAGTCCATTGTGAATATTCGCTTGCAGCTGTGTGGAAAATACCTATGCTGGTGACTCAACATCTTTGGATTTGGAGCTTTCAGTTACGGCACGGAAGAGAATATTTTCAAACACCGAGCGTCTAGGGAGACTGCTGAACTTCAGCCAGTTTTGAGCCCATCCATCCCCACGCGTTGCAACGCAGGTGGACAATTTTTAAAACAGTAAAAGGCATTCTTGTCACTGTCAGGGCATCAAGAGTGGTATGGGGACATGGCAACCACAGATTCTGTTATCTATTTCTGATCATGGACATTTAGCTTCCTGCTAGTGTGACTTAATGCCGGGGTCTTGGTTTTCTGGTTTGGGCCCAGGCGTGCTCAGATCCAACGTTATTGCTTGGTCAGCCCCTCAGGATCACATGTAAATGGCGGGACCTGCGGTGACCGCATCACGTTTGTGCCTTTTCATTCTGTCTTTTGCAAAAGACCTCGCTGTGTCCCTCCATCCCCATCCCCCCACTTCCACCTTCCTGTTGGCTAGCTGCTGGGACTGCATTTTGTCGCTTATCTAACACAAAATAAACAGAACAATCTGGAGCTAATTTAAGTGGTTTACCATATCAGGATACAGCTGGGAAAGATTTTAAGAAAAAGGCTCCACAGGAACAATAGCGCTGTGAGGTTGAGCAGCAGCAGAGCGCACAGGAAGGCGGTTTCAGACAGCCTGGCAGACAGCTGTCAGCCACTCCAATAACAGCCCCCGAAGCCAATGAAAACGGGCAGGGTCTGGACGGGCAGCTCAGCCGGAACACTCAAAAGGAAAACAAGGGATTCGAGGGCGTTCTGAGTTAATGGCTCAAGTGTCAGGGCCACAGGCCTCCCGGGAGCCCTTCAGCAGGGCTCCCATGCAGCAGGGACTCAAGAGGAATTGCAGACAGGGGCCAACACTTCATTTCTCCACCATGCTGTCCAAGATTTTTTTTTTTTTTCTTTTTTGACATGCACGCATACATGCTGGCTTTATCCGGACTTAGGAATCCAGCAAGGCCCTGCAGAAGAACATATGTTTTTGACATCAATTTCTTCAGCTCTGCAGGCTGGTTGTCTTTTTTTTAACTCTTTGGGGGCCTCTGGCGAGACCTCGAATTTCCTGGTGCAACTTGACAGAGGTGAGAGGGCTCGAGAGAGTTAAATAAAGCTATGTGCTGCCCTTGAAAGAACTTGCAAATGCTTTATATATTAAAATGAATAAAACAAAAATCCCACTTGGATCAAGCTCTTGACAAAAATTCAACCAATGAGGTAAACTGCACAGTCCCGTGTAGTTTCGTGCAGAGAATACTGGATTGAAAGAGCAGAGCCCTGGACGGGAAGTCTATTTCTGCCACTACAAAAGGCTCTGGATCAAAGTTTCCACACTTAGGAATAGATGCCTTTATCCTCTTCTTCATCCTCTAATTCATGATATTAGCTTCTGCCCACACTGTCTTTCAGTGAACATGCAACTTAGCAAAAGTTTCACTCTGACAGAAACAACCTTTGGGTATATTATGAAACAATTCTATTTGTTTGAGGATAACTTTTAAAAACAATTCTTGTCTATGTTCTAAAGGAAGAAGAATGCCATTTGGAAGATTCAATTTAAAAAAAAAAGAGTGGAAATTAAATGTTTTACTAGTCACTTTCCATCTATGGTATCCTGTGTCACAACAGCTCATTGAAATAGCATTGATTAACAAAGTTTCCACGAAAACAGAACTTAAGGCTCAAATTTCAGTGTGCAAATAGGCAGAGATATGGATAGATTTTTTTTTCCTAAGAGCAGAAAAGAATACAACAACCTCTAAAAGATAAAAAGATAGGAAGGTAGAGAAATATCCCTTTGAGAAATGGAATATCCCTTCTATTTCCGGAGCATGTAGGATTGGATAATGATTATTTCAAAAATATCTGAGCATACTTTAAAAAACCAACTATCTGAAAATACAAAAATCACTCTAGAACAGCTCTCAAACAATAGCATGTATCATAATCACCTAGGTGGCCTATTAATGCACTGATTGCTGGGTGCCACCTCCAGAATTTCTGGTCCAGAGAGCCTGTCCTTCTAACAAGTTCCCTGGTGATGGTGGTGATGATGCTTTTGAGAGCAGACTTTGAAAACCATTTCTCCAGAGAGAGACGTAATGGATTTAATGGCTCAGACATTAACATCGACCAGTTTGTATCTTGTTTGTTGTTCTTTTGATTCACTGGTCAAGTGTGGTTGAAGAGTGAGAGTGGAAAAATAAGCAAGGTCACAGACTGATACTGAGTCCATGCACAGTTCAAAAAAGTCATACAAAGAGAAGATGGCTGGACTTTTAATTTCTGTGAGAATTAAATTATAAAAGAATTAGCAGAGTTCCTTCGGTGGCACAGTGAGTTAAGAATCTGACTGCAGTGGCTCAGGTCACTGCAGGCGTACAGGTCAACCCTCAGCCCAGTGCAGTGGGTTAAAGGATCTGGTGTTGCCGAAGCTGTGGCGTAGGTCACAGCTGTGGCTTGGATTTGACCCCTGGCCCAGGAACTTCCATATGGCATGGGTGCAGACAAAAAAGAAAAAAAAAAAGCAGTTATTTTCTGAAGAGTAAAAGTGACCTTCATTTAACGATGAAAGAAGGAGAAATTTTTATAACAAGTCCTGAGGTCTAGACTTCCACGCCAGTGATTCTCATCCCGGCTACACTACAAAGTCACTTGGGGAATTAGAATCTTCGGGCTTTCAAGATGCTTCGGAAATACAGAGAAGACTGCACACCTGCCCAGCAGGTGCTCTGCCCTATAGAAAAGAGTGTTTGAATTCATGATGGGACTACAAAATCTCAAATGGTATCTCAGGAATCAACGCAAAGATGATGATGGCAAGGAAGATTAAATGGCAGGTGAGAAACTGCACAGCCAGTTAGATGCAACGTCACAATTCAACCTCTTTTGCTGAAGCCCATCCAAACCTTGATCATGTCATTTGACCACAGTGGCGATAATAATTTCAAAGATAGGAAAAACAGATCAACGGGGGAGAATTTAAAATGGAGATCTTAGTACACAACAGAAAGGTCAATGATCATCTTGGAGATTCCAGTGGTTTCATTCAAAGTATCCATTTGAAGAAACAGAGGCTTTGATCAATTCCCGAACAACCGCCTATCTAATGACGGGTTACGTACAGCCAGACCTTCGCTATCTACAGCCTAAGTGGTTGGGATAAAGTTGGTTAGTAACGTTGCAGGTCATGAAGGCCACACGTATTTGAAGAATAAGGAGAAAGAGAGAAGTTGGACGAGAGGGATGCGGTCTGGCAGCCAAACAGCTCCCAGGCCCACTCTTCTCAAGCAAGCTGTTTCTGATACTCCATCCTCGACATCACCACACGGCGCTGAGAGAGGTCTGCCAGGGGAAAGTGAGGTCATGGAGGGATGGGGTGAGGCCCGCAGCTTGTGCGTGACTCAGCCTACTTGATGGGGCTCGAAATTAGTTAAAACTACATTTCAAAAGCCGTATCTTCCACCTGGTTCCCATCATTGGATTTTGGCTAGGAGGAAAAGGACCTGTCAGTTTTTATCTGCAGGAGGTAAAAAAGGGACAGCACATTTCAGGGAAAAGCAAATAAACATCCTTGCCGTGATGGTTCCAGGGCTTACCAACACTGCAGGGGGGTCAGGAAGCACCGCACCCATCCAAATAATTGCAAGAGCAACACTGCACTCAACCAGACAGCTCGATGTCACACGGCCCAGGAGAAGGGATGTTTTGAGCTCATAAAAAGGCACAGAGGTGAGGCAGGAGCTTCTCCAACCATCTGACCAAGGCACTTAGTTTTTATGGGAATTTTTTTTTTCTCTTGGGATCAATTCACAATCCCACTATCCATTCTCATTTCTTGCTAGAAACCAAATACATAATCAGAAATTATTTTGAAAGCAGCTTTGCTGGAAGAATAGTTGAGGCATGAGGAAGAGGAATCATAACATAATGCAGTTATCAGTTTGCTCACTTAAAGGCTTTTTTCGTGGTTCCTGAAAACACACGGAGAGTTAGGGGACAGGACTCAGGGAGTCAGTGGGATCCATGAATGTTTCCTGGTCAGCGGATCAGAGCCTCCCCCCCCAGTTCTTTCCTTGCTGGCCAAAATCATGGTGGAAAGCAGGCTTTTAAAGTGCAATTTGGGGAATTCCCTGGTGACCTAGCAGCTGAGGATCCAGCATTCTCACTGCAGTGTCATTGCTGCTGTGGCGGGGGTTTGATCCCTTGCCTGGGAACTTCCGCACACAGCAGGCTTAGCCAAAAAAAAAAAAAAGTGTAGTTTTGGGAGTTCCCGTTGTGGTGCAGCGTAAATGAATCTGACTGGTATTCATGAGGATGCGGGTTCGATCCCCAGCCTCCCTCAGTAGGTCAGGATTCCAGCATTGCGGTGAGCTGTGGTATAGGTCACTGACATGGCTCAGATTCCACATTGCTGTGGCTCTGGAGTACGTAGGCCAGTAGCTGTAGCTCTAATTTGACCCCTAGCCTGGGAACCTCCATATGTTGCAGGTGAGGCCCTGAAAAGACCAATTAAAAAAAAAGTGTAGTCTTAAACATTCACTTTGAGTATTGTAGAGTAGGCTGAATCACAAATAAAAGCAGCAGTTTGGGTGGACTTAGTATTTTTCCTATGCTTTATGATGGAACGTATTTATTTCATTTGATTCTCATGCATCTCACTATGGTCACAAATGTACTGGTTCCTATTAGTTTATTTTACAAAAGTTGTTTGAGTCTCTTGATCCACATTTCAATATCAGCTCAATGCTGTTGTATATTTGCTCTTGGAACTAAAATTTACAGACCTGCCATCCTAGATACATCACAATTATTCTGTCACTATGTATAAGTGTTTATGCCAAAATATCAAATTAAGATATCCAAAATTTTAACAAAATGAAAAAACCCCAAACCCTCTCGTCTAGCTGCAGTGATTTCTTAAAATGAAACATGATTTCTTAAAATGACTGCTCTTGTTAAAAATCATGCTTTTAAATAATTGTTAATATCAGAGAAATTGTTGCCATAGAAAGTTAAGTATTTATCTTTGGAAATAGAATAGTGGATAATTTACAGTTTCGTCTTTTTAACTTTCTATAGTCTCCTAGTTTTCTATCATGATCACTTTTTTTTAATTGGAAGCATAATTCAAGTAATTTTAAATAAATTAATGAGGCTACTAATGATTTCTTTCAAAGGCCAACATTAAATCTAAAGTAAGTGTGCCTCATGGTATAAATAAAGCCTTCTCTGGAATCCAAAGGTTAGAAAGTATTTTATTATTATTATTATTATTTGGCCGTGCCTGTGGCATACAGAAGTTCCTGGGCCAGGGACTGAATCCACGCCACAGCTGCAACATGAGCCACAGCAGTGACAATGCCAGGCCCTTAACCCACTGCACCACCAGGGAACTCCTGTAGTATTATTTTAAATGCTGTTTTACGAAGAAGAAAGAAATGAACTGGGAAGTACCCCTTTTTTTATAGAAAGAAACGTAACATTTTAGAGCAAAATTATTTAAAAAATATAAAGCGAAACTAGCCCTCAATGTTTCCATCGATTGCTGTCGAAGCCACACCTTGTTGGAAAAGAGTAGCTCTGAATGGAGTGGCCACAAATACTCAGAGCCATATGATGCTGCTGATATACCTTCTATTTGTTATATTTCATGGAAGTCTTCTTAGAGATATTAAACATGCCCCTTAATTTTCCAGGTCACTTGACAACCAATAGACCACTTTCTTCAGCTCTTGAGCTTTCTCTTCATTCCTTCCTTGTGTATTTTTTACAAGAAGAGGCAGAGTTCAAAGCTGGTAGAAACATTCCCTTTTGTCAAATAAATCTGGTCTTTACTATCAACGTGCAATCTGTTTCTGTTTCTCATTCATTTCCTGGCTGCCTCCCTGCGTTATCTGGATAATTACCTGACCAACTAACTACCGCTGCCACTTCAATTAAAACTGACACGATGTATCTAGCCGACCTATCTAGGTTCTTGGTTTCTTTTTTTGAGTTTCATTAGTCATGGCATAAGGGGCTTTTCTGAGCACTACTGATACTGTAACTAAAAGGAAACCAGTGATCCCAAGAAAAGACCCCCTACATTGACCATCAAGAAAAGTAAAGCATTTTGTTCCAGTCTGAGGCAAGTTAATTCTATACACGAGGAAAGATGCTCTGGAGGCAATAATGGGGAAGGTCAAATGGGCTCTCTATTCAACATGAAGACTACGTTAATTTGGGGAAAAAAGAAAAGAAGGGAGAGGATGTGAAATCAAAGGTAAATGGAATCTGACACCTGTCAGATCTAACTGGATGTTGACCTGCTTACTATGGCCCTTTTGTAATCTCGGTCTATGACTTCAGTTACACTCTGAGATCAGTATTTACCACAAATATCCTCTAAGATAAATAAGGCGTTATAGTTTTAATGGGAAACTGAGGTTCTGGGTGAAGGTAGCATGTGGCAAGTGAAAGATGACCTCCTCGAAATTCAAAATAGCTCAGACATATACATATATCTCATGGGTAGATAGGTGACAATAATCACACACTCTACATTTCTTTTTCTTTTTGCTTTTAAAGGCTGCACCCGTGGCATATGGAGGCTCCCAGACTATATGTGGAATTGGAGCTACAGCTGCCGGCCTACACCACAGCCACGGCAATGCGAGATCCCAGCTCCATCTGTGACCTACACCACAGATCACGGCAACGCGGGATCCTTAACCCACTGAGCGAGGCCAGGGATCGAACCTAGTCAGATGCTTTTCTGCTGTGCCATGACAGGAACCCCCACCCTAAATTTCCTTTTGAGGATCTCAGCAGGTCTGTGAAGGCTTCCCATGCAAATTCCAAGGCAGATAAATGGCTGACTACATCAAGGAGCCCCGACTTTTTAGGAAAAAGAGAATGCTCCTCCCTGGCCTCTTCTACCCAGAGCAAAGAAGGTCAGCTCTGGGCACACGGACAAGCTTTCTTGTCCGAGCCTAAAGCCCAGAGCAGATTTGATCAAGTGTCTGGGTTATTTTGTTAAAATACCAAACTCCCTGTCTTCTGGGAATACTTAGGTAGAACAGGAGGTTTCTGAGATAATAACCCCAGGAATCTATCCCCAGACTGCCCATGTCATTGCAAGTCATTCTTCTCTTAATGACGAAAGCCAAAAAGATAAGAAGACAGCTAAAACATCAATTTGTTCTGCAGATAAAATGTTACCTTTAGCAACAACAACAACAACAACAAAAAAGACAAAAAAAAAAGGAGTTCCCGTCGTGGCGCAGTGGTTAACGAATCCGACTAGGAACCATGAGGTTGCGGGTTCGATCCCTGCCCTTGCTCAGTGGGTTGACGATCCGGCGTTGCCGTGAGCTGTGGTGGAGGTTGCAGACGCGGCTTGGATCCCGAGTCGCTGTGGCTCTGGTGTAGGCCGGTGGCTACAGCTCCGATTCAACCCCTAGCCTGGGAACCTCCATATGCCGCGGGAGCGGCCCAAGAAATAGCAACAACAACAACAAAAAAGACAAAAAAAAATGTTACCTTTATGCCAAATTTTCTCCTTGAGATATATAATTTTTCCAATTAAATTGCAGCATTTATAATGCCCTAAAAGCAGTATAAGTGTCTAAGAAAATCCGAAACAGAGTGAGGAATGAGAAAAGGAGTTAGTACCTGGAGGTTGATATTCATAGAGCAGGGGGAGAGGGGTGGGGGTGGAATCTTTCTGGCCTGTTTTCTACCAGGAATTATAAAGGCTATATATGCCTATAAAGATGCATGGCCAAGTCAAACTTTAAAGCATCAACCTACTTGTGCAGTGGTCCCAGCACAGTGGATACAGGGATGAACAAGACAGACAAAGCCCCTGCTCCCTTGGAGCTTCATCTGAGTGAGGCAGACAGGTGATAAACAAGTCAAGAAAAAAAAAAGAACAAGCAGATAAGAGTATTCCCACTGTGACAAGTGCCATGAAGAAAACCAGCGCTGTGGTGGGATGGACAGTGAGGGGGTGGGGAAGACAACATCAGACGAGGAGTTGACTTGGGCACTGAGGCTTTAAATGACAAGGCGGCAGCCCTGAGAAGACTAAGCTGCAGAGTTTGCAAAGAGAATTCAAGTTCAAAGGTCCTCTCTGCTACAAGGTTAAGGTAATAGGCTACAGTATGCCAAAGTTTCTTTTAAATTAAAGACTGTATTAACTATATTCCCAGTAACTTTCTGTTGTCAAGAAAGGCATAAGCTAAACGATGCCTGGCAATCCACTACAAAGAAACCTCAAATCGAATTTTGTAATTATCACCACTTTGTCTTCCATTATCTGTGCCACCCACCTGCATTTGAAATGTATTTGCATGATACATTTGAAATCCTTTCTGGAATGCAACCGTGTTTACAGGGGGCAGATGAAGCCACAAGTTTGAGGGCAATCAAGGAAAACGGAATACTCTTCCATCAAATTTGGCCCAAATCAGTTCATTTCTTAACTCAAAATGGAACAAACCAAGAGAAAGGGACAACTCAAACTGTCACCACAGCAGGCTCATGTTGGCCCAACCACTTCACGAGACATCCTTTCAATCCTAAAGAGAGTCAATTCACAGTTTTTAACTGTAAGTTTGAGATATAAAGTAGATTTATTAGTAAACAGTAGATGTACTGTTTCTCTTAGGAAAGGCATCTCTTTCTCCACAGCAGCTAAATATTCCACGTGCAATTTCATAGTTAATACATCTGCACATCAGGGATTTCGGCGGTATGACCAGGAACTAAAACTACCACTGCTAAAACCTCCTAATACTTCTCTTAGATGCAGTCAGAAGCCAGAGCAAGGTGACACATTGTCAATTTTTAAATTAAGTGGAATTATGGGAAGTTTTCAAGGATCTTCCCTTTCAGTTTATTGTGGACTGCATTTAATTGGATTTTTAAGGGCCTTTCTAATATTTATACCTTTTTATTTTAGAATGGTTTTAGAAGTATAGCAAAGTTGCAAATGTAGTACTGAGAGTTCCCACATACCCTATACCCAGTTTCCCCTATGGGTAATATCTTACATTAATTCTGGGTGACAGAAATCTCAATTTCATGTACATACACATGCGCGTGCGCGCACCCACCCACCCACACACACACACACAAAAGCACATACACTTGAAGAACTTTCAACCCCCTTGTCTGTTTGATATGAAAATTATAATCTTTCGAGATCTTAACGTCCGATTTTTTTTAATGTTAAAATAACAGTGATTTCTTAAATTAAGTAATTCTTCTCCAGACATGTGTAGAGTCAAAACAATTTTTTTTTATCAAAAGGTCGCTACCAAATAATTATCTAATTAGCAAAAACATTTTCTCCCCAGTTCAAAAAGTAATTAGAAATTACAGCCATGAAAGGCTGCTAATTAGGTTTTCACAAAAGCATGAAGTGCCTGACCTCTTTTGGTGGTTTCACTCCTCTGCTGATGAAGGGTACCCTAATTAACCCTTTGCACTCTGCATGACACCCCCAATGCTGTAATTCTGAAGGTGGTAGAGGAGGAGGAATAAAACAGGGTCAAGCGAGCTTTGAGATTTTTCTTAAGTGTGAGGTTTCCTCTAGATGAATACAACTTAAATACAGGAAATCAGGAACCCCATTCTCCAGTCTGGGAGAAGGAAGTAGAGGGGCACCAGGGAGAATGGGATTGCATAGTCTTTATTCTATACAAGTGGTGTCTACTCACCCCAAATGGTAATGCATTTGCAAGATCCTGGTGGTTCCTGGACCTGAGACCGCCAGTGCTAAGAGCTAGCTTGGGCTGGACTTCAGGCAGGATCACTCTACAGTGTAAATGCCTGAGGGAGTTTGGTCAAGTCGGATTCACTTTTGTGTGCTTAGCATAAAGCCTTGCACAGAGGAACCAGGGAAAGAATATTTGTTGGGTAGATGAACGTATTTTTCAAACACTTCTGTATTTAAAAAAATTTTGTACTCCAGGCATTACAAGTTTAAGAAATAGTGTATAGAAAATATTTTGATACATATATATAGCTTTTTAGGGCCACACCCGCGGCATATGGAGGTTCCTAGGCTAGGGGTCAATTCGGAGCTACAGCCACGGGCCTACGCCACAGCCTTAGCAACCCCAGATCTGAACCATATCTGCAACCTATACCACAGCTCTGGGCAATGCCGGATCCTTAACCCATTGAGCCTGACCCGCAACCTTGTGGTTACTAGTTGGATCCGTTTCTGCTGCGTTGCAACGGGAACTCCTATTACCATTTTTAAATGAACCCTGAACTAAGTTAGTTATCTGAAACAAGCTTACTATGTGTAATTAGAGGAGTGTCTCAAACAAGAGACAGAAGGAGAGTGAGGCATCAGGAGATACACTGTGCTCTTAAGTCTCAGAAGGTCCTCTACCCTCTGGCCACAGACTAGCTGAGTGGATACTTGAACAGGTCCATCAATGGGTGATGAGGCGGGGTGAGCTACAAGGACCCACACCTCCAACAGCAGTCGGGGGGATCAACCCCTGGACCCTCCCTGGACCCTCATTTCCTACAGCTCTGCACATCTGATGACTCCCAATCTGAATTTCCCAACATCTGAGACTCTCTCTCCCTGCTCCTCATAGACCATCATCAGCAAAAGTTCCCATTTCCAGAACCCCTGGCTCTTCCCTGAGAACACTGCTTCCCCTACAGCCTCGCTGCTCATTGCTGTCCTTCCTAACTTTTCCCTGCCCTTCTCTCTAACCATCGCTCCTTTCTGCCAAGGCTTGAAGTTCATGCCAACAGACTATACCACTGACTGACCTACTCCACTGCAGGTGTTTATGGATTCCTGGATCACTCCGCCATATCCCTTGAGGATTTCAACACCTAGCATCCTCGCACTCTCTCTAGGACCCTTCCTGTCATTATCCTGGAGGATTTCAATATTGATTACAGATGATCTTTCCAAAATCCTGGACCCTTGGTGACCTGATACCCCTCTTAAACAATCTTGTCTTCCACCAATCTATAGGGACCCACTCTCAGTCGCATTAGACTTTGCAGTGACAAATTTAAGCAACCCTCCACAATCTCCATTCCAACATCACACCCTACAGAGACCACCAATCATCTTATCAACTCATTTCCTGTAGAACTGAGCTGTTCAAAATGGTAACCACTAGGAAATTTGATATTCACAAGAATGAAATTGGACCTGATCAAACACCACTCACAAAAACTAACTTGAAATGGACTAGGACCTCCATGTAGGACCTGAAACTGTCAGTTTCCCCTGAAACTGTCAGGGGAAAAGCTCCCTGACATTGGTCTTGACAATGACTTTTGAATGGGACCCCAAGAGCATAAGGAACAAAACCGGAAATAAACAAATGTGGCTACATCAAACTAAAAAGCTTCTGCATAGCAAAAGAAACAACCAACAAAATGCAAAGGCAACCTACAGAATGGGAGAAAATATTTATAACCCCTTATTTAATAAGGGGTTAATATTCAAAATATATAGGCAATTTATAAACTTAAAAGCAAAAAACCAAATAAGCCAATTTAAAAAATGGGCAAAGGACCTAAACAGACATTTTTCAGAGAAGATACACAAATGAACAACAGTAAGAGAAAAGGTGCTCAGGATCGCCAATTATCAGGGAAATGCAAATCAAAATCACAATGAGATACCGTCTCCCATTTGTTAGAATGGCTATCATCAAAAGGACAAAAAATAACAAGGGCTGGAGAGGATGTAGAGAAAAGGGAACCCTTGTACACTGTTGGTGGGAATGTGAATTAGGGCAGTCGTTATGAAAAAAAGCATGATGGTTCCTTAAAACATTAAAAATAGAACGAGGAGTTCCCTTTGTGGCTCAACAGAAACAAAATCTGACTAGCATTCATGAGGATGCAGGTTCAATCTCTGGCCTCTCTCCATGGGTTAGGGATCTGACATTGGCATGAGCTGTAGTGTAGGTCACAGACGCAGCTTGGATCCCTCACTGCTGTGGCTGTGGTGTAGGCCAACCGGTACAGCTCCGATTTGACCCCCTAGCGTGGGAACCTCCACATGCCGTGGGTGCAGCCCTAAAAAGACAAAAGTAAAAAAAAAAATAGAACTACTATCTGATCCAGCAATCCTATTTCTGAGGACAAGTCCAGAGGAAATGAAATCACTATCTTGAAGAGATATTTGCCCAATTCAAGGTCACTGCAGCATTATTTACAATAGCTAAGATATACAGAGTTTCTGTCATGGAGCAGTGGTTAATGAATCCAACTGGGAACCATGAGGTTGCAGGTTCGATCCCTGGCCTTGCTCAGTGGGTTAAGGATCCGGCGTTGCTGTGAGCTGTGGTGTAGGTCACAGATGCAGTGTGTTGCTGTGGCTGTGGCGTAGGCCGGCGGCTACAGCTCTGATTAGACCCCTAGCCTGGGAACCTCCATATGCCATGGGTGTGGCCCTAGAAAAGGCAAAAAGACCAAAAAAAAAAAAAAAAAGCTAAGATATGGAAATACTGTAAGTGTCTACAGATGGAGGAGATATACATATATATATATATATATATTCACATACACAGTGAAATATTACTCAGCTATTAAAAAAAGAAAGAAATCTTGCCATTTATGCCAACATGGATGAACCTGAAGAGCACGATGCTAACTGAAATAAGTCAGATAAAGAAAGACAACTGCTGCATGATCTCACAAATACTATGTGATATATGGAATCTAAAAATAACCTAACTTAGAGAAACACAGAGTGGTGTGGGGAAGACGGGCAACGGTGTGGGGTGGGGAAGAAAATATAGATGGTCAAAGGGAACAAGCTGCCAATTATAAAATGACAAAGTTTGCGGCACCTAAGAGATAGCAGTGGTGACTCTAGTTAACAACAGTTTTGTATATATTATAGCTGCTAAGATGGCATTCCTGTTGCAGTTTGGTGGGTTACGAACCCACCTAGTACCCATGCGGATGCAGGTTCGCTCCCTGGCCTCGCTCAGTGGGTTAAGGATTGAGTGTTGCCGTGAGCTGTGGTGCAAGTCAAAAATGTGGCTCAGATACTGGGTTGGTGTGGCTGCGGTGTAGGCTGCCGGCTACAGCTCCGATTCGACCCGTAGCCTGGGAAAGTCCATGTGCCACAGGGGTGGCCCCGAAAAGCAAATAAATAAATAAATAAATAAAGTTGCTAAGAGAGTAAATCTTCAATGTCCTCACTACATACCCACCTAAATACACAGGGTAACTGTATGAGGTAATGGATATGTTAACTAACCTTATTGTAATCATTTCACCACATGTGCATATATCAAATCATCATGTTAAACGCCTTAAACTTATGCCATGTTAATACATGAATTATATCTCGGTAAGACTGGGGGGAAATGGTAGCCACCTGGTACACGTGGCTATAGAGAACTGGAAATGTGGTTGCTCTCCTCTCGATTGTGAGGCAAGCAGAAATACACATCAGACCTATTTTTTTAAGGAAATGTAAACTCTCTCACTGATAACGTTGTACATTGATTACATGTTGAAATGATGGTATTCTGGATCTATACTGGCTTGACTAAAATATATTACCAGAATTCCTTTCACCATTTACTTCTTTAAAAATGTGGCTATTTAAAACCACACATGCGGCTTGCACTTGTAATTCAAATTATACTTCCACTAGACAGCACTGGTCCAGAACCTCGATTCAATAATTCATCAAGTACCCTCAGGATACACTATCCTTCAAACACACCACCTTTTTGCCATATCTTTTTTTTAAATTGAAGTATAGTTGATTTATAATATTGGGTTAGTTTCAGATTTATAGTAAAGTGATTCATATATGTGTGTGTGTGTGTGTGTGTGTGTGTGTGTATATCCATTCTTTTTCAGATTCTTTTCCATTATCGGTTATTACAAGATACTTATAGTTCCCTGTGCTATACAGTAGGTCCTTCTTGTTGTTTATCTACTTTATATATAGTAGTATATATCTGTTAACCCCAAACTCCTAATGTACCCTCCCGCACTTTTCCATTTGGTAACCGTGAATTTGTTTTATGTGTCTCTGAGTCTGTTTCTGGTTTGTTTGTTTATTTATTTATTTTGTCTTTTTGCCTTTTCCTAGGGCCGCACCCACAGCATATGGAGGTTCCCAGGCTAGGGGTCGAATTGGAGCCGTAGCTGCTGGCCTATGCCTCAGCCACAGGAACTCGGGATCCGAGCCGCATCTGTGACCTACACCACAGCTCACAGCAATGCTGGATCCTCAACCCACTGAGCAAGGCCAGGGATCGAACCCACAACCTCATGGTTTCTAGTCGGATTCACTAACCACTGAGCCACGACGGGAACTCCTGTTTCTGCTTTGTAAATAAGTTCACGTGTATCACCTTTTAGATTTCACATAGAAGGGATATCACATGATAGTTGTCTCTCTAACTTACTTCCCTTAGTATGATCAACTCTAGGTCTGTCCATGTTGCCACAAATGGCATGAAGTCATTCTTTTAAACCCTATCTTAACAACCCTCTACCAAGCCCTCATTTCCTCCTTAGCCAGCTCTTATTATACCATCTTACCCTTCTCTCGTTTCATTGTATTCACCTGGGCAAACTCAACGTCCTTAACATTCAACCTTCCACAGCCCCTCAGGTGTCCAGAGCCCAAGTCCCGGCAGTGCCTCCTTAGCCAAATTTTGTCATCACAAATTCTGCTCTTGTTGGAAGCCCACCTGGCTGATAGAGCACGGTCTTATGCCCACAAAGATTCCAGTGTCAGTCAATAGAGAATCCTCCGGAAAACCAACTCCTTGGCATGTTGGGCATAGGGAGAGGCTAGGAAGCCAGGTCTGGGCAGAGCCAGGTATAGGGCTGGGTTGCCCCCAGGACTGGCTTTATAAGGTTGGGGAAGACGCTGATATAATGGCCCAGAAGCCATGGGAAGGGTGAGACCCACCTTGGAGAGACTGCAGAACAAATGGGTAAGACTGAGCAGGGGCTGTGTAATCAATGTGAGGTATTTATGCTCTTCTCTGTTTTTTGGATGAAGAGATGAGTTTAAGGGACAGTGGGTGATCTGGTTAAAAGCAAAGCCATGGTTGCATCCTTTGGCTCTAGGCTTTCATTTAAAAAACACACTTATTAAGAACCTGCCATCGACACTGCTGTGCATCACGGTAGATCCTTATAGCCCCACATCTCTGCTGTCGCTAGCTGCTATTCTAGTGACCCGTTTAAAGCAGGCTTTGGTCATCTTCTCACATGGCAACTGCTGTGCCTCGTCCGGAGCCCACAGGTTCTCTGACACTGAGGAACTCACACGTGTGTAACCCAGAGATGCTGGGAGGTGGTGCCTGTTGGTGCCCCCACCCACTGGATAAACGCTTACCCCAGATGTCCCCCAGAGTGACAATTCTGAGACGAATTTCATCAGGATTCTCAAGGGAACTAGTGACACTGAGCCCAGCAGCTTGATAGCGTGTGGCTTTCCCCTTCCTTTCCTGTTCACCAATCTCAGCCTCTCACTGCTGCTCCGAGGATCACTTCCAAGATAAACTACCGGCATACAAGCTGCTGCTGTAGCCCAAGCAGAGAGAGCATCAAAAATCCAAAAATCAAAAATCACAGCCCCAGGTTCATAACTGACTGCCACTGTCTCTACCAAATCATAGCATGTTGGAGCTAGAAAGACAAAAGCCTCATACTGTACATGAGGAAATTGAACCCCGAGGTTAAGTTACTTCCTATGGTCATGCAGTTAGGCTGAGGCAGATTTGAGAGCAGGACCCTGATACCGGTTTCTGGGTAATGGTCTTTTCTTTACAACTCTCGATCATTCTGTTATGTGCAGCCTTTTCGATTCTGGTGTGTTCTTTTAAATTGGGAGAAAATCTAGGTCCATTACTAAGTTCCTGTGATGTATACCCAAGGTCGAGAAGAATGAAAGAGAACAAGGGCAAGAGCAGAGGGGGCTTCAGGGAACAGATGAATTGGAATTAAGATAATAGCATGTAACTTTAAAAGCAAAGCATCATCTTATAAAATAGAGCATTTAAAATCACTTTTTCTTTTCAAACTGTCTCTTACTTAGACACACTGTCTAAGAAGGACCATTGACCATGATTCCTGCACTTGCAAACATACGCTCAAGATTCTGAACATTTTTCGAGCCCCAAATGCTTAAGGAAACAAATGCTGGCTGACTGGCTGGGTGTCTCCGAGGAAGAAACTGCTTATGTCTGCTCTTTTCTGCATCCTCAGGCTCAGAGCCCCTCATTCTCACAACCCATCACTTGTTTCTCATTTACAATTCTCAGCAGGATCCCCAGTGGATAGTCACCCAGACTGTGCACTAATCCACAGGAACACAGTTTCTGCCCTCTGTAACAACGGATCTCGTCGAAGCTCCAAAATCAATCCCTGCGTCAAGACTTGAGAAAATGTCAACAAAGGGACAGTCATCTGAGAGAAGTAAATAAACTCCTGCAGAGAAAATAAATGCCAGTGGCTTTTAGTCATACACAGTGATAAGACTGATAAAATTCCTCAAGAATCGGAGCTGAGAAATCAAGCAGCGGGAATGCGATAATGAAGGCTTCATAGCGTCATGGCAACTTGGCTTCCAAGAAGCCAGCGAGGATGCCTAAATCTTTTTTTTTAATTGCCATTGGGAAGAAACGAAAAGTACCAAGATCGAGAATCCCATTTACCTCTCTTTCTTTTTTTTTTTTTAGGGCTGCACCTGCAGCATATGAAGGTTCCAGGGCTAGGGGTCAAATCAGAGCAGCAGCTGCCAGCCTACACCACAGCCACAGCAATGTTGGATCCTTAACCCACTGAGCGGGGCCAGGGATAGAACCTACATCCTCATGGATGCTAGTCAGGTTCTTAATCTGCTGAGCCACAACGGGAACTCCTACCTCTCAACTTTCTAAACATCGTATAAAACAACTATGCCATTGAACAAAGTGTGGAACAGTTTTATAAATAAAAAGAAGTGCACCCCCAAATGAGACACACCTTACTTTTTAGAAGAGCATGTTCCATTGTGGTTAAAAGACTCCTGAGAACTCACACAGCCACGTGATTCTATGAATGTAGTTGCAGGGATGGAAAGTAAAAGATGTAAATTTTCCAACCATTTCTGTTACTGATGACCTAGGCTTTTCAACAAATCACCTCCTTGCTGATGACATCCCTATTTACAAAAAGCTGATTAATTGTTTCCTATCGACTCCAGAGAATTAGAGGACAACATGGCTCTAGAACAAAGGGAATGTTTTAAAGACCCCAAGAAGCCAAGGCACCCTGGTGGGGGATGCTGATAAAGGAGGAGGCCATGCATGTGTGCGGGCCAGGAGGTGAGGGGAAATATGCATCGTTCTCTTAATCCTGCTGTGAACCTCAACTGCTCTTTAAAAAATGAACTCTTAAAAAACAAAAAAACACTTTCTTTTTTGGAAATTTTATGGAGAAATACTTTCCTAGTAATGAACTTATCAAAAAAAATACTTTAAAAATCTTACAAAAGATGGTAAAAGATGGATACAGAGGCCTTAAGTTGATATTCAACCTATAGAAGTCCTAATGATTAAAATTTTAAAGAAAATGTCATGCACCATGGGCATTTAATAATATGTTGGTTCATGGAGCTCCCGTCGTGGTGCAGTGGTTAACGAATCTGACTAGGAACCATGAGGTTGTGGGTTCGATCCCTGGCCTTGCTCAGTGGGTTAAGGATCTGGCGTTGCTGTTACTCTGGTGTAGGCCGGTGGCTACAGATCTGATTAGACCCCTAGCCTGGGAACCTTCATATGCTGCGGGAACAGCCCTAGAAAAGGCAAAAAGACAAAATAATAATAATAATAATAATATGTTGATTCATGATCCCATAATCCTATTTGTTACACATTGTAATAACATTTCCTCTGGCACCCAGAAGGAAGTGTAGTCACACTGCAGCAAATAGGTTAAATATTCGGGGTTTCCTTTAGAGCAGGTGGAAAAGACTTTCTTTCCCCCCTTGTCTCCATCACAGCCGCATTACGCATTTATAAAATAATAATAGGGATGATCATGGTTCTTGCCCAAATGCGTTTCTAGGGGCTGAGACCCACTGGAGGTACGGATTACAAGTAAGGAGACTGTCTTCTTTCTTCTTCTTTTTTTTAACATTCCAACCCTTGACTTATGCAACAAAATGCATCACATCTTCCAGTGGAGTCACTGGGAGGCAAGGCCCTTATTTCAATGATGCTGTCAATGCTCAAGGCTGTTTTTGGAAAGGCCTTCAAAGCCAGCATCCTAAACAAAATGACCATGCTTGCCTCCAATGAAGGTTAACAGACACAGCTCTGGCCTCATAGAACCCCACAGTCTAAGACGTGTTAGTCCCATCTCAGCTTGATCATTAAGAGAAAAAAAAAAAAATCTTCAATAAAAAATCCCTGGGGAACTCCCACGAGGTACGAATTATTGGGAAGCTATAATCTAAAGCAACGTGGTCCAACAGAAATATAATCTGAGCCACGTACGTTATTTAAATTTTTCTAGCGCCCACATTTTAAAACGGTAAAAAGAAACAGTTAACATTAATTTTAATAAGAGATGGGATTCAACCCAGTATATTAAAAATGGGTCAACATGTAATCAATAGAAAAGTTACTAAGCTATGATCTTACACTCTTTTTTCATACGAAGTCTTTGAAATTCAGTATTTGACCCTTAGAGCACAGCTCAATCCAAATGAGCCATATTTTAAATGCCCTCTGTGGCTAGTGTCCACCTATCGGACAACACAAACCTGGATCTTTTTCTTTCCCAAATAATGAGGGCTGGTGCGCTATTTAGTAAGGGATTAACGAAGGTCTTCTGGGCATTTTCTTCATTCCTTTACCTTGTGAATAGATGTCCCTGATACAAGAAAGCTACCAACAACCCTGGGCAGAGTTTAGAATTATAACAAAACACTTCATCACAAAGTTAATCTGACACAGGCCAGAAAACATAGAGGTTAAAAAAAAAATGGAAAAGAAAGGTCTAGAAGCCCATTTGCCCACCATCAAGCTGGCCTCTGATCGGCCTCTGAGATGCCACGAGAGCTTGGAAAGTCTGCCTGAGGCCCTCTCAAAGCTGGGAAAAGCTGGAGACAGCATTGGGGGCGGCGGCGGGGGTTGGGGGGGGTTGCCTTTGCCTAGGAAAACAGAACCTGTGATCTCAACTGCCTGATCATTCACAGCCAAAACATGCTGAAAACAAAGGAACAGCATGGAGCCAGAGGGCCTAGAAAAGCTTACTTTAGGGCTTAGGACCAGCGGGGGAGAAAGAATTCCATTATCCAGGGAGACCAAGGCAGCCAAGGCTCCCTGCATTCATTCTTAGCAGAAGTGCAGACACAGGCCCAGACCTGCACATGGAGGTCTGATGCATCATGTCTGATGCATCCTGCAGGGGAGGTCACACCAACCACCATCAAGATTTGCCATCCAGGAGTTCCCACTGTGGCTCGGTAAGTTAAGGATCTGGCTTTGCTGCAAACTGCAGAGGAGACTGCAGGTGAAGCTTGGATCTGGTGTTGCCATGGCCGAGGCACAGGCAACAGCTGCATCTTCACATCGACCCCTAGCCCAGGAAATTCCATATGCTGCAGGCACGGCCATATAAAGAGGAGGGAAAAAAAAAAAGAGAGATTTGCCATCCAGGACCTGCACTGTCACGGTGTCACCTGGGGTTCTTTCACAGCTAAGCAAAATCCTCCATCACGTGGCCAAGGGCTGGACTGCTCACCCCACCTCCCATAGGCACTTTGGAGGAACCACAGCTCCTGTCTCGAGCGCTAGGTGAGAATTAGTGGGCAATGTTTTGCAAACGCGTGGAGTTGATCTTCTTTAAATAATTTAAAATTATTCCATTAAAGGACCAAAAGTGGAAATATGAGATTTTGAAAATTAAAAAAAAAAAAGCCATGAAATTAACGGTATTCTGTTCCATGATGCGCCCAGTTTCTTTTAATACCAAAATATTTTAAATTATATAGTTAAATTACATAATTTTCCTTCCTTATATTCGAGCAGAATTGCCATTCCAGGACTCACCTCTATGGCTTTGTACGCCCCTTTGAACACCAATGGGAAGGCTGGACTGGCCCAGTTGCCACACCCAGAACACACCTGTGCTTCTCCCGCCTGCATATCTGCCCACACCACTCCACACAGCCAAAAGGTCCTGTCCTCTTTCCATTCACCTACTGATAGCTTAGCAGTGACTCAAGCACCATTTAATTTATATCCCATCTCCTCCTGCAGCCTCCCTGCTGATTGTGACCCAGAGGCTCTCTCCTCTCACCTTCACCTTTCTGTCCCAACCACTTGATTTTGACAGGTCCAGGTGTGTTGGTGTGTGGGTGTGTTGCTGTTATCTTGAATGCAAGCATACTCCTCCACCTGCAAGCATTTCCTGGGTTCTGTGCTGGACTAGTTGGCTCTATAGACTTCTTGTCATCCCCCGACCACTCACACGGCCCTCTGTAAGATTCCTCCTTGCACTAAGTGATTTTCAGCCTGGAGCTCAGGGAATAAACTCGAGTCCTTTTAGGGCATGTGTCAGAGCCAAACTATACGTTTGCCAGGTCCCAGCCTTGCCGCCAAGGGAATGGGATACTTTTGCCTCACACCAAAGATCACACCGTGTCTTATTTAGAGTCAGGTCTCCTCAGGACCAGTACATTGTCCTAAATAAAACAGTCATGCTTACCATGACTAAATCTGTTGTCAAGAAGAAAATGATGATTCACTGGTCAGGTGACCTCGCCTGGTGATCACAACCCATCAAAGGCACCAATCGGGCCAAGCCTTTCAGGGACTCAAAAGACCAGAGCTGTGCGTACGTCATGCACACAGGCCACTCTGGGAGACTGGATTTTCAACAAACTCCACCGTTCAGCTTGCTTTATTACCTCTGGACTTGAGTAAGACCTTCTAACATCAAAGGAGACACCAAAGTGGGATTTTCTTTTTTGTCTTTTTGCCATTTCTTGGGCCGCTCCCGCAGCACATGGAGGTTCCCAGCCTAGGGGTCCTATCGGAGCTGTAGCCACCAGTCTACGCCAGAGCCACTGCAACTCGGGATCCGAGCCGAGTCTGCCACCCACACCGCAGCTCACAGCAGCGCCGGATCCTTAACCCACTGAGCAAGGGCAGGGACTGAACCCGCAACCCCATGGTTCCTAGTCGGATTCGTTAACCACTGAGCCACAACAGGAACTCCCAAAGTGCGATTTTCGAGTAGCACCATGAAGCCAGTCTTCTTGGTGCAAACACAGCGCTCCTCTATCTCCTCCCCCCACTTCTTTTATGCTCTTGATTAATGCGTACGTGTCTGTGTACATCAGGTTGTGTTACCAGATGACAGACTGTTTTGAAAACAGACAAAGCTTTAGGTTTCGATGGTGATCTCTACAGCAGTTGATGTCATGTAGGTTTTTTTTTTTAAATCATTTTTATTTTTTCCATTAGAGTTGGTTTACAGTGTTCTGTGAATTTTCTACTGTACAGGAAAGTATCCAGTCACCTGTCTATACATATATACATTCTTTGTCTCACATGATCCTCCGTCATGCTCCATCACAAGTGACTAGATATAGTTCCCTGGAGGTTTTTCTTTTCTTTTCGTTTCTTTTCTTTGTTTTTGGTTTTGTTTTTTAGGGCCACACCTGTGACACATGGAAATTCCCATGCTAGGGGTCAAATCAGAGCTGCAGCTGTCAGCCTACCCCACAGCCACAGCAACACTGGATCCTTAACCCACTGATCGAGGCCAGGGATCAAACCCATATCTGCATGGATACTAGCCAGGTTCTGAATCTACTGAGCCACAGTGGGAACTCCCTAAGGTTTGTTAAGTTTTTTTGAGGCCATTTTCATTTTTGTCAAATGCTGCACAAATAAGAAAGTGTTCTGGAGTGGAAATGAGAAAGGGGGGGAAAAAAATCACTGTACTTGGAACAGTCATCCTGGGAGAGGTTGATTAGATGGGGCCCATACTGTGAAAGAAAAATAGGAAGGCGATCACAGAGATTACAGTTGGTTAAGAGTGAAAACCGCCGGAAAGGAACAAACCTGGGGTGCCAATAATCTCTGAAATATTTTCTCATTAAGGACACATGAAGAAAGAGCCCCCACCAGGTTAAGGATTGCTCTGTAGGAACGGAACAAGCCCGGAAGGCAGGTGTCTGTGTACAACGTTTTGCTGATGCTTTGTACCTAACTGCCAAAGTCAGCAAGAGACACCATGGGGCTTTTTTCAAATGTACGATTATTATTGTTTTTCGGCCTGGCAGGGGGAGTCTCATGCCTCTGAAAGCAAAGGGTGAGCAGCCTGTTTGAGGCCAAGCACAGCAAGGCCACCTCCTGCAAAGAGCTCCGAGGCCCTCCTCAGAAGTGAAGGCTCCTTAAACTCCTGGGACGGAAGGAGATGGCAGCCTTTCCTCAGAGCAGGCAGGAAAGCCGCACAGTCACCGTATAAACCTCAAGTGGAAAAAAAAAAAAGAAAAAAGAGTTCCCATGGTGGCTCAGCAGAACCGAATCTGAGTAGTATCACAGGTTGGATCCCTGGCCTTGCTCAGTGGGTTAAGGATCCGGCGTTGCCAGTGAGCTGTGGTGTAGGTCGCAGATGGAGCTCAGATCTGGTGTGGCTGTGGCTGTGGTGTAGGCTGGCAGCTACAGCTCTGATTGGACCCTTAGCCTGGGAACCTCCATATGCTTTGGGTGCGGGCTCGAAAAAGACTAAATAAATAAATAAACCTCGTGCAGAGGCACCTGGGACAGAGCGCCAGCCAAAGCTCACCCTGGAAATCCCCAGGTTTCCACCAAATGCTCTGTTTCACATACACCCTATACACATGCAGAGCTGCTACCACTGCCTCGGGGAGCGCCCTATACACAGAGAATAAAATCAGGAAGAGTTAGGTTGTTTGGGTTCTCTAGGAGCTAAAAGGCAGCCACTCTCATTTTTTGTTTGTTTGTTTGTTTTCTCAGAAAAATGACTACAGAGTCAATCCCTACAACATTCTGGAAAACAGGGGTATCAACAACTCATGGCTTTGGTCTGGGTTGAAAATACTGGGCCTTCCTTTGACGCCTAAATTTTTATCTTCCACCTGTAATGAATGACAAGGATTTTTTTTTTTAAATATACAACATACAAGCCCCAAAGACATTAATTTTTTTTTTTAATTCCAGACCAAACAGACCTGAAACACAATCTACTTTCTGCTGATTCAGAAACCAACACTTTCTAGGCCACCAAGTCCCCTCTTTCAGCCTCCGGCTGTCCACAGCGTACCTTCATCTAATACGTGGGGAGACCCAGCTTTACTTCAGCCCCTTCCTCTTGCTGTGACTGTGGTTCCCATGTGATTATTTCTGCTTTTCATCTTGCTTCCTCCTCCAGTGCAGCCTGTCAGACCTGACACTCCTCCTGCCTTCACAGGGACTTCAGGCCCTAACAAGTTCTGTGAGAAATGTACAATATATGAAAGGGGTCCCTTTTAGATGTGACCTTCAAATGCCGTGCAAAGCAAGATAAGAAAATAAACCCAAACAAATTGGAAGGCTTCCAATTTAGACAATAAATATGCCCAGTAAAATATGTATTTTCCATTATTTATAAACTCAGGGAAGGGCCACGTCCCATAGAAGTGTAAAAATAAAAATTATTTCCTGTTTCTCATGCTAGGGAATTCATAATATCAATAATGCATGTTATATCATAGCATGTAAGCATAAATTTAATAAAACACTGACGACCTGATAAACATAGGGATTGAGAAATATCTTTGCTTTAGACTCCGGGCTTGAGGATTCATTGGTTTGTCACAGAGAAGACAAATACAAGACATCATTCTCTCAATAAAATAATCAACAAATCTGTATGCATTACTGCCTATTGCTAATAAAATCTTAAAGTGATCCAACATGCTTTTAAAAAGCATGGACATTTGGAAGTTCCTGGGCCAGGAACTGAACCTGAGCCCTAGCAGTGACAAAGCTGAATCCTTAATTGCTAGGCCACCAGGGAACTCTGCTTTTAGCATCAACATTAACACTTAAGATGAAATGAGCCAAGGACCCCGGGCGAGGGAAAAGATGGTCCTCATCTCATAGTTTTGAGCTGCGTGAGGTCATTTCTCTCTGTGGTTTGTGTTGAAAAGGGGGATGTGTGCAAAGAGAAAGCCAGTGAAGATCCACTATACCATTTATTCTCTTAGGTTTTCCTTAGCTTTGTCAGAAATGCATTTTAAGGGTTTGAAGAACCTTGTGAGATTGTTTTGCCAGCATCGGATAACTTTGTTCCTGGCACAGACTTTCTATAATATCTATGTCTGCCAATTGCATAAGCACATTTAAACTGAGGGGAGGGGGCTCTTCATTGGCCAGTACCAGTTTTGGAGGGAATTTAATATATGAGGGAGAAAAGGACATAAAATTTAGAGGAATTAAAGAATAATGCTCTCAGATATTAAATCACAAAGAATTTTGTGAAAGATCAGATAATACTTGTTACAAGTTTAGGCTCTGGAATAAATTACTCTGTTTAAGCAGAAACGTGCTATGGGATCTGGCCAGGGTTCCTAGATATTGGTGCTGCTGGCATCTGTGTTGGGATGTTTCACTGCACAGGGTTGGCCTGAGCATTACAGGTGCCTCTCCTTCAAAGGTAACTTCATCCTCTTAACTAAACAACCATGTAATTATGTAACAACTATGTAACTATGTAACAACTCATAACTATGACAACCAAAACCATTACTGCACATTTCCAAATACCCTTGCGGACACCCACTCCAGCATCAAAGGGCATCCACTGCTAGGCAGACTACATGGGCTCTCTGACGATGAGCTGCACCCTCTCCAGCTCCCAACAGATGCATCCCAGAGTCAGCAGAAGGGATGGCTCCATGAGAAGTTCAAAAACACAGCATTACACAATGGTCAACTTCCCTAGTAACAAACACTTAAAGTCAACTGGCCCAAGCCAGTTTTAAGGGTAGTTGTTTTACAGTGTGCCAATTTCTGCTCTACAGCAAAGTGACCAGTCATATATATACATGTATACATGTATATATGTATACACACACACACACACACTCCCTTTCTTATATTTTCTTCTGTCATGGTCCTATGCATTTCTTTTGCCTTTTTTTTTTTTTTTTTTTTTAGGGCCACGCCCACGGCATATGGAGATTCCCAGGCTAGGGAGCCAATCGGAGCTACAGCTGCCAGCCTACACTCACAGCAACGCCGGATCCTTCACCCACTGAGGAAGGCCAAGGATCGAACCTGCTATCTCATGGTTTCCTAGTCTAATTCATTTCCGCTGCACCACGAAGGGAACTCCGGGCCTATACACTTCTTGAAACTCTCCTTGCAGCTCCATCCATTCTCCCTCTGCCTTTATTCTGCCCGCCCCCGCCCCCTTTTCTGCCACAGCCTCTAAAAGGTTTGCCAGCCTCCAACCATCCTCCACATCAATCCCTCAAGCCTTTCGGTGCCTCCCCACTGCCTTTAGATGGTTTCAAGAACCTTCCAGATTGCTTTCCGCACCTACACAGGTGCCTTGTGTGCAGGCTTGTAGATCACAGTCACGTTCTCCAACCTCACCCCTTGCTGGTCCCTGCCTTGCACTCTAGACTCCAGCCCCATTGAAGCTCCGACAGAACTGCTCTCTCCCCTCTGCCCCGGGTCCATGGTCCTCTCTCACAGCCGATGGGGCTGCCCCATCTCCTCCCCATCTGCGCACAGTTTATCTGGCCAACGCACTCCCTTTAAATCCCAGAAAGCCTCCCCAGGCCCCTGGGCTCTGGAAGATCTCCACACACTTTTCCATTGCATCATAATAGTACCTCTGCTTGTCTGCCCAACTAGACTGCGAGGTTCCTCAGGGCTGGAACCATGTCTTATGTGTCTTTCTATCTGCAATGAGAGGCTGAGTGAATAAGTGAATTATCAGCCAACCTGCATGTAATCAGTGATGAAACTGAGGCTGGAGTCGACGTAACTAATTGGCAGGAAAGCTGTGAACTGAACTCTGATCCTATCCGCTCAAAGAGGGATAAGAAGGGTCATCTTTGTATAAAAAGAACAGAATATTAAGTTCGCAAGGATTAGGTTTTTAACGGCACTAATAATCACACCTTGTAAAAAAGAGTGTCGTTAATCTTCCAAGGCTATAATTTATATGCAGTAAAGGCATGGAGAGCAGAATGATTAAATTTGTCTTACTAGCTTTTTCCAAGAGTCTGTTTCTAGAAATGGGTGCACTTGTCTGAAATAAAAACACCTAGAAGAGGTTGAATTTCAAACCTGGTTGGTTTTGGGCAAATATATGTATATAGTCCTGTATGTATGCATATTCTTGTATATATGTATAATAATACACTATTTAAAGAAATATATATATATGCACACACATTCTTCATTAGTAAATTCCCAGGGTTTGAATAATTTACCTCAGATCAAAAGTTCTTAAATTTCTGAATTTGAAAATGGAGATTCCCAGGCCCGGATCCAGGGTTTCTGATTTAGTAAAGTATTAACAGTTTGAGAAATTGCATTTTTAAAAGTTGAGGTGAAATTCATATAACATAAAATGAACCATCTTGGTGTGTGCAATTCAGTGACAGTTCATTCACAAAGTCGCACAGCCTTCACCTCAGAAACTGCATTTTTTTTCTTTTTAGGGTGGCACCGTGGCATATGGAAGTTCCCAGACTAGGGGTTGAATCAGAGCTACAGCTGCTAGCCTTCCCAACAGCAGCGCCAGATCTGAGCCACATCTGTGACCTACCGGAGCTTGCAGCTACACCGTATCCTTAACCCACTGAATGAGGCCAGGAATCAAATCCACATCCTCACAAAGACTACACTGGGTTCTGAACCCACTGAGCCACAACGAGAACTCCTCAGTTTTTAACACTCCACTACTGCAAGAGGTTCTCATCTGGCACACGGAGAGTTACCACCTGACGTGCTCAGATGATAATGATAAGGAATGAGGAAGCCTCATGAGTCTCCCCCAGGATATAAAAAAATGACTTTTTTCAAAAAACTGTCCTCAACCATCGAATCCTAAAAAAAATCAAATCTTTCCCTCTTCTTTTCACTAAATATAAGTGTGATGCCAAGCAGCCAGTTTATGTCAGGGTTTTCTGTCCTAATGGATTCAACACTTATTTGTTTGGATGCACCCAGTATTTTTACGCTTATAAAGAAGAGCAGTGCTAGGTGAAGTCAAGTGAGAAAACTGGAAAAAATGAATCACTGCTCTGCAAGCAGCCAGATCTAGGGCCTGTTGCCTTGGGTTAGAATTACATTATTATAGCCATTATAGCACATGATTAAATTCTACTTCAGGCAATGAAATTGTCAATAAACACAGAAAAAGTCTCCAGAGGAAGAACTGCAAATGAGGTTTCTTCTTAACAGTCAAACTTTCCTCTCAACGTAAGTGAAACATGATTCTGATAAGAGCTAAGATAAACATATCATAGCTGCAAAAAGATGTTGAGATCAATCGCTGTTTTCTTTTCAAGGTTTAGAATCAGTTTTCCCAGTTTTAATTCATGACCTCGTTGCTCCAGAGCTGGTTCTGAGTTTAGCTGATTTTACTCAGGGTTGGACTTGTGTGGCAATTCCTGGTAAACTTAGCAATGAGGCTCAGCTGTGACAGGCACCCAGGTTGACTGGTATCTTCCTAACAGTTCCTAGTGTTGCTTCTCTTAAACAACATTCTGCTAAAACAATGCAGACACAGAATAAGTTGAATAACCTCACGTGATCAATTAGAGTAGGAAGAAAATTCATGATGACAGAGAAACAAGGACTGACAAATAACTTACAATGTCAGAGCGAACCCTGGAGAAAGTTTCATAAGCTGTAAGGTTGGAGAAACTGAGCTGAAGAGACCAGGGCTGGTGTAACCTGTTTGATGACAAGGAGCCACTGGCCTACCTGGAAAGAGGCAGGAAGGCAGCCTGGGGAAGGGGCAGGGCTAATTTTGGACATGAGCAGTGAATCATTACCTCCTCAACTTCCTATCTGCAGGTAGAGACCACAACTCCCAGGAAACAAGGAGAAGAAAGGGTGCGGCAGCAGAGCACAGTACCCTGGCACATGCCCCCAAAGAAAAGCCCGAAGATGTGGAGACAGAAAGAGTCTGGTAACCACGCCAAAGATCCAGGCAGCCCGAAGAGGAGGAAATGTCAAATAGCTCAATCAAGTTCTCTAGAATGGAGAAAACTCAATGCTTACAGGCCATTGGGAAATGAGTGAATTGTGTGCACCAGCCTGACCCCAAGCTACAGATCTGAGAAGGAGTTCACCAGGGGACAGTGACCCGAGGTTAAGAGACAGCCATGCACTCTGGGTGGACAGATCCTCCACTGCTTGCACTCAGAGGACAAGGATAGAGTCGGTTTACAATGGGAACAAAAAGTTCTATTCAGAAAGATTCAGGAAAAGCATGTGTTCTGTGAACAGAAGGGTAGAAATGCAACACGTAGAGATTAGGGACAATGGGATAAGACAGAAGAAAAAGATGAGATGTAGAACCATGGCCGATGCGGTTTAACAAGCATCCATCTCAGCTTGATCTGGGTTTGAATTCTGGCTCTTCCATTTGTTGAGGCTGCTACAACAAAACACCATGGACCGAGTGGCTTATAAACAGACCTGTGTTTCTCACAGCTCTGGAAGTTGGGAAGTCCAAGGTCACGACGCCAGTATAGTCACCTTCCGATAAGAACCCTCTCTGGTTCAGAGCCCAACATTTTGTCGCTGTGTCCTCACATGGAGGAAGAGGCTGGAGATCTCTCTGGTGCCTCTTTTGTAAAAAACACTAATCCCATTCATGGGGGCTCCTTCCTCTCTCCCAAAGGCCCCAGCTTCCAACACCACCACATATGAATTTTGGATGAATACAAACATTCAGACCTTGGGCAAATCGCTTAACCTCTTTAACTTGTGGTTTCTTCAATTGTAAAACAGGGATAAAGGAACCCATTTCAAAAGGCTACTAGGAGTTTTACTGAGTCAAACATGACCGACATGAGAAAGTATATAGGAAAAGCACCAGAACAGCCTGGGCATGCAATAAATATTTAACAAGCAGTAGTCATGATTATCACTAACAAGCCTGGAAGAAAAAAGAACTGACTGAGGCAAACAAAGGACTGCAAAGATACTTAAAACATAACGAATAATTTCCACTGGAGATTTTAATTTAATTTAATTTAATTTTATTTTATTGCCTTTTTAGGGCTGCGCCAGTGGCATATGGAGGTTCTCAGGCTAGGGGACCAATCGGAGCTGTAGCCACTGGCTTACACCACAGCCACAGCAATGTGGGATCCTTAACCCAATGAGCGAGGCCAGGGATTGAACCTGTGTCCTCGTGGATACTAGTCAGATTCAGTTTCTGCTGAGCCACGATGGGAACTCCTCCAGTGGAGACATTAAAAAGCAAAATTTAAATAGCAGAAATGTCCAACTGGTAATGCAGAGAAGCGCCAAGAAGACTGAGAAAAAGGATGGAAAAGTGAAACTGATGACAGAAAAGCTGAATCAGTAATTCAGCCAAATTAAAGATATTTTTGAGAAATAAATCAAGCAGAACAAAAGCAACAAGCTAAAATATGAATGAGGAAAACTTCCTGGAGGGAAAAATAATCACAGCATACAGATCAAAGAGGTCACTGTATTTTAGGCAAAATTAATTTTAAAATATTTTAAAGGCCTATCCCCCACACCAATATAATTCAGCGAAAAAAAAATGTAAACTATGGAGATAATTTTTTAAAGCCTCCTAAAAAGGTTCTTTCAAACAATCTGTAAGCTGTTCCAGAGCACAGAAAAAGATGGAAAAACTACCCATACTATTTTACGTGTGTATAACCAATACGACAAAACCCAAGACAGAAAAAAGAAACCAGCTACTCCCCTTTCACTTTTACATCGAAGCAAATATTCCAAATAAAACCCTAGCAAACTGAATACAGCAGTACAATAAAGATACATGTACATTAAAAGTTGGATTTAGCACTGGGAACTATGACTGGTCACTTATGATGGAGCATGATAATGTGAGAAAAAAGAATGTGTACATGTATGTGTGACTGGGTCACCTTGCTGTGCAGTAGAAAACTGACAGAACACTGTATGTACATCAGCCATAATGGAAAAACATAAAAATCATTATACTGAAAAAATAAATAAAAACGAAATAAAAAAAGTTGGCTTTAGCCCAATAAAGCAAAGATGGTCCCAGATGAACATGTCTCTTAATATATCATAGTGTCAGAACATAAGCTAACTCTATTATAAAGTAATTCCCATTTTTCTCAGTGAAAAGCTCCAATAATTATTTTTACTGACTTGAATAAATAATATATTATGGATATTTATGAAACAGTCAACTATGTATTTAAAATATAACTATGTATACACACTTAATATAATAAAAGAGATATACAGATCTTAAAATATTGCTTTTTTTTCTACCCTTACATATCATGAAAAAATTTTATTCCACCTGATCCCACGCATGCCTGACCTCAACATCTGTTGTCACAGGAGCCGTTTTGAGACTTGCAGCAGTTTTCTAGAGCTGCCATTTTCATTTCTGAGTACTTTTCAGTCTATGTATGATACATCAATCCACATATATACATGCATTTCAGGAAATAATTTATGCTTAGATTGCATAATCGTGATCTCTACAAAAAAGACTTGTTTTATAAACTTGTAAATTCCAAGTCTTCAAACTGTGAGGTCATTTCCCAGGAATAATTACTAAATTAGTACTAAACCTTAGGAAAAAAAAAAAGAGATAAATTGGGAGTACAAATGAATTTAAAAAGATATTTGCAGTTCTCTGGTGGCTCAGTGGCTTAAGGACCTGGCATCGTCACTGCTGTGGCTCAGGTTGCTGCTGTGGCGCAGGTTTGATCCCTGGCCCAGGAACTTCCATGTGCCAAGGGTGTAACCAGAAAAAAGGAAAGAAAAAATATGTGTAAGCATACATGTAATACACACATATATGTATATATATATATACACACACGTACATACACATTCACATACATATCAAATTAATGGTTAAGAGCACAAGCTTTGGAGAAATAAACTATTATGTTTATAAAGTAAAAACAGAACTTGACAAAAAAGGATGTATCAGAAAACAATAAACAGTTCTTGATAATTAAAAAATACGATAGTTGCAATGCATTCAACAGAACGGCTAGAAAATGATGATAAGGAAATTTCTCAAATAGAAAAAGAAAAAGAAAGAAAATAGGAGAGGAAAATAACTAAGAATATTAGAGGATTGATCCAATATCCAAATAACAGTGTCGTAAGGGGAGAACAGGAGAAAGGTGAGATGGAAGGCCAAACAATTCTGAAATAAGGACACGAGGAACTGTCCCCTTACAAAGCATCTGCATTTTCAGATAGAAAGCACTCTAGCTGAGGTACTCAGCATAAGGAAGAAACCATGACCTACACTCAAAGCTCATCATAGGGAACTTTCTACGTCTAATGAAAAGGGGGGGAGCCACACACAACAGATGAGGAATCAGAATGACACTGCCGTAATGAAAAAGATTTTCAAAAACTTTCTTTTTTCCTTCTTTTCTGATTTTTTTCTATAACCAACATGTATGCCTTCACTGTCAGACAACTGCTAATACAAAAAAAATCTATAGTTGGAGACTCCAGCCTAGACTTAAATGGCTCTATTTCTTAAATGTCTTCCTAATGTCTCCATCGGTCTCTGCACGGATATGGAGAGCCCTTTTCAGAGAGGATGCCTGGGCCACAGAGGTCGCTGGGGACAAACCAGTCTGGGGATTCACTGCCAGCTGCCCTGCAGAGGAGTGAGGTCCTCTCATCCTCACTCAGTTTCTTAGAGCTTGTTTTCAAGCATAGTCCGGGGATATTT
Organism: Phacochoerus africanus; assembly: GCF_016906955.1. Lineage (NCBI taxonomy): Eukaryota > Metazoa > Chordata > Mammalia > Artiodactyla > Suidae > Phacochoerus > Phacochoerus africanus. The sequence goes on from NC_062547.1 coordinate 87,764,789, forward strand.
TGATGTCTGAGGGAAGAAGGGGAAGGCTCATAATTCTTTTTCCTTAGACACATTTTTCTATCCATGATCATCATGCCTCCACTCTTGCAGTTAGCATTTATTTTAATCAGGAACTGCTAAGTGCTCTGATTTGTCTCCATTCCATGTCTCGAATACCACGTCCTCAGCTTTGCCGAGAGATGCTTTTCCTATTGACAGACTCACCTGTGGAGAAGATGAACACCGTGTTGTTCCAGAGCCCGCGGCTTTTTAAGGCAGCAGTGACATTTCCCACTGCTTCATCCATGAGGGACACCATTCCTGCATAGTAATGCCTATTCTTATTCTGGATAAAGTCGTATGGCTTCAGGTATTCTTCGGGGACCTGAAGGGGTTCGTGGACAGACTGGAGAGCAAGGTAGAGAAACAGAGGCTGGAAAGAGAGTTTGTGCAAATCAGTTAAGTGGGCATGGAAGCATTAAACACCAGAGAGAGCTCCAGATTCATCAGCTAATAAAACTAATATTCCGATAACCCACAGATTGGGTTGCAAAGATTTATAATTCATACATCTGATAAGAAACTTGGATCCAAAACATCTAGAGAACTCATAAGACTCAACCATAAAAGATAATTAACCCAGTTACAAAATGGGCAAAGAATATGAATAGACATCTCTCCAGAGAGGATATACAAACAGCCAATAAACCCATGAAAAGAGGCTCTCCCTCGTTCGTCATTAGTGAAAAGCAAATCAAAATCGCACTGAGGTACCACTTCACACCCACTGGGATGACTATAATTCAAAAAAGGGCAAATAAGAAGTGTTGCTAAGGATGTGGAGAAATTGAAACTCCCATTCACTGCTGATGAGAATATAAAATGGTGCAGCCAGTTTGAAAAACAACTTGGCAGTTCCTGAAATTATTAAACACACACAGAGTTACCACATGAGCCAGCATTTCCGTTCCTAGAGGAACAAAAGCATATATCCACATAAAAACCTGTACATGAAAGTTCCCAGTGGCATTATTCACAATTGCCCCAAAGTGGAGACAACCAAAATGTCCACCAATTGACGAATGGATAAACAAAATGAAGTATATTTTCAGCAATATACAGCAATAAAAGGAATATGATCCAGCCATAAAAAAGAAGGAAGTACTGACACATCCTATGACAGAGATGCACCTTGAAAACATGAACTGAAAGAAGCCAATCACAAAGATCACATTTGCATGATTCCATTTATATGAAATGTCCAGAAGAGGCAAATCCATAGAGACAGAAAGTAGATTAGTGGTTGCCTCAAGCTATAGGGAGTTGTCGGGGAGAGGAGTGATGAATGATAACTGCTTATAGGTGTGAGACTTTTGGGGGTGCTGAAAATGTCCTAAACTTAGATTGAGGTGATGGTTGCATAACTCTGTGAATTGACTACTGAGCTGTGTGCTTTAAATAGGTGGATTTTATAAAAAATAAAAGCTTGATTTCTAAAGTGGCCTAGAAGTCTCTGATCCAAACAATAATAATACTACTGATAATTCTGTCTCATGCAATAACTCAAAACCACCTTGTTATACCCACTATATAGGTAAGCTAATGGAAGCCTGGAAAGGTTATATGATTTGCACCAGCTCACATTAGTTAGAGGAATTTCCTATTGGAAACCTCACTATTGCAGTGTGGATATGCACCGATGGACACAAGTTTTTTGCTTTAGTTGAAAAATAAGTTCCCACCTTTCAGGAAAGGGCTAGGAACTTTTGATGTTTTTATGAGAAAACAAGTGAACACTATGCCTTGTTAGTCTGCTCTAGGACCAAACAAAAGGCTAATTTAATTCCCAGAAACCAAGGAGTGTGACACACTGATTCTATTTTGCCTCTTACACCAACTTACAGCATTTAACATTAGTGGTATTCTGGGTTAGTCTCTTGCTTTAAATTGAGTCTTTCTGAAGGCACTTTCTTCATCTTTTTTTTTCGGCCACACCTACAGTATGTGGAACTTCTGGGGCCAGGGATCAAACCGGTGCCACAGCAATGACCTAAGCTGTAACAGTGACAACACTGGATCCTTAACCCACTAGGCCACCAAGGAATTCCCTACAGAGTTGAAAACCCTCAAAGAGACAATAACTGGTTCAACCCAAGAGTGAAAATACAATTCCGTCAAAGTATTTGAGGCATAAATAAAGTACGATAAATCTCATAATCTAATGGAGAAAAGTTAGAATGCAGACTGGGAGGCGGGCTCATATTTCATTCTCTTTTTTTTGCTTTTGCTTTTTAGGGCTGCACCTGCAGCATGTGGAGGTTCCCAGGCTAGGGGTCGAATCAGAACTGCAGCCACCAGCCTTCACCACAGTCACAGCAAGACAGGATCTGAGCCGCATCTGGGATCTACACCACCACTCACGGCAATGCCAGATCTTTAACCTACTGCGTGAGGCCAGGGATCAAGCCTGTGTCTTCATGGATACTAGTCAGGTTCTTAACCTGCTGAGCCATGAGGGGGACTCCAATTTTCCACTATTGTTGATAAATTCTTTGAGATTATATATTATATATCCTTGTGATAGACTAATGGGTAGACATACATAGAACTCAAAGGGACAGCCAGGATAGTGTTTTTAATTCAGATCTTTGGAACTTACAAATACCTCTTCCCCAAATAAAAATGTTCCAAAATAGCTGTTAAATAGCAAAGTCCTCACTTTAAAACCTATTTAACTGAGGAGGCAGGTGATGGAATGACAACCGTGATAAGGCAGACCCTCGCCTTCCTTTGTACATTATTTCCATGGGAAAACATTCCAAATGCCAGCTCCAAAAGGCAACGCTAACAGCTCTGACACGGCATCAGCTCTGCCTCTGCTGCCCCTTGACACACACGTGTTCATGTCCAGCCACGCAACTCACCGATCTTCCTCCAGACCATGGGGAAGTGGCTCTCAGCAAATACCCTGCCCTGGTGGGAGGAGGGACCCAGGGCTGAGATGTCCGGAGGGGAAAGGATGAGCAGGGGCATCTGTGACCCCATCCAGGCTGTGGGAGTACACGGTGGGAGCTGCCAGCTGGGTCTTCAGCATTAGCCCACACCCAGCCACCAGCCACGGTCTGGCCGGGGAAGGATTTAACCTTGGAAGGCTACAACAATTGGCAACCCACATAAAGTTTTAAAAATCAGGTAATGTCACATAAAAACCTGTGTTGTTAATTATTATTATTCCCTTGAAAAATCACAGCTTCGGATAACTCCATGCCCACACTGCATCTGACAACAAATGGCTGGAGACACCCCACTTCCAAGGGCTCTCCAATTTTCTACCTGAACAGCTTCACTTATTTAGGGTAGTGGCCTGACCCACATAAATATGGACCCTGGTCTGGATTCTCTATAGGGGCAGGGGTGGAGAAATGGGAGAGGGAGAAAACAGGTTCACCAAGGTCACTGTGGGTGATGCGGCAGCTCCTGTGGCAAAGGAGCGGAAGGGCAGGTAATTTCCAGCCAGCAAGTGCCCCCTGGAGGTGATGGCTGGGGAGGTTGGGGGAGCAGAGTTCTCATAACCACTAGGGGAGGAAGGAATGGTTCTGGGACCATCATTAAAGCGTCTTATAGGGAGTTCCTGTTGTGGCGCAGGGGAAGTGAATCCAACGAGGAACCATGAGGTTGCAGGTTTGATCCCTGGCCTCGCTCAGTGGGTTAAGGATCTGGCATGGATCTGGCGTGGCTGTGACTGTGGCTGTGGCATAGGCCAGCAGCTATAGCTCTCGTTGGACCTGGGAACCTCCATATGCTGTGGGTAGGGCTCTAAAAAGCAAAAAAAAAAGGGGGGGGGGGGAGTTCTTATAAATGTTCAGTATGGAAATCATTCTGCTCACTGTGTTAAATGTAGTTGAAAATTACCTGAAAATCGTTCGCGTAACTATTGCTTCGTGACTAAAGACATGACCATTGACTCTGAGGGATTAAAATGATAAAATCACCCCCTCCTCATTTGCACAGTGGTCAGACTTCTGTTAGCCCAACCAGAAGGGGCATAAGTGAGGAAGTGAAAACAACCCCTGAGGGATGCAGGCTGTCCTGACCTGTGACTGTTACCGGCCCCGCAACCATCTCGTGCTACCTGCTGACTCAATGCTAGTAACTTACAAGTAAAGGTGCTCCTTGAACAAAACACGTTGTCTTTTTCCCCATTTCATCAGCGGTGATCTAGGGCTATTTAGAGTAAGGGCAAACAGCCTTGCTCACATGGCAGGATGGTCTGGGTCACCAGGAGGCAGAATAACAGTGCAGCCCATTTCATAAGGTGAGGAGCCATGGACCACATTTTAGAGTACTTCCATCCCATATTGTAAAAATAAAGTTTCAGCTGTCACAAGGTGAATTTTATTCATGGAACAACTCATCTGACAATAGCGCTAGATGTGAAACGTTTCTATTCTACTTTTAAATTGAAAAAAAAAAAAAAAGTTAAGAGTACTGTTCTTTGTACTACACAGTGGCCCAGTGGAAAGAACAATTAACTCGGGTCCTAAGGTTCTCCACCACAGATAGGAACCGTCTGCAACCTCTTGTCCTAAGGCCCTCCCAGTAAACAGCTGCAGCCAATTTCCCCACAACCTCAGCTCACTCTTCATCTACAGCAACCTGCTGCCATCCTGGGGATGGGCTTCTTATTACTATGCTGTCAACTGACTTGAATTCCAACCTAAGGATGCTTTGGCTTTTGGAGACTTTCAGGCCTCTTCTGATCTTACTGACACCTGATTCAAAATACTGGCGGCCTGGACCCGACTTTGATCTCCGTAGATCTCTGGGTTTGTGCAGGACCTTGATCTCTCTCTTGAACTTTCTTGGGTCTAGATCTCTGCTCTGACCAACTCGCTCACAGTGGCCACTTGTACACCAACCCTGGCTGTACCCCTTTCAGGTTTAGGAGGTCTATGTACTGGAATCCGAAATGTGATTCACAACCAAATGTTTAGGTATGACGTAAAAGTATGACATTATTACCTAAAGTTATTAGTGTATTTTATAATGTGCTAATGGAGGTCCCTGGTGGCCTAGTGGTTAAAGGATCTGGTGTTGTCACTGCTGTGGCGTGGGTTCGATCCCTGGCCTGGGAACTTACACATGCTATGGATGTGGCTGAAAATAAAATAAAATAAAACAAAGAATCAAAAGAGACCTAGGTTAAAAATAATAATACAATAAAATAATAAAAAGGGGCTATGGGTTCATTTCTCATTTCTATTTTTCTTTAGTATATTTTCCTAATTTAAAGTATACTTTTTTTTTTGTCTTTTTGCCTTTTCTAAGGCCGCTCCTTGGCATATGGAGGTTTCCAAGCTAGGGGTCAAATTGGAGCTGTAGATGCCAGCCTACGCCAGAGGCACAGCAACTTGGGATCCAAGCAGCATCTGTGACCTGCACCACAGCTCACGGCAACTCCGGATCCTTAACCCACTGAGCAAGGTCAGGGATCAAACCCTCAACCTCATGATTTCTAGTTGGACTCATTAACCACTACGCCACGATGGGAACTCTAAGTATACATTTTTTAAAAGCACATGACATATTTTTAAAGTGTTATTCTATCTTTGACTTCCAAATTAACATTCCTTTCCAAATCATGGCAGGGAAAAGTGTCTACTATTAGAAATTCATTAAAACGTTTAAGAAGCTGCTAGTAGATGAGGTGTGTGAGAAAACATTTATTTTTATTCTTTGAAATTTTGAGGGGGGCTATTTTAACAAAGCAATATTTTATGAATGTGTTACTTTCACACTGTAATGTCAGTACTAAGGGAACTATCCTGTTGAAAATGAGCAAAGACACTCCTTCCCAACACAATGATTATTAGCAATAGCTCTCTGATTCCAGCACTGTTTCTGTTGCAAAATAGCTCCATATGCTTTTCCTCCTCAAATGCTCTTTAAAACAGACACATTTTGGGAGTTCCCATTGTGACTCAGTGGTTAAAAAACCCGACTAGCATACATGACGACTAGGGTTCAATACCTGGGCTTGCTCGGTGGGTTAAGGATCTGGCGTTGCCATGAGCTGTGGTGAAAGTCGCAGCCACGTCTCGGATCCTGAGTTGCTGGGGCTGTGATGTAGGCAGGCAGCTCCAGCTCCAATTTGACCCCTGGCCTGGGAACCTCCACATGCTGTGGGTATAGTCCTAAAACAACAAGAAGACAAAAAAAATAAAAGAGACACATTTTAAGTCAGCTTGTGGTACTTTGTATCTCTTTAATGATCTTCATCTTAGAGCAAGTTGCTTATGTTAGTCTGGATACAGCACGGAGAAATGAGCACAGAATTAGATTCCACATTGAAATAAAATGATGAAACTTCTGGAACTGGTATGCTGCATCCTCTTGCTGAGGAGTGAAAATGTAAACATCTGCACTTGCTATCTGAAAGTTTCTGGGGCTAATACTCTGCTCTTGATGATTTCATTCATGTCTATGTTTCACACTTGACTTTGAGGATGCTGAAAAAGCTGGATATTGCTTCAGAATATCTCAGGCACTGGAGGAAAATGACCACCCATCACCTGGCAATTTCCAGATTGTTACCTGTGAGCAGTACCATCCAAGTCACACTAGTTTGGGTGTCTTGTGGGCTTTTAGGGTCTCCAGTTTTCCTCGATTCCTGTGTTTTCCCACTAGACCAATGAAGACAGCTGTCCCCCCTCCCTCACCAGGAATGATTTCACCCCAGGTGCCTCCTCTTAGCTGCTTAAGGTTACGGGCACTGTGAGCGAACACTCTATTGTTCCTTAATGGGAACTAATTTTTATTGTAGACATATTCTAGTCATTGCAAGATTAATGTTCTATTGTGAACCTGTAAAGGGCAGATGGCTTCTGCTTGTCCCCGTGCTTGAGGGGAATCAATAGTGGCTATACATTAGAATCACTGGTGGGAGGTAGGGGTGGAGGAGTAATTAAATACCAGTGACAGGGTCCTACCCCCGACCAACAAATCACAATGTCTAGACTCGCTGTTTCTTACAAGCTTTCCAAATGATCCCAATATACTGTGGAGTATATGTTAGAGCCATTAAGCTGAATCATACACTGAGGCTTATACTCTCTGGTCTTGATACGGACGGTGAACCAGGGAGGCTTGTTAAGTGCATTGAGCTCTGGAGTTAAATGGTGGGATTTTGGGGCGGGGGTGCTTGTTTGTTTGTTTTGCTTTTTAGTAGCACCTGCAGCATGTGGAAGCTCCCAGGCCACGTATACAACCCATGTCACAGCAGTGATCTGAGCTACAGCTGTGACAATACCAGATCCTTAAGCCAATGAGCCACCAGGGAACTCCTAAACAGCAGCATGGTTTTAAATTCTGATTCTGCGACCTTGAACAAGTTACCTCACTTCTCTAAACCAGTTTGCTATCTGTAAAACACTGCCTATCTCAAACCTCAAAGAATAGGACGAGGATCACAGTTCCCTCAAGACTTTACCTCATTCTTTGGGTTTTTAACTGCATCAATAACATGCCAAGCATAGAGAAGAAAACTGAGAACTTAAGCCAATTAGCTAGCAGGTGGCTTTCTAACTATCTGAATATTGGTTTAGATCTAGATTTTAAATCTGTACCTATCTACCTATTTGGAAAAAATGTTCCAATTTCCTCTGTGTTCCACAGCAAGCATGGCCCCTCCAAGAGGTCAGCATGAAAAGAGTAACAAAACGTGAAAAGTGGGGCAAAGCTGGGGACAGATACGAGGAACGACATTTAGTGTGAGTTAGAGTCAGCAGAGCCAGAGCCAGGGAGAAACCATATCAACAAGGGAGTCAGCAGCCAGGTACCACATCTGAACAGGTATATAAACAGGAATCCAAACTGCGATCTGCACTGAGGACCTTCAGGAATTGCCCAAGAGGCAAAGCACAGGAAATTGGTAAAACCAGGTAACACTGGACATTTCGGTGATTTGCTGTGTTCTGATCCTATTGAAGGTCTGATTTCAAGGGCATGTGAACATAATTCTTTGTAAAGCCGTATTTGAACCCAAGATCTGACAACACAAATATCTGACCCAATTTTAAAGGCATTTATGAGCTAAATCCAGAGAACCCAGCTTAAACTTTAACTTAGGAGGTCAACCCTAGATTAAACAACAACAACAACAACAACAAATGTTAAGGCTATGCAGACTCTTTTCTATTTTTACCTATAAAGACGTCAAAAGATTTCAGCATATGCTATATACAAACAGCTTCAGGATAATCAGTGTAAAAAACAGGGCCATCAGTGTGCCAGGTTTAGAGCTTAGAAGACTAAATATTATAAGGAGGTCCATTTTCCTCAAGTTGTTCTACAGATTCAGTGAAATTCAAATCCAAGCAGGAAAATAAACCTGGGAATTCAGAATATCTAGAATAACCGAAATAACCTTGGGGGAGGGGATACAAAGTTATTCCTTGCCCTGAACCTAGGATTTCCAGATGTCTTAGGAAGTTTGCCATACTAATGCCTCATCTTGTAATAAGCCTATCATTTTTTAAGTAGTCACTTTACTCATTATTGCATGTGCACATAAAACACGAAAATACTAAAACTGTGTTTGTACCAAAGCACTGTATTCACACTGTTCCTCAAAGTGTGACCTGCAGCAGGAGTTTATCACCCGTGAGGCTTCTTTAAAATGTTCACATATGGATTTTTCCCAGGCCTAATAAATCAGTTTTCAAGATAGGCTCCAGGAATTTCTATTTCTTTTTTCTTTCTTTCTTTCTTTTTTTTTTTTTTTGGTCTTTTTTAGGGTCACACCCACAGCATATGGAGGTTCCCAGGCTAGGGGTCCAATCGGAGCTGCAGCTATAGGCCTGTGCCACATCCACAGCAACACAGGATCTGAGCCACGTCTGCAACCTACACCACAGCTCATGGCAACGGTGATCCTTAACCCACTGAGCGAGGCCAGGGATCAAACCTGTACCCTCACGGATCCTAGTTGGTTTTATTAACTGCTGAGCCATGAGGGGAACTCTAGGGATTTCGATTTTGAACAAGCCTCCCAGGCTGATACTGATGTATTCTAAAATTTGAAAGTCACTCCCCTAGAATTTATTAGATTTTTCTCTAAAGGGTGGTGGCCTTTTTCCGTATTCATCTAAAGAGATGCTATCTTCACATGATTTTGATATCAGTACAGAAACAAGACTTACCTTCTCTGGTGGATGGTTAGTTATGAGGGCTGTAGCCCTCTCAGTAAATACGTTTGTTGAATACATATTTTTATATCCAGTTGCAACTTCTTCACCATCTCGAAAATCAAGAGCACATCGTGTGACATTCAGAGCATTGATTAACGTACAGCGCTCATGGGAATAGTAATCTTCACTACCTAGAAGGTAGCCTACAACGAAAATGGGAGATGAAAGTAGTCAGCACAGCATAAAACTTGTTAAACAAATGAATGTTTCAGCATTTAATTGCCTAATGCAATTGATTACTCATGACAAGGCTAATCAAATGACAAGGCTAATCAGAGCACCATTTCTTAACATCTCCATATTTGCTAGCAGAAAGCATTAAAAGTCTATTGTGCAAAGATTCAAATCCATTCCCCCGCCAAGTCTTTAGAACCCAAGCTCTATCGTGTAACTCTCAAAGTGGGTGATTCCAAGTAAATATGTTTTTAAAAATCAGAGTTTAAATTCTGGAAAGGTTATGACAACTTAAACTTTGAAAGCTATCTAATGGCTGAAACAGCATAGGGTTAATGTGATTTGTTACAAGTTTTTTACTCTGAAGTCATCACATAGACAGGATTCAAATAACATTGCTATTGACCTTGGCCGACTGGCTTCAAGGTTATTTACAGACATGGCTCTTGGAAGAATCATCTTTAGTCAGATGCTGACACCCACTGGTGAAAGACACAAACCTTTCCACACGGCATCTCTAAACAACAGAACCAAAAGAGCAAAATAATGGGCAGTGTTGAAATGAGATTTCTCTGTCTATGGTGATCTCCATTTTGCCCCAAATTTAAATGGCATCAATGGCCTATCCCACAATTTAGACTGAAACATGGGAAAAAATGGCTTTTTTCAACTTTAGTTGTTTCTGCGAATGTTCCCTATTTTCCTAAAACGTTGAAATAAGCTGTGTTGCATGTTGTATGATTCTACTTACATGCAATGTTCAGAACAGGCAACTCTATAGAGACAGAGGCAGGTTAGTGGTTGCCTATGGCTATTAGGGTTGGGGAAAATGAGGAGTGACTGCTAATGGGTATGAGATTTCCTTTGAGGGGTGACGGAAATGGTCTGCATTTGGACTGTAATGACAGTGGCACAGCCTTGTGAGCTTATTAAGAATCAATGAATTGTACACTTTATAATTAGGTTAATTGTAGAGTATGTGAATTATACATCGATAAAGCAAACTATTACATTTAGAATGGCTAAACAATAAGATCCCTTGTTTACTTACAGCACAGGGAACTAAATCCAATCTCCTGGGACAGACCGTGATGGAAGATAATACAAGAAAGGGAATGTATATACATGTATTACTGGGTCACTTTGCTGTACAGCAGAAATTGGCGCAGCACTGTAAATCAATTATACTTTGATTAAAAAATTTTTTTAAAGAAATAACTGTGCCAGACTCTGAGCTATCTCCTGACAATACTGCTTATTAATATTAATGAAGTGATAAAACTGGCCTCTTTCCCCAGTTCTGAATATTCCCTATAATCCCAATTAAAAGCCTGACATAGCTTACATAGTAAATGGATTCTTTTTTTTTTTTTTTTGTCTTTTTAGGGCCGCACCTGCAGCATATGGAAATTTCCAGGCTACGGGTTGAATCGGAGCTGCAGCTGCTGGCCTACACCACAACCAGAGCGAATACCAGATCTAAGCCGTGTCTGCACGGCTCACAGCAACGCCAGATCCTTGACCCACTGAGCGAGGCCAGAGATCGAACCCATGTCCTCATGGATATTAGGTTCCTCACTGCTGAGCCATGAATGGAACTCCCAGATTGATTTTTTATTAATTTCCTCCTTTTCCATGATTCAGTAAATTCAAGGTCTTGAATACGATGAGCACTTTAGTCTTAACTCTAAATGATCTTTTCTTTGACATGTATAACAGAAAAGGAAAACCAATGAGTTTGCTAATTAATATGTAATAGAAAAACAAATGTATCCATGAAAATAATTTTGGCCCTTATTTGGGTAATTAGAGGGGTCAGGACACTGGTGTTCTATTTGGAATTAATAGCTACTGGAAACACCTTGAGGAAACACTTCAAGTTCTTTATCTGTAAGTATCAATTGTTTTCTATCATTTGTGAAAACATATGCACAGGAGATACTTGATTAAAAATGTATGAACTCAACAACGAAAAAACAACCCAATCAAAAAATGGGCAGAAGACCTAAATAGACGTTTCTCCAAAGAAGATATATGGATGGCCAGGAGGCACATGAAAAAATGCTCAACATCACTAAGTATCAGAGAAATGCAAATCAAAACTATGAGGTACCACCTTGCACCAGTCAGAATGGCTATCATTAATAAGGCTACAAATAACAAATGCTGGAGAAGGTGTGGAGAAAAGGGAACCCTCCTACACCATGGATGGCAATGTAAATTGGTACAACCACTATGGAAAACAGTATGGAGGGTCCTCAGAAAACTAAATATTGAACTGCCATATGTTCCAGCAATCCCACTCCTGGGCATATCTAGAAAAAAAGGAGAATTCAAAAAGATACATGCACCCCTATGTTCACTGCAGCACTACTCACAATCGCCAAGACATGAGAACAACCTAAATGTTCATCAACAGATGAATGGATTATGAAGATGTAGCGCATGTATACAATGGAATATCACTCAGCCATAAAAAAGAACAAAATAATGCCATTAGCAACATGAATACAACTAGAGATTAGCACACTAGGTGAAGTAAGTCAGAAAGAGAGAGACAAATACCGTATGATATCACTTATATATGGAATCTAAAATATGACACAAATGAACCTATCTACAGAACAGAAACTGACTCTCAGACATGGAGAACAGACTTGTGGTTGCCAAGGAAGAGTGGAAGGGGGAGGGAGTGGGAGGAACTGGAAGTCATGGGTTAGTAGATGCAAACTATTACATTTAGAATGAATAAGCAATGAGGTCCTACTGTAGAGCACAGGGAACTATATCCAGTCTCTTGGGACAGACCATGATGGAAGCTAATATAAAAAAGGGAATATATACATATATACTATGTGTAACTGGGTCACTTTGCTGTACAGCAGAAATTGGCACATCATGGTATATCAGCTATACTTTAAAAATGTATGCGTTATAAATATTAAGAAGTTAACGCAAATAGGATTCCAGAAACAGAACTCTTTATTACTATCATAGAATTATCTCTTCACATATTTGGCCAAACTGATACATGCAGCCATGTGACAGTTACGTAGAACTTTTCTCCTAACAGTGGTGCACAAGTCTGAACTTAAATGCTAAGCCTATAAGAAGACGACAGCCTATGCATTTTGGGAGAAAGCGAGAAACTACCTTTTGGACAACTCAATTTCTGCCTGCTGTATTTAACAACTTTGAGATATAATTCACATGCCATACAAACCACTCATTTAAAGTGTACAATTCAATGGCTTTTAGCATACTCACAGGTTCATGCCACCAGGCACAATCATCTGGTTGGTTTTTGTTGTTGTTGTTGTTTTTGTCTTTTTGTCTTTTCTAGGGCTGCACCCATGGCATATGGAGGTTCCCGGGCTAGGGGTCTAATCAGAGCTGTAGCTGCTGGCCTATACCAGAACCACAGCAACTCGGGATCCGAGTCGCGTCTGTGACCTATATCACAGCTCGCCAAAACGCTGGATCCTTAACCCACTGAGTGAGGCCAGGGATTGAACCCGCAACCTCAAGGTTCCTAGTCCAATTCATTAACCACTGAGCCACAACGGGAACTCCCATCTGGTTGCTTTTTAACAGAATATCTAAGTCCTAATAGTGATAAGAGCTGCTGGCCATCCTGCCCTCCTGGTCTGCAAGTCTCCCTTCCACATGAGTGTGGGATGTCCATCTATTTGTCTAAATCCAGTTAGGCCTCTTAATTCTCATAAAAGGATATCATTTGTACCTTCTGACCAACTGAATTTTTAAATATATAATTTGGTTTTTAATTTTAAAAAATGATTAAAATATCTAGAGTCCCTCCTGTTGCCCAAGTACAGGGATCAACCCATATTTTGGCAAAAAATGAATGAATATTGTCAAAAGATGTTGAGGCTATTTTGTCCTCTAGAATTTCCAAGATGACAGAGATCTTACACCTGAGTACAATTTTTAATAGCTATTTGAGGACATTGAGGCTATATCTAGGTTCATCAGGAAGGAACATATGGGAGTATCTGCTGTGAAACAACTGGATGGGAGGTGTCTCTAGAGCACTGGAACAAGGGTTCAATCCCTGCCCAGAACTGGGGGCTGAGCATCCAGGGCTGCCGCAGCTGCAGTGTAGGTCACAACTGTGGCTTGGATCTGATATGGGAACTCCATATGCTGCAGGGAGAACAAAAAGAAAAGAAAAGAAAAAAATGTGTGATTGATTAGCAATGTCTGTAGAGAACCCAGATGGGAGCAGGGCACATGGTCTCAGGTCTGGATGTCCTCGATTCTTGACTTTGGTTCCAACAAGGCCCCACAGAGCTGTGAGCTTCCAGTGTGTCTTTAGGCCCCATATAACCACTTTAACTGAAATGCAGTTTGGTGCGCTGGCCCTAGCTTGAATTAAGAGAATGCCTTAAGAAACATCTATAAGACAACCACTGCTTTATTACTAAAATGACTTTTTTTTTGTCTTTTTGCCTTTTCTAGGGCCACACCTGCAGCATATGGAGGTTCCCAGCCTAGGGATCTAATTGGAGCTGTAGCCACCGGTCTACACCACAGCCACAGCATCGAGGGATCTGAGCCGTGTCTGCGACCTACACCACAGCTCGGGGCAATGCCAGGATCCTTAACCCACTGAGCAAGGCCAGGGATTGAACCTGCAACCTCATGGTTCCTAGTCGGATTCGTTAACCACTGAGCCACAACGGGAACTCCTAAAATGACGTTTTTGAGGATGCTGTCCACCTTACTTTTCTCCCAAAGGAGAAATTTCCCACAGGTCTAAAAGCCAGAAACTGCTTTACCCTTCCTGAACATCTGGTTTCCATTTAACTTAGAAATAATGTGACTCTTATACACAGCATTTTTTTCCCTTTTGCTTTAGACATAAGAAATTTCACATAGTAGAAAACTGACAGAACACTGTAAACCAGATAGGATGGGGAAAAAAATCATTTCAAAAAAAGAAAGAAATTTCACATCTCAGAGTTGAATGTGAAGTCCACCTATAGCCATGCAGTTTTTTCTCATAAGCTGGTGTCAAGCAACTAGTCCATCTTTTTCTACTCGGCCTGATTTTTTATCCTACTTATTTTTTGAAAATTTATGTTCGATGTGTGTTCCTTTTTGGATATGGCAGGTGGCAAATAAATGAAAAGACAAGAGGGAGGGAGAGAGGTAGCTAAACAGCTAGACAAATACAATAGAATATCTAGCTTGATAGAAAGTAAAATATGAAAAAGAACTTGACAGAAAGATACATAGCCCCTGGCAAGATAAATAGGTTAAGACATGGTTTGTAACCATGTAAAGAGAGCATATTTCAAAACAAACTGTAGGTTTAACACATTTTTGTAGGGCTATCAAATTCACAATATACTTCTTATTTCTTATTACCATTTTTATTTACCCTTCCATTTAATTTATTTGCTCTATCTTCCCCAATCTAGTGATTTCAAAAACAGAGCTCACAGCAGAGGAGAAAGATGCCAATGGAAAAGAGTCTTCTTCACCATTTCCAGAAAAAAAAAAAGAAAGGAAAAGAACCTTTGAACACAGTCCCTAAGGGAAAAAAAATATTCTGAATCTTTGTGAGGGAAATATTCTCTCATTGGGTTGTGCCTGGAATGTTTTAAAGAAATCAGTCTGTACCCCCTTTTGGTAAGAAGATTCTCTAAGTGTAGAGTGGTCTCTGACGTGGAAGTAGCAAACACTTCAGAGGCCCCGTGTGGTGTTTAGAACCCTGGCAAAGGTAACTGCCTGTCTGTCCCACCATGAGCTGTCACACCCTAAACACAGCCATGTTTAGGGCATGGCGTCAGAAAGTGGCCCCATGGTGGTGCTGATTCACCCTATGCTCAAGTTTCTGGTTACTTCATTTGATTACACTTGGGTACGTTTTATGAGATGGATGCAGTTGGTCCAAGTTGTTAAAGAAATGTGCATTTCAGAGTTCCTGTCGTGGCTCAGTGGTTAATGAATCCAACTAAGAACCATGAGGTTGCAGGTTTGATCCCTGCCCTTGCTCAGTGGGTTAATGATCCAGCGTTGCCGTGAGCTGTGGGGTAGGTTGCAGACGTGGCTCGGATCCCACCTTGCTGTGGCTTTGGCGTAGGCTTGGCAGCTACAGCTCCAATTAGATCCCTAGCCTGGGAACCTCCATATGCCATGGGTGCAGCCCCAGAAAAGGCAAAAAGACAAATAAATAAATAAATGTATGTACGTATGTATGTGCATTTCCATTACCAAAGTAAGTGTCAAATCCTCGGCGAGTTGGAAGACATTCTTTCCGATACATTCCCAGATGCCATTTTCCGACCATATGGGTGGCGTAGCCTGCTTCTTTTAGAAGCTGGGGCAGGAGTTTTTCATCCAGAGGAATGCAGCTGGGCTGACAGGGCCAGATTATTTGATGCTGTAAACCTGTGTGGATCTTAAAAGAGATAAACATAAAATTATGGCCTAATGATGTTGAAACATTCTAAACAAGCAAAGTGTTTGCCTAAATTTCTTGGGCATATCTGAAGACTTGAAAGTTTTATTCTATTCCTGTACTGGTTAAAGACATTTCTGAAAGGCATTCTTCTCATTGAATCATATAAGGTAATAGGCATAAAAAAAAAAAGGATTTGAAAGAAATGAATAAAAGCACTCTAACAAACGTAAAAGCATCAACAAATATTTATCAAGAAACAATGTTAGAAATCATTGTTTTCACTTCCTTACTCAAAAAAGTAGCCATAACATGAAGTGAATCTGTCAAGGAAAAAGTGTTCCAATTTCTATGCACATCTCGGTGTTTGATTAGAAGGAACTTCTGTAATCTTTCTTTTTTGGGGGGGCCGCACCTGAGACATATGGAGGTTCCCAAGCTAGGGGTGGAATCAGAGCAGTAGCAGATGGCCTATACCACAGCCACAGCAACACAGGATCCAAGCTGCATCTGTGACCTACACCACAGCTCATGGCGATAATGGACCCTTAACCCACTGAGCAAGGCCAGGGATCAAACCTGTGTCCTCATGGATACCAGTCAGATTAGTTCCAGGTGAGCCACGATGGGAAATTCTTCTGTAATCTTTCAAGATTTGATTTTTCTTTTTCTTTTTTTGGCCTGCACTCACTGCACATGGAAGTTCTCAGGCCAGGGATTAAATCTAAGCCACAGCTACAACCTATATCACAGCTGCAGCAACACCAGGTCCTTAACCTGATGTGCCACAGCAGGAACTCTAAGAGTAGATTTTTTTTAAAGGGTATGATGAAGGTATGATTTGCATTTCTTATCCCATCTTATGTAAACAATAGTTTCAAAACACAGTGACTAACTTTTCCCTGAAACACCCCCCCCAAAAAAACGGCCATCTGAGCCCTAGGTTGGGAACAGCTCACACAAGTATGCCCAGGGTGCAAGCAACACACGATGAGCTTTAAGTATCACGTGGTGGGTCTTGGTGTAATATTAAAATAGAATATCCAGGAGTTCCTTTTCGTGGCTCAGCAGTTAACAAACCCAACTAGGGTCCATGAGGATGTGGGTTCGATCTCTGGCCTCGCTCAGTGGGTCAAGGATCTGGCATTGCTGTGAGCCATGGGGTAGGTTGCAGATATGGCTTGGATCTGGTATTGCTCTGGTTGTGGTGTAGGCCAGCAGCTACAGCTCTGATTCAATCCCTAGCCTGGGAACATCCATATGCCATGGGTGCAGCCCTAAAATAGCAATAAATAAATAAATAAGATAGAATATCCACAATTCTATAACATGGCTACTAAAATAACTCTCCTTTTTCCAACCACATATCTGTGAGGGGCTGGATGTTCTTCAAAAACTTTTACCAAAACAACATACGGTTGACCTTTCAACAACTGGAGGTTAGGGGCACTAAAAGTGCGGTTTAAGTGCAGTTGAAAATCTGAGTATAACTTTATAGTCAAGCACATCTGGCGATTCCACCATCCACAGGTCACACAGTATTGTGGTGCATATTCAGTGAATAAAACTGACCTGTGAGGTGACTCTCACAGTTCAAACCCATGTTGTTCAAGGGTCAGCTGTACTGCACAGACTGAATGCAGGAGATGCAACAATCTAGCTATCCTCCATCCAGAGAAGACATGTACAAAAGTATAAAGCAATGTTAGTCTTCTCACATCATTCTCTTGTTTTAGAAAATAGACTTATGTGCCCTAATTATTTATATTCATATGTAATGGAATTATTACTGCTATTTCTCAAAGAATAAAAAATTTTTTGAGTTTCTATTTTAATTTCTGATACAGTAAATTTTGAAAGGTATAATCACATAAACATAAGCTCCTTGGGGGCCTTAATTTTTGAGCATGTGCAGAGGTCCTAAGACCAAACAGTTTGAGAACTTATGCTACGTCTGATAGTGATCATTGTTATGAAGAAAATAGAAAGGGAGAGAGTGACAGAGGTGATTCTTTAGAGAAGGTGGCAAAAGAAAGCTTCTTTGAGGGGTGGGGGAGGGAAGGATTGGAGGTCGGGATTAGCAGGTGCAAACGAGTATATATAGGATGGATAAGCAACACAGTCCTACTGTCTAGCACAGGGAACAGCATTCCAGATCCTGTGATAAACCCTAATGGAAAAGAACATACAAAAGAATGTGTCTGTGTAAAACTGAGTCACTCTGATGTACAGCTGAAATTAATACAACATTGTAAATCAACTATACTTCAAAAAAAAAAAAAAAAACCTTCGTTGAGGAGGAGATACTTGAGCAGAAATCTGAGTAAAGGAAGACAGTAAGGAGTTCCCGCTGTGACACAGTGGGTTAAAGAATCCGGCTGCAGTGTCTTGGGTTGCTTCAGAGGCTCAGATTCGATCCCTGGCTGGGCACAGTTAAAGGGTCCCACGTTGCCACAGCTGCAGTTCAGATTCAATCCCTGGCCAGGGAACTTCCATATGCCGTGGGTGTGGCCATGGGAGTAAAAAAAAAGAAAGAAAGAAAGAAAAAACAAGAGAATAAGAGATAGGCGGGCAAAAATCTCAGGCAGAGCAAACTAGGCATAAGGAATAAAAAGTGCAAAGGCCCTGAACTTGCTAAGAAGGTCTGAAGGCTGATGGAAATGAGTGTGACCCTTGTCTCAGCTCTGGTACTAATGAATGCCACTGCACGCACTGCTGGAGCACAAGGTGGCAGGGGCGGGGCCTCCAGGGGCTTCCCTCCTTGTCTGCCCAGCCCTTTCCCTAAAAAGCCACTCCCCAGCCACACCTTGTCCTTGCTTAGCCACGGAGGTGTTCTTTGTGCGAAGTGCAGTTGGGGTCTCACATCTAACTCGACACCGATGCCAGGTTTCCTTAGCCCTCTCTGAGCGCCCCTGATTTCCCTAGAATAAATGGGGCTCCGTGGACACCAAAGGTTGCCAGGACCCAATCTCCACCCAGTCATGACTCTCCGGCAGCCAGGTGGGTACTCGAGCAATTATTAATACATGGTTTAAAAAAATGTGTTTGCAAATGGCTTACTTGCTTTTAGAATTTAAAGCAGAAGAGCATGATGCTCAGCGAATTAAATCCCAGCCCAGCTCTCACGAGCATGCACTAAACACTCGACAATGTCACGGTAACAACTGGAAGTGCTGTCATCAGTAACACACCATGCCCTTCACCTACATCGCCACAGACTGTCTTCAGGAGACGGGGTAGCACCTAAACCTGGGCCTGGCCCCTGGAGTGTGAGGTGCTGCATATGAACAGCAAATAAAATATGCTGGTACCAACCTACAGTTCTGCTGGTGCTAGTAGATACGGATATATCCCTGATTTTCTCAGGTGCAAACACGGACGACGCAGACTGGAAAGATTTTTGCCTTACCTTGTTTTCGACTCATGGCAATAAACAGATACAAAGTGAACACCAAAGCAAAAACAAAACAACTTTCAAAGTCGCAATCTTTTTGAAAAATATATAAACTGCTTACTATTAAATAACTGTCTCCCAAATGTTCACATTATCTTGAATTTCATTTGTGTGTGTGTGTCTTTGCAGAGCCAACCCTGATTTGTACCTGCTGTTGTTTGATGCCATGGTATCTTTCCATATCCTCCCAAGAGAAGCACGCGGAATACCTTCAATGTTAAAGTGGGTTTATTTTGAAGGTCCTGATATGTGGTAAAGGTTTCATGGGCATATACACATCAAAACTTATCAAACTGTATGCTTGAAATATGTGCGGTTTATTGCATGCCAATTATACATCAAAAAAAAAAAAAAGCTGTTTAACAATAAAAGTGTGGAGTTCCCCTTGTTGCTTGGCAGTTACAAACCGGACCAGTATCCATGAGGATGTGGGTTCGATCCCTGGCATCGCTAAGTAGCTGAAGGATCTGGCGTTGCCATGAACTGCGGTGTAGGTCACAGATGCGGCTCAGATCCCTTGTTTCTATGGTACAGGCCGGCAGCTGCAGCTCCGTTTTAACCCCTAGCCTGAGATCTTCCATACATGGCTGTGAGGCCACAAAAAAGCAAAAATGAAATGAAATGAAATACAAAACAATACAATAAATTAAAAGTGAGTTTAAGTTTTCTATTGAGATTTGTATGCCTTGCCTAGAAATAACCTACACTGGGATAAGTGCCCAATGCCCTTCATTTGCCTTCCAAATTCCGTGTCTTCTCTCCTATCTCCACCTTGGGAAGCTGGCCTACAGGGACCAAATCAAAGGGCTCCCATGTCTTCTGGTTCTGATTGGGTTCAGCCAATCAGGAGCCTGAACAGGGGATTGGAGGGAGGGAAGAGGTGAGTGGCCCTGGGCTGCCAGGCTCTCTCAACCCCACAGGGCATCCTGGAGGCAGCCTCCTCTGCAATACCCTCTGTTTCTAGGTTCTGGTCACTGCCCTTTCCTTCCCTCCCTTCTGGTCCAGGGGTGGTAATGGGGCCAGTGGCTTATACACTATCCCTTGTGTTTTCCCCACACACTCACATCTTTTTAAATAGCCCCTTTGGGAATAAATCCTCCCTGAATTATCCTAATTTGAATGTGCCATCTTTCTCCAGCTGGGGTCCTGAATAATAAGGATGTCACAATATCCAGTCTGGGAAAGGAGAACCTTGCTCTCTCAATCAACACTGTCATACACACACACACACACACACACACACACACACACATGCACGTACGCATGCACGCACATCCCTCAAATAGAAGGATTCTGTCCTTAGTTAATATTAGAAGCTTACTCAATAGAAAATTGATCCTGGGTTCAAAAACCTTGTAACATACACGAACTGACAATAGCACAGGATAAGGAAAGATAGTATTTTATGGCGCTCAAAAGACCCAGTGGAGATAAGCATCCTGTGCAAATTTCTCACAATGGAAAGCTCTCCCATCACATACAGAGGATGAACTCTGAATATTCTAAAGCACTGCCAAATGACGCTGTGTGATTTGCTTTGCCGAGGCCATGGGCACCATGCCAGGTGGTCAGCTGAAGCCTGCCTCTATTATCTCCAATCACATGGAGCAGGGAACATGCTTTTCAGTTCCTGAGAACTTATTTGACAGAGCATTTTTATGGCATAACTCAGGGAGCGGAAGCCAAAGTCTGGATGATGACCAAAAACTTGTTTTTGGTCTGTCCAAACACTATTTGAAGTGAGGAAGCCGTAGTGTGTATTGAAGCAGTAAACAAATGAATGCTAAGCTGGTTCCAACCCAGCACTTGAGATGAGCACAGAACTGCAGAGCCACACCATGCTTCACAAGGCAGGATGATAACAAGACACCAAGAAACATCAAAAGAAGAAAATAAGCATCGCCTGTCTTGGCTATTGTGTAGACTGCTGCAATGAACATTGTAGTACATGTATCTTTTCAAGCCATGGTTTTTTGGAGAGATGCCCAGGAGTGGGATTGCTAGACCAAATGGTAATTCTATTTTCAGTTAAATGTCCATCGACAGAGGCGTGGATAAAGAAGATGTGGTACCTATACATGATGGAATATTACTCAGTCATTAAAAGGAAAGAATAACGGCATTTGCAGCAACATGGATGGACCTAGAAATTATCATGCTAACAGAAGTCAGTCAGATGGTGAGACACCAACATCAAATGCTATCAGTTACATGTGGAATCTAAAAAAAGGACACAATGAACTTCTTTGTAGGAGAGATTCTGAAAAACTTATGGTTTCTAAATGAGACAGGTTGGGGGGCAGGAGGATGCGTTGGGGGTTTGGGGTGGACATGCTACAAAACTGGGTTGTGATGACCACTGTACAACTATAAATGTAATAAAATTCACTAAGTAATACAAAAAATAAGCATCCCCTTGGAAACAAAACAGCATCTAAAACAATGTGCTTCTAACTCCCACCTTCAATATTGGGAGAGTAGATGTGAACGAAGAGGGTCCCATAAATAATATATGAAAGTCCAAAGGGGTTACTCTCTCTCCCATGTGTAGCTGTCTCTTCTTCATTAAACCAAATCCTCCAAAAACAGCTTCTCCTAAGGTTTTACTTGACTGTCAAGAGCTCCCCCCACAAAGGCAAAAGGGTCTGCAAATTCAGTAAAAGACCCAGCATGTCTCTGGGTTCTTTCCATGAGATAACTGATGAGAAGTCCCAGCTTACATGTTTTGTTGCATGTAAAAATGTATGAGAACCTGTGAGTTATTCTGTGCCCTGTAGATGTAGAATATACTATCGAGGTAGTATCATAAGCTTATAAGACAAAACAAACAAACAAACAAAAAAACACTTTCCCAGATGGTGACCAGAAGACCATAGCTCCCACATCAGAACCTCTTACAATCTCCCATTAAGAAATCCAGGCAGCCTAATGATTAATGATCTATTTGGAAGCTCAGAGCACTATATATGAGCTACGTCTATAACAAACTCTCCCAGGAGCCAGGTGACCCACTGCTACATACATGGCAACAGATGCTATTTCTCTCCAAACCTCAATAGTGTTGAGACAATATCCAGGTGAAAAGAGGAAGAGTCTGTCCTGTCAATCTCACCTGGGCAAGACGAACTCACTGCAATTGCATATTTGTACAACCCCTCCTGCTACTGTACTGGAAAATTCAGAAAAATGGGCAGCTCTTCTCCACTTTACTGACCAGAGCGCCTAGAGCAAAGCTTTGTGACCAGAACACAATCACAGAACATGCTGGTGGCCAGCCAGGAGTTCAGAATTGCCAGCCTGGGTCTGGGCCAGAATACTACAGGTTTTAGCCATGGTCAAGTACCACTCACACCACCTTAGGGTTTATTCCTGGAGATGCCCCACAGAACAAATGGATAGTGAAGAATCTCTGCCTCCCCCCTAAGCCTTCTAAAAAGCAGTCAGCTGCCCACACTGCTGAAGCCAAGAGCTACACAACACACATTATGTGTGTTAGGGGCCTGGCTTTGCCATCTGGCCTGGTCCTTCTGAACTCAGGCTGCAGAACTGGCTGGTGTTGCTGACAGTTATAAGCGTCCATTTATTTTGGTGTTGATTAGCAAAGAACATAAATCTCTGACTAAACCACAAAGGGGTATTGTTTGTAAAAAGAATAAACAAGGCAAAAACTGTTTCAGTGCCTTCCTCTGTTTAAACTATAAATCCATCCGAGGGAAAGTCCAAAATGAAAAGGAAGGAAAAGATGGACGAAAAAGAATTATCAGAAAAGTGATAGGATTAAGGAAACAAAACATTTACCAGACAGTAACAGCATATGCTAAAATGATTCTTGAAATAACAAACCTCAAACATCAATCAAGCAATCAACCCAAAAAATCCCATAAGTCAGTGGGTCATATTTCACTCAACTCCAAACTCATGAACTTATCTTCCCTTTTCCAATTACTTGGGAAATAAAAAGGGAAAAAAGAGAATTAAATGTATATAAACACACACACATATCCTTAACACTTGCAGAATAAGGCCTTTGCTGCTCCTTCCCTTTTGGGAAAATACTTCTGGGCTCTGACTAGGCTTAGGAAGGGCACCTGGCTTCAGCAAAAACAAAAGCCCATCAGAGCAAGTTATCCCCAGGGTGCCTGTGCTGGAGCCCTGCCTGATGTGTTTCAGCAGGTGCCATCTTGCTTGTCATTCTAGAGCTGATGCATCCTTTACTCATCCTTTAACAGAGCACAGGAACAAAGACTAGCAAGTGCTTTCTGTTGGACTTCAAGGTCCCCTCAAGGAGATAGAACTCAAAGCCTGTGCCCAAGACAAGAACTACCAGACCCTTATCATCACCCCACCTGTCTTACTGCAATGCCCCCTCCCCCACCTCGAGCAACCTGTCCTACTCCTTCCTACCCCTACTAAGAAAGGTATGTGGCCCACTCCTCACCACACCCCCAACCAACCAGCAAGTGTATCCTAAGACCCCTCTTTCCCCAACCAATCAGCAGGTCAGCAGGTGTATCCTGAGACCTCTCCTTTCCCTGGGCTATAAAAACAGACCCAGGATCTGCTCTCCCTGATTATCAGGAAGTCTTCCTGCTGTGCCAGCAGCATCTCTCATCCTTTCTTTCTCCCTTCCTTCCTCTCTTTCTTTCCCTCTCTCTCTTTCTTTCCCTTTTAGGGCTGCACCCGCGGCATATGTATACTCTTCTTTCTCTTCGGTGTTGGCTCTCTCTGATTATCAGGAGGTCAGTCCATTGCATCAACAGCTTCTCTTGCCTCAATAAACCTGTCTCTTTTCACCCTGCTATGTTGGAAAATTCTTCTTTCTGACCTGCGTTTACAGACCACAACACTTTCTCTTTGGAGGCACTAAGGCCTCTGGACTACAGTACCTCTTATGCTCACTCCTTTTGTGATGTCTTTGCCAGTGTATGTCACTCCCAATGTGTGTGACTCCATCTTTCCCCAAGACTCTGCCCCTTTCTTCCAGCTCTTCACTCCTCTTTGTCCTACTTCTAATCTGACATTCCTGAGAGAGGAGCTAGGGACAAGAGTCACCAAGAAGCAAGCATTTGGAGGGCTGATAAAGAATGGAAAGGAAGGACATAGGGCAAGGAGGAAGAGCAGCAGGGAGGTGAGGGCAAGCCCAGATAGAACTGCTTCCTCTTTCCAGGCCACAGTGTGTGCTGCCCTGTACTGCCTGCAGTCATATCGCTTCCTTGCTCACATTCTTGAAACAAAAGTCAAAAATTACCCATGATGCTCCCGCACTGCCTCGTTCTTAGATTTCCTGGCCAAGGTTCTGCTTCAGGGGTGAGTGAAAAGCCATGAAAGTGTCTTGTCCGTTTATCAATGTGATTAAGAGCAATGTGGCATGGGTCCCTTAAGAATGAAACCTTGGCGTCATCTTTCATTGCTTCTATTCTCTGCCAAGGTTTATGGAGTTCTGGTGGACTGGCCCCCTCAGTTCCCAAGGTAAGAATGTTCCCAGGTGAGGACAAAAGTTACTTTACTCTTTTTTTTTCCTGGAGAGAAGTATTTCCATAAGGAGGCCTACCAGTTGTATTACCCTTTCATCTTTTTAACTTCTTAAAAAGGAAGTGGGGGTACTAGAAATGACCCATCAACCCTAAGCAGTTAAGACAGAGAGCACTTTCAGAAACGCACAGGTGTTAAAGTGCTTAGCACTGTTCATTCCTTCAGTTGCTCAACTCTTGGTGTTTCTCTGGACCAGAGAGACAAGCAAGGCAATCTGGTAGAGAAGTCCAACCTAACAACAGACAATTACACTTAAGATATGAACTAGGAGTGCAGAGGTGTAATGAACATTTTGTGCTGTCCATTTGTAAGAACATGAAAATTCAATATTTTCAAGTCTTCTATTTGAGCTAAAAGTGGTATGAAAATTCTATGAGAAAAACTGAAGGATTTTTATTTATTTTCCCACTTTCATAAACATTTTTAGGAGTTCCCATCCTGGCTCAGAAGTTAATGAACCTAACGAGTATCCATGAGCATGCAGGTTGGATCCCTGGTCTGGCTTAGTGGGTTAAGGATCCAGTGTTGCCATGAGCTGTGCTGTAGGTGGCAGACATAGCTCGGATCTCACGTTGCTGTGGCTGTGGTGTAGGTTGGCAGCTACAGTTCCGATTCAACCCCTAGCCTGGGAACTTCTACATGCCGCAGATGCAGCCCTAAAAAGCAAAAAATAAATAAATAAACATTTTTATTATATCTACTTTTTAGTGACTTTTTTTGGTCTTTTTTTTAGGGCCACACCCACGGCATATGGAGGTTCCCAAGCTAGGGGTAAATCAGGACTGTAGCTGCTGGCCTAGGCCACAGCCACAGCAACGCCAGATCCAAGCAGAGTCTGCAACCTACACCATAGCTCAGGGCAATGCTGGATCCTTAACCCACTAAGTGAAGCCAGGGATCGAATCTATGTCCTCATGGATACTAGTCAGATTGTTTCCACTGAGCCAGGACAGCAACTCCTAAAATATTTTTAATAAATAACCTTGTATAAACTTAAGGTACATTAATTTGATACCTTTATACATTGTGCTATGATTGCCATTGTAGGGATAATTAGCACCTCTATCATATTATGTAATCATCCTTTCTTTTTACGGGTGGGAATCATTAAGTTCCAGTCCCCTAGTAAATTTGATGGCTATAATACAATATTATTATCTATATTCACTATACTGTGCATTAGATCTCTAGGTCTTATTTACTAATTACTCCAAGTTTGTACCCTTAAACATGAAAGGTCCTACCCCCCCTCCAAGGATTTTTAAATTAATATTTTTATTCTTGAGATTTTAAATAAGGGGAAGGTGAATATAAAATCAATTCCATTATATGTATAACATGCCTTTAAAGGATACTAAGATATTAATAAACAGGGGCTCCCTATGGAAGGAAGGGCTTGAGGAGAGGATGTGATATTTTGATATGTATCCCTCTTACAATCTTTTATATTTGAAACTTTTGAATGTATTTCCTAAAGACAATTTTTAAAGGGGGTGTGGGAAGAATATATAAAATTTAATTCTAACTCAGGGGAATACAAAGAAGGGCACAGGGCCCTTTATTGTGATTTCACTGTGAGAGTACAGTAGCCTTCAATATCATTTTACTATGAAAACAGAAACAAGTAAAGTTCAATATTTTATCCTGAGCAGGCAGTATTTGGCACAGGAAGAGCTGTTTCCCTCTCTGAGCTCTCAGCATGCTTTGAATACCCTCCTTCATTTAGCTCCAGCAGCAAAGGCCTTCTCCCATCCTTAGAACAAGCCCTTTCCAGCCCCAGGACCCTTACTTCCACTGTCCCACCCAGTGGGTTGAACTCTTTCATGGATCGGGTTGCATGGCTGACTCTTCATCAAGGCCTCTGCCCATTTCACCTCCTTGGAGATACTTTCCTGAGCCACCATGACTTTACCTGCTTTATTTTCTTCCCACATTTATTGCCTTGCCAAATACTCGTTTGTTTATGTGTTTATTTCACCCCCTTCTTGGTCACTCCTTTCCCTCACCTCACCCTCACCAGACTTTAAGCACCAGAGTATATGCCAGGCATGAACAGTTGCTCAATAAATAAATGTTGAGTGAAAAGTATGAATAAATGCATTATACTCAATCAATGGTAACAGACCGGAAGCTTCCCCTTTAAGATCAGGAATAGGAAAGGATGTCCACTCTTGCCACTTTTATTCAACATTGAAGTAGAGGTTATAGTCAGGGCAATTAGGCAAGAAAATGAAATAGAAGGCATTCAGATTAGAAAGAAATAAAACTAATTCTATTTGCAGAGGACGGGATCTTTTATACCAAAAACGTAAAGATCTCTCTCTCACACACACTATTAAAACTGGTAAGGTGAGCAAGGTTATAGGATACAGACTAATATATAAATGTCAGTTGCATGGGTATGACGAAAAATATAACTAGCAATGAGCAGCCAAAAATTAAGAAAACAATTCCAAAACTTTTTTGTTGCTCTTATCAAGGGTATACACTTAGGAGTAGAGTGTTAGATTGTATAACAGCTCTATGTTTAACTTTTTGAGGAGCTGCCAAACTGTTTCCATAGTATCTGAACTATTTTACCTTCCCACCAGCTACTGAATGTGGGTTCTAATTTCTCCACATCCTTGGCAACACTTTATATATTCTTCATACTAAACCTTTTTCAGATATATGATTTGCAAATTTGTTTATCCTCATGTTTATCCTTATGCCAGTACCACATTCTCTTGATAACTGTAGCTTTGTAATAGATTTCAGAATCAAAAACTTTGAAACCTCCAATGTTGCTATTTTTTTAAGATTGTTTTGGCTATTCTGAGCCCCTTGTCTTTCCATAAGAATTTTAGCATAAACTTGTCCATTTCTGTAGACAAGGCTTTGGAATTTTGAAAGGGGTTCCATTTACCTATAAGTCCATTTGGGGAGTATTACCACCTTAACAATGTAGTCTTGCAATTAATGAATATGCAAAGCTTTTCTGTTTATTTAGGTCTTCTGTAATTTCCTAAACACTGTTTTGTAGTTTTCAATGTACAAGTCTTGCATTTCTTTAGTTATATTTATTTATTTATTTTTGCCTTTTTGCCTTTTCCAGAGCAGCACCCGTGGCACATGGAGGTGCCCAGGCTAGGGGTCATATTGGAGCTGTAGCCGCCGGCCTACGCCAGAGCCACAGCAACGCGGGATCTGAGCCGTGTCTGTGACCTACACCACAGCTCACGGCAATGCTGGATCGTTAACCCACTGAGCAAGGGCAGGGATCAAACCTGTAACCCCATGGTCCTTAGTCGGATTCGTTAACCACTGAGCCACGATGGGAACTCCTAGTTAAATTTATTTCTAAGTTTTTACTCTTTTTGATACTATTGTAAACAGAATTGTTCTCTATAAAAACCATTGAGGATGCTCTTTATGTAACATTATGAAATTATTGCAAATGTTGAGTTTTTAAAAAAAACATGAGGTACAAAACAGTGTTAAGAGCATGCTATCATTCTGATCATTTCAAAATGTATAGAAATATGGAATCACCATGACACAAACTAACAGTAGCATAGGTCACCTATACTTCAAAAAAAACACTCATGGAAAAAGAGACAGACTTTTGATTAGCAGAGGCAGGGGGTGAGGGAGGGGAAACTGGATCAAAGCAGTCAAAAGGTACCAACTTCTACTTATAAAATAAATAAGTACTAGGGATGTAATATATAACATGATAAATATAATTAATATCTGAAAATTGTTAAGAGAGTAAATACTAAAAGTTCTCATCACAAGAAAAAAAGGTTTTTTTTTTTGCTTTTTCTTTTGTATCTTTATGAGATGATGGATATTCACTAAACTTACTGTGGCAATCATTTCATGGTGCATGTTCCTCAAGTCATTATGCTTATACATAATGTATATGCTTATACATAAGATATACATATACCTTCTACAGTGCTGTATGTCAATTATATATCAACAAAACTGAAATAAAAAAGAGCCCCCCCAAAAAAGGGTATGCTATCACTCAAATTAAAAAAAGAGACCATTTACATAAGTATTTGCTTGTATATGCATAAAATACTTTCAGAAGTATATACACAATTCATATAGCATTGTTTGCCTCCAAAGAGAGGTAACTGGATGCCTAAGGAGCAGACTGTATATTTGTGTTTGTGTGTGTGTGTGTTTGTGTGCGTGTGTGTGCGTGCACACACACGCATATTAGGAGAGATTTTCAATGTAAGCCCTTTTGTAACTTTGGAGTTTTTGAACCATGTGGGTGGATTTCCTACTCAAAATATAAATAAAATACAGACTTCCCAAAAGATTTTTTTGAAATAGTGAATGAGTGAGTCATAAGACTGTGGGAGGAACACTGGCCCGAGCATACAGAGACCTAAAATACAAGTAACTATTTATCTGCTCATCAATCTCCCTTTCCCCTTCACCCAAACTCTATGCATTTTTCACCAAAGCATGCATGTTTAAAAAGGTTCAAATGTGAGAATTCTGAACAATTAAATGTCTCAGTATAAAAGGCTGAATTCATGTTCCTTTTTAAACAAGTTCCTAGCCACAGAGCAAGCAGCTCCTGAAACTTGTAACGGGACAAGGTGCTGGAAGAGATCAATTCCTCTTTCTGCCAGTAGATGAAGAGAGTGGGCATGATGAGAGAAACTAGGTCCAGGGGACACAAGGGTCCAAGAGATTGAGACTAGAAAGAGCCTGAGAGTTCAGCCCAACTCCCATATTTTACAGATGTGAAAAATGATGTCCTTTGAGGTCAGAGTCTAAAGGCTGACATGGCAAAGACTGAAAGCTGCATCTCATAATCCTTAACTTGTCCTCTTCGCTAAGTACTTTTATAAGCTAAAAACCTAAAACTCAGCATTGCTTGGGAATACAAAGTTCAATCAGTTAAAGCTTACTTATCACTTTATGCTTTGCTTTTCTAGTGTAAAGCCAGATGATTAAGAGAGGGGGCACCTCTATTAAAGCATGGTTGTTAAGTTCACTAAGGTGACGATTAAGTGATTCTTTCAAATACCTCATTTTGAAATAGTCAACAAATTTCCTCATCTTACTGTCTAAAATTATACACAACACATGAGTCATTCAGAAATAAAACCTCTAGGAAGTTCCTGTTGTGGTGCAGCGGAAACGAATCCGACTAGTAACCAGGAGGACTCAGGCTGGATCCCTGGCCTTGCTCAGCAGGTTAAGGATCCAGCATCGCCATGAGCTGTGCTGCAGGTCACAGACGTGGCTCAGATCTGATGTTGCTGGGGCTGTGGTGTAGGCTGCCAGCTGCAGCTCTGATTCGACCCCTAGCCTGGGAACTTCCATACGCCATGCATGCACCCTAATAAGCAAAAAAAGAAAAGAAAAGAAATAAAACCTCTATCTGTATCTCTGGGTGCACTCCTAGAAAGCAAAAAAAAAAAAAAAAGGCAAAAAAAAAGAAAAGAAATAAGACCTCTATCCATATCTCACGTTACATTTAACACAGGCAATTCCTAAATTAAAATGTAATGGGTTGTTTTCATCAAGATGTTTAGAAATGACCTAAATGTCAAAGAAATGAGAGTTACTTGGATAAGCAATGAGATCCTTCTGTGTAGCTGGGAACTATATCTAGTCACTTAAAATGGAGCACTATAATGTAATAAAAAAGAATCTATACATGTATGTGTAACGGGGTCACCATGCTGTACAATAGAAAATTGACAGAACACTGTAAACCAGCTATAATGAAAAAAGTAAAAATCATTTTATATATATATATATATATATATATATAGAGAGAGAGAGAGAGAGAGAGAGAGAGAGAGAGAGAGAGAGAGGGGGGGGGGAGTTAATAAATCTGAAGCAACTCTGGCAATATTTTTAAAAATTCTGAGTAGGCAAGGTAGTATAATGGTTATAGAGCCACTACCTGGTTCAAATCCTGATCCCCAAGTTACCAGCCCTGTGACCTTGGGCAAGTTTCTTAACCTCTTCCAGCCTCATTTTCCTTATTATCAAATAGGGATGATAATAATAGAACCTATTTCATGGGGTTGCTGTAAGAGTTAAATGAGTTAATACATATAAAATGCTTAGAATGGCATCAGCATACATTATCTGAGCCAGTATGGCTCCTTGGTGCTCCTTTAAAATACTGACTCCTTTAAAAACAGGATGCTTGCTAACCCATAGTAATTTTGAATGGAGTCTCTTAAACTCAAACACAATAAAGCAGGGAAAAGTCTAGCAAAATGTCTGGGGACATTACTCTTTTGGAGTAAGCACCCTCTACGTGTCCTCCACTTCTGAACTTCATGCTACTCTAAATACCCGAGTACTTTTCCCCCCAAGAGAGAATGTTAGTGACTGATCAGGGAGGATGTTTGGGGACAAAAGTAGTTATATGAACAAGTTTTTGAAGTGTGGTATTTGCTTTTCTGTGCAAGACTGTTGGAAGAGAGGAAGTTGGAGAAACAAATGACCCTCCCATTCTTCCGCATTTTTTTTTCTTTTTTGTTCTTTTTAAGGCCACACTTGCAGCATATGGAAGTTCCCAGGCTAGGGGCTGAATTGGAGCTGCAGCTGCCAGATTACACCACAGCTACGCCAACTCCAGATCCCAGCTGCGTCTGTGACCTACACCACAGCTCACGGCAATGCCGGATCCTTAACCCACTGAGCAAAGCCAGGGATCCAACCCGCATCCTCATGGATACCAGTTGGGGTTCATAACCTGCTGAACCACAACAGAATTCCTTCTTCTGCAATTTGAGTTCAGTTCTCATACTTCTGATCAAATGCAGAACCATCTGGTCAGACCTTGTCTTCCCTCCTTTCCCCTCTGTACTCAGAGGTCCTTTTACTCCTAGAAAGCATCCAAGGAGAGATTTGCGTCGGAGTAGGGATTCCTGATTCCACATAACAGCCAGTCAGAACTATGGGAAGTACTTAGGGCCAATGGTGAAGAAGAGAACTATCCTTTAGCTCCACTGCAAACCTTGAGCTACTTCTCAGTCTGCAATAAAACTATCATTTCTGTTTCTAAAGGTCTTCGGATCACTGTGCAAATCCTTATTGCAAGTGAACCCGTCCTTCTCTTGATCTCAGGACAATATGAGGCTAGGGTTGATCTGAAAGGCTACAGGAACACAGATTTGGGAGAGCAAGATTCAAGCAAATCCATGTGACTTGTACAGTAATGGCCCAAAGTATGGATATATGTATATATACATGCAGGAAAGGTGCAAAACCCAGCTTTACCACTTTCTATCTGTGTGAACCTGTCAGCTAAAAATTGGCACTCGCCATCTGCCTCTACAAAAAGTAAGTCACTAGCCACTGCTAGTGACCTTCAACACACCATGAAAGGAGTTTGGGGTGGAGGTCAGCAATGAGGCACTCTGTGCTCTAGGAAAAACAGACAGAATGGGCCTTCAGATAGTCAGATATTTTAAGCAGAAGAGTCTTTGAGCCCAATTCTTGCAGCTCCCTGTACCTAGAAAAGCACTAAAATCATTCACACAGACATCTGCTACTCTTGACTCACAGCAAATCTCTGCCAAAACATCTCCAAAAGTCTCAGCACAAGCATTGCTTTCAGTTGACAACTTTTAACATGCCACTGAATTTCTACAGATTCACTTCCTAATGTGTAAATGGGGATTAAAAACAACAGCTACCTCACAGGCTGTTTCAAGAATTAACTTCCAAAACAGCACAATGCAAATGTTCTTGATATTCTTAGTTACCTAACATATGCATGCGCTCCACACACACACTTCATGCTGTTAACTACAGAGACCTTTTTAAAGACATAGTGAAGATGCTCAGAGGCATACTGAAATCGGGTTACCTCTGAAAGGAAAGTCAACAGCTCCAGGAAATCAACCTGGATAGGTTTCATTCCAGGGCTGCTGAGAACTTGAAAAATTCCTTTAATCTTCGATCGGGCAGTCCTAACCTATGACGCTGGGTTCACAGGGAACCATAATCGCGCCCACTGTGGGCTCGCCTTCATTTCAAAGCTCCCTCCAGCGTTCCTGGCTCCCCACCTCTCACTGCCCCACTCCGGGACTCGCTCCGGCTCCATCCTCCCCTTCAGGACCACTCCACAGAGTCCATTCTGACCTTTCTGCCTCCCGGCTCCCGGCCCCGCAACGAGCATCGGCCAAAAACCCCTTCACCCCGACCTTTAGAAAACGGAAGACAGAAAAACCACCCAGAGAGGTGGGGCGCCGGGAGATGAGGGGGCGCCCGGACACCGGGCATGCGCAGAGGCCGCCGCGAGCCTGGGAGGAGCGGCGACATCGCTGCGTGGGCGAGAAACCGCCTCTTTGGGACTGATATCAGGGGACCGACCCCGACTGGCCTGTCGCCGCCTGGGTCTCGGGCCCCACTTCTAGGAAGCTCGCGGGCCGGGCAGGCCCGGAGCGGAGCGGAGCGGGGCGGCCGGAGGAGGAGGGCCGCGGCCGGAGGCGGGGGCGGAGCCGGGCGCGGGGCGCGGCGGGCCGCCGGGGGCGCTGCGTACCTGGTAGCGGCCGGTGAGCAGCTGGCTCCGCGATGGCGTGCACAGCGGCTGCGTGTAGTAGTTGTCCAGCAGCACTCCGCCGGCCGCCAGCGCGTCCAGGTGCGGCGTGCGGATCTCCGAGCCGTGGAAGCCCACGTCGTTCCAGCCCAGGTCGTCCGCCAGCACGAAGACGAGGTGAGGCGGCCGGCCGGCCCCAATGCTGGAGCCGCGAGGAGGCAGCAGCAACAACAGCAGCCCCAGCGGGAGGACGGTGGGGAGGAGCGGCCGCCGCTGCCCGGGGCCTCGGGGCCGACTCTCAGCTCCTCGCCGGCCCATCTTGCGTCGCCCGCGTAGCCCGCGTCTGTGGCGCCGCCAGCCTCGGGCACCGCTTATAGAATCAGGAACTGAGCAGCCGGGGCTGCCCCGCCCCGGCACTGAACCTCACCCCCTGCGGGCCGTGGGCAGTAGAGGCCCAGCGCCGGAGACCCGCCGCCTCTAACCCCGGCCCGGGCCCGTGTGGCGGGGGAGGAGCCAGCGAGTAGAACTCGGGCAGCCTCGCAGCTGTGCTCCAGGGTAACTCCGTTGATGCTTGATAAGGGCCAAGGTCTCATCTTTCCAACGATGCTCGTTGCCTCTTGGCATCCTAAAAGAGGAGCGGATTTGCTCTTTTTAGTAACTCTTCACAATTTACACAGCATTTTTGACAGCCCTTATCTCTTTAAATCTCACAACAACTCTGGCAGCTAGGAATCATAATTTTGCCCCTCCCCCCCTTTTTTTTCCGGAGTAAACAAGCTTGGAGTTGCTTGGGCATAACCCAGACCCAGTTCTGACTCCATATCTTGAGCTATAATGTTTTAAGTGTCGTGAAAGAATCGTTTAGAGCAGAATTGTTTCTAGCAAAAGAACCCAGCCTCGTGCATGTGGGAGAACAATGAAGAGGCAGAGATCTGGATGGCGTTTCAGATTCCTTTAAGAATAGCATAGGCCTGCGAAGCCACTTCCTCCCCACTTAGCCAAAAGGGGCCAAGTACACACTCGGACTGCACGGTGCCGTTTTGAAGGTGCAGCTTTAGTTAGGCTGCCCTGGGAGTGCTGTGTGGCCAGGGAGTAGCTCATTAGCTTGTCCAGATAGGAGCCCTTTCACAGTTGGCTCCCCCACAATGAAGTGGTGAACCAAAGTAGACTCATTTGCCTGAAACAGTCCCTGGATGGAAAGAAACATTCCTTTAGCCACATGCTCATTGAAGCATGGGAAGTTAGCCTCATGACCAGTGTATTCCCATTGCCAGCCAAGACTCTGCCTCCTCCCTCTATCTGGAGACAGACAATAACTGTTACTGGTTGTAGGGGAAGAAATTTTGCACTCCTTTCAGGTTATCTGCTTCTGATTCCATGGGACTCATTGTACACATTTATAGGTTGTAGATAACTGAGAGCAAGGGAAACTAATTCTTGGTTATACACATGCAAATTAATTCTATCCATTGGAATGACACCCTCGCCACTACCTTGGAAAAAAGTTTTGCCTCCACTTACACATTTATTTCATATTCCTGATCTGTTCCTTGGATTGTTCTTGGAACTGGCGTTAACACTCTGTTTCTTCGTTAATTAATTAAATAAAATCTTTAATGTATATTCATTTTATATGCGTATAAGGATCATGATTTTCTCATTTTTTGAAAATTATTCTCTAACATATGGAATGTTTCCTTCTTTACATACATAGAATTTTTTTTCTCTGCATGAAGTAAATTAATTTATGTTACAGCCACTTTTCATCTGTGGTGGAATCGATGAAATTTAGCAGAAGAAAAATTGGCATTAAGTAAAAAGAAATTTGTGTGTGTGTCTTTTTAGGGCCATACTGGTGACATGAAGGTTCCCACGGCAGGGATTGAATTGGAGCTGTAGCTGCTGGCCTACTCCACAGCTATAGCAAGGCGGGATCCATGCCTTATCTGTGACCTACACCACAGCTCACGGCAATACCAGATCCTTACCCACTGAATGAGGCCAGGGATAGAACCTGCGTCTTCAGGGATACTAGTCAGGTTAACCGCTGAGCCACAATGGAATTCCAAAAAGAGAATGTTGAAGAGCTATTTGACTCTCATTAGGTTAAGGCTTGAAAATTTCCTTTAAAAACCATGTAAAAGATCTTTAAGGACAAAATTTTCCATGGTGGCCCTTGCCTGTCTCTCTTTCCACAACTGTTCCTCCCTACCCTTCAGGATAGAAATCAGATTGCCCAAACCATGGCTGATAATCTGCAGGAACAATTCCTCCTTTGACCAACTGCTCCAGAAACTACTGAACTTGCACTGCACCTTCCGATGTCCTGAATTTTCAAATAAAAGCTTATGCTAAAAATGCTCTGGAAATGTGCAAATGAGTTAATTAAAAAGAGTTAATTCTATTTTTCATTTATGCATTGAACATCTTTGACATGCAGTATAGTCTAGTTATTGTAAAATCTCTCCATTAGAGTTGTTGTTTCCTAATGATTAGGCGCAGGTTATGGGTTTGTACAGAAATACTGCAAATATAACGTATTCTTGATGCTTTATATTAAGAGTCAGGTGTTGTTGATTTACTTTATTATTTGATAACTTAAGGTGGCCATTTCCCCACTGTAAAGTTATTATTTCCCCCCCCCTGTAATTAATAATTATTTTATGGGGAGGTACTTTGAGAGTATGCATATATTCTGTTATTCCTAAAACTTTCGCTTATTAGTTTTAACCTTCCCTGAGGCTTATTGCTTCAGTCATTATTAGGATGGTTCCCAAATGGTGATTATAGTGTGTATATATATATATATATAATTTTATTTTAATATTTACGGGTGCACCTGCAGAATATGAAAGTTCCCAGACTAGGAGTTGAATTGGAGCTGTAGCTGAGGCCTATACCACAGCCATGGCAATACCGAACCCAAGTCATATCTTTGGCCTATGCCAGCAGCTTGCAGCAACATCGGATCCTTAACCCCCTGAGCAACACCAGGGATCAAATCTGCATTCTCACAGAGACTACGTTGTGTTCTTAACCCACTGAGCCACAATGGGAACTCCAAGATATGTTACCTCTTTGTGATTTATATCACAAATATTTTCTCCCAGTTTTTCAATTGTCAAATATTTTTTATGGTATTTTTCTGACATGCCAAAGTTATTTTTTTATGTAGGCAAGTTTATCAATACTCTCTTGTTGTATTACACCTGGATTTGAGTCATAGACTTTCCTTACACTAATGTGAAAGTAAAATTCACACTTTTTTTTTTCTAGTACTTGCATGCTCTAGTTTCTACATTTAGATCCCTGACAATGGTGTCCACTTTTGCCACTACTCTTCAACACAGTTTTGGAAGTCCCCACCACAGCAATCAGAGAAGTAAAAGAGATAAAAGGAATCCACATTGGAAAGGAAGAAGTAAAACCATCACTATTTACAGATGACATGATTCTATAACTAGAGAATCCTAAAGACTCTACCAGAAAACTGTTAGAGCTCATCAATGATCTTGGCAAAGTCACAGAATACAAAATTAGTACACAGAAATAGATTGCATTTCTATATACTAACAATGGAATATCAGAAACAAAAATTATGGAAACAATCCCATTTACCATCACATCAAAAAGAATAAAATACTTAGGAATAAGGCTACCTAAAGAGACAAAAGATCCGCACTCTGAAAACTATAAGATGCTGATGAAAGAAATCAAAGATGACATAAACAGATGGAAAGACATACCATGCTCTTGAATCGGAAGAGTCAATATTATCAAAATGAATATACTACTCAAGGCAATCTACAGATTCAATGCAATCCCTATCAAATTACCAAGAACATTTTTCACAGAACTAGAACATGGGGTTGGGGGGATAAGCTGTAGCAGCCCAGAGGCACACTTGGGGAGCCTTGTGGAAGGCGGAAGCCTGGCTAAGCAGACCCCAAGAAGTGACCTCACTTCCCTGGCAATAGAGCCCCCAACAGAACTTGGAACCTGGATAGCCAGGCACCCACTTCTCTAGGAGAGGACAGAGGAAGGATCGACTTGCTCTGCTGCATCCCATTCTCCCGAGGCCGAGGCCGCAGGAGAGGGTGCAGCAGAGATGATGTCTGTGAAACCAGCAGAAAATGGATCAGAACTCGGGGCAGATGCCTGTGGGCCTTTTCCTGCAGGGACCCAGAGGTAACACAGGGAGAGGGAGCTCCAGCCCAGCGCAGGGACCTCTCTGATCCCACACAGTAGCCCTGTGTCCCCTCCCTGGATGATTGTATACAGAGGGGGTTGTGAGGGGTGGGTCTGCCTCAAGCAAGAGCAGGCTGATGTGGGGGTGGATGCCTGCTGGGCTGGTCATGTCCACACTCCAGGACAAAGTTCACTGGGGAGAAGGGAGCATGTTGATAGTCAGGGCTGAGCCCCATGTGTGAGCTGTACCCTCAGCCCTCCAGGGGGATCTCATTCCTCCCAGGGGGGCAGTACCTGAGCAGACAAGGCCTCACCTGATCTGAGAGCAGAAGGTCAAGGGGGCAGAAGAAGTAACGAGAAGATAATGGCCCTGCAGGGCTCTGACATTTTAGGGCCCAGCCCTTTGCCACTCACTGTCATTGCAAAACCCCTGCCTGTGACCTACCAGGAGCTGGGCAAGGAAGGCAGAAGGCCTCCAGATGAAACTCCACACAGGCCGTTCCCTGGGATCCTCTGCCGGGCTCATGGGGAGCTCAGCACATCCAGCTCTGGCATGGAGGACAGAGTCCACCTGTGCCTGAGTCCACTGGATGGCCTGGACCCCCCTGAGGCCCAGCCTGAAGCTCCAGCAGGAGATCTAGAGTCAGAGGCCAAGACACATCCTGGGCAAGGAGAACCTGGAGCTGCTCTTGCAGGAGGTCCAGGTCCACATGAGGATTTAGCAGCCCTGCAGGGAGAACCTGCAGCTGCTCCTGCAGGAGGCCCAGATCCACATGAGAACTCACCACACAGGCAGGGAGAACCTGGAGCTGCTTCTGCAGGGGATCCAAGTCCATATGAGGACTCACCAGCCCTGCAGGGAGAAACTGCAGCTGCTCTGGCAGCAGCCCAGACACATGTGCATTTACCTCTGCTGGAGGGAAGCATTGCACCGGCTCCTGCAGGAGACCAAGGGCCAGAGGAGAATTCAGTAGCCCTGCAGGAACAGCCTGCGCTGACTGCTCCAGCACCCCCTATACGAGGTCCTGTGCTGGCTCTAACAAGAGCCCCAGGCCAATTTCCAAAACCACCTTCCCCAAGGTCATCTCTGCCCCTGCAAGTGCCCTCCCCATCAGCTCCCCAAATAACACATCCACCTGCTCCCCCTCCCAAAATTTACTCTCCTCCCCTCTCATGATTTGTCTTTGGATGTTTGCTCATTTCCTGATCCTCTTCCATATTATTTATGGTATACTTTATGTTTTAAGAATAAAATTAGAAAGTTGGAAAAAAATTGTTTCCAGTTCCATAAAAGTTATTAGTTTTATTGGAATTATGTTACATTTATAAATTAGAGTCAACTGAAAACTTTATTGTATGAAGTTGCCTATCTAAAAAAAAAAAAGGTTATCTTTCATTTAATTAAGGTCTGCTTTTGCGCCTTTTTTTTTTCTTATCTTTTTGCCTTTTCTAGGGCTGCTCCCGTGGCAAATGGAGGTTCCCAAGCTAGGGATCTAATTGGAGCTGTAGCCACTGGCCTACGCCACAGCCACAGCAATGCAGGATCCGAGCTACATCTGCAATCTCCACCACAGCTCACAGCAATGCCAGATCCTTAACCCACTGAACAAGGCCAGGGATCGAATCCACAACTTCATGGTTCCTAGTTGGATTCGTTAACCATGGAGCCATGATGGCAACTCCTGCTTTTGTGTCTTTTAGAAGAGCTTTTAATTTTTCCTCATATCAGTTTCATACTTTTCTTGTTAAATTTATTCCTAAAAAAAAATTATTCCTAAGTATTTTATCTTTTCTGTTGTTATTGAAATGGCACTTTTTTTTTTTACCTTTTTCTCTATCTTTTAACTGGTTATTATTTGTGGACATAAAGCCTACTGATTTCTGTATGGTAATTTATATTTTGCCAATTATTTTGAGTTAATCATTGATTTTTTTTTAGGGTTTCACCAATACATGATCTCCTAAAATAATATAAAATAAAATAAAAACATTCCAATTGGTTCGAGAATACAAAAGCTAGAACTGAAATAAAGGCAGTTCCTAAGTCGCAAACAGTTATAAAAGGTAATTGGTAGGTGGGGTGCTTAGAACTTGGGTATATTTTTACATAGAAAAGATATTGTAATCACCTGGTTTGCATTCTAACCCATATAAAACCTATTTAACCCATGGTTAACAATCTCTTAAATCCTAAAGTCAGTAAGGAAAAGACCAACAACCCACTTTTAAATGCTCTAAATATAGGAACATAATAGTTTACAGAAAAAGAAATATAGTTATTAAATATATGAATACATGTTTAACCTCAAAGGAGAAATACAAATTGAAACTTCAATAATATGTCATTGATACTGCTGATAACCTACTGTTTTGCATAAGGTGTAAAGAAACAAGCCTTCTCATATATTAATTACAAAAGCGAAATCTAGCACAGCCTCTGTGGGGAACAATTTTGCATATTAATGAAAATGCACTTATTTTTTCGAAGTATAGTTGATTTACAATGTTGTGTTAATTTCTGCTGTCCAGAAGTGATTCACATATATATACATATATATACACACAGAGACACATTTTAAAATATCCTTTTCCATTATGGTTTAATAGGATACTGAATATAGTTCTCTGTGCTAACAACGGCATCTTGTTTATCCCTCCATGTATAATAGCGCACATCTGCTAACCTCAACCTCCTACTCCATCCTTTCTCCAACACCCTCACCCTTGGCAACCACAGTCTCTTCTTCATGTCTGTGAGTTTGTTTCTATTCTGAAGATAGGTTCATTTGTGTCATATGTTAGATTCCACATATAAGTGATATCATATGGTATTTGTCTTTCAGACTTCCTTCACTCAGTATAAGAATCTCTAGTAGCATCCATGCTGCTGCAAATGGCATTATTTTGTTCCTTTTTATGACTGAGGAGTATCCCATTGTATATATGTACCACATCTTGTAATCCATTCATCTGTCAATGGACATTTAGGTTATTTCCCAGGTCTTGGCATTTGTGAATAGCAAAATGCACATACACTTTAATCTAGCAATTCCAGTTTAGAAATTTATCCTTCAGATATACTCAGTATCAGAAATATCATATGCGTCAGGATATTCATTTTAGCTTTATTTTTATTAGAAGAAGGTAAATAATATGGCTTGGTCAAAATAATTACGGGATACTGAGCAGTCATTTAAAAGGATGATATGAAATAATCTCCAAGATACACTGTTAATTGTTAAAAGTTAAGCAAAGAACTCTATGCTTGATATGCTTTTGGGTTTTTTGTTTTTCTTTTCACGACAGCACCTGTGGCATATGGACATCCCCAGGCCAGGGGTCAAATTGGAGCTGCAGCTGCTGGCCTATGCCACAGCAACATGAGATATAAGCTGCATCCGTGACCTACACCACAGCTTGTGGCAATGCTGGGTCCTTAACCCACTGAGCAAGGCCAGGGTTTGAATCTGCATCCTCACAGACACTATGTCAGGTTCTTAATTTGCTCAACCACAACGGGAACTTCTTGGTATATTTTCATTTGCTTGAAAATAAGTGTGTGTACATATGTATACATACACACATATTCGTACATGGAGAGAAAGAAGTTTTCATGTTTACCGAGTATATTTCAAGAACGACACAGAGGGAATGATAGTATTGGTTGTCTCTGGATAGGCTGGTTGACTGCAAATAGGGATAGGAGAGAAACTGACTTTCACCATAAAGCCTTTACCCTAAATTTTAAACTTCGAGCATATATTATTTCTAATAGTATTATTAGTAATACTTTTAAAATAAAAATTTACATTTAAACAAAAAATAAAAGGCATTTTAAGCTGGAATAGAATACTAAAAATAAATGTTGCCCAATGAACATGGTTGTAAAGCTTGAAGGCCTGCACAAGACAATCACATAGATGATGCTTATGCTGGGCTTCTTGATTTTTCTGGCCATAAGCTCTGCTCAGAAGTCATGGGACCTGTGTTTCAAAGCTTGTCTCAACCTGTTTTGTTTCAGTGCCTTTGACTATGATAAGTATTGTATCCAAGGAATAAATGATTTTTTAACCATGTATCTCTAAAGGTTTAACTATGTTTATCTCTTTAAACATAGAGATAAGGGTGGTAAGAGGTCTTTCCTCATAGAGAAAAACTGAAGTCTACTAACTCAGTGTTACTCACCTGCCCCATTAATACCCTGAATGGTGCAAAAAGAGATAGACTTGAACATCAGAAAGAATAGCCAAACTTTGTCATTTTATCTTTTAGGGCCGCACTCAAGGCATATGGAGGTTCCCAGGCTAGGGGTCCAATCAGAGCTACAGCCACCGGTCTACACCAGAGATGCAGCAATGCAAGATCCGAGCTGCATCTGCAACCTACACCACAGTTCATGGAAATGCTGGGCTTTAACCCACTGAGCAAGGCCGGGGATTGAACCTGCCTCCTCATGGATGCTGGTTGGGTTCGCTAACTGCTGAGCCAGGACAGGAACTTCCAAACTTTGTTATTTTAGATGTCACCTATGAAATTATTTTCCAAATACATTTAGTTTTGAAAACTGATCTGAGATCACATCTAACTGAGGGGGAAAGAGTCTTCTTAAAGGCCTGTAGGATCATATGCTGGACTAACAGATGAGTATAAGTTGCTAGTAGCTACATGCATCAGCGCAGTGTCAAGGCATGAAGACATCAAGCTTCCAAGTGTATAGAGAGGTAATTCTAAGAAGCATCTTCACTTTATTGTTGGTTTTGTTTTGTGGGCCCCTATACATGTTATGCATTGAGAAGAAAATGATTGGGTTTTTTAAAAGAAGACATAAGTTTTCTTTTAGCTCTGAAAACGCCCTCCATTTCTGAAACTGAGAGCCTGCTTAAGAACAGCTATCGCCGACTCAAACTGAAATTCCTTTGACCCCCTCATCCTGCCCAGTGCTTATCACCTCCTATTTCTTCAAAACCAACTAGAAGAGAGTAGAGAGTAAAAAACAGTATCGCTTGTATAAGAAGATTCTGACATTGCATTTTGTGTGTGTGCTTAAGATCGTGCACAAAAGGGTACAGAGGTCAATGAATTCTCATAAAATGAACACAGTCACGTAAACCCCACCCTGGTCAAGAAACAGGCTGTTGACATTGTACTTGGTCTCCTATTTTCTTCCCCTCCCTTCACCTCTCACCCAGCCTGAGCCTTCGTTTTCATGCAGTACTTAATATACACAACCGAATTGCATTCACTTTTTCTCTATTGAACATTTTACCCTGTATATCAATTTCTTAAGTAGTTCAAAGCCAACTCTTTGCAGCCATCCTTAAATATCTCAAACCAATGTAAACACTGTCTTAAAAAAAAAAAAAACTGTTGGAGTTCCTGTCATGGCTCAGCAGAAACGAATGACTAGTATCCATGAGGATACAGGAGGTTCGATCCCTAGCCTTACTCAGTGGGTTAAGGATCCGGTGTTGCCGTGAGCTGTGGTGTAGGCCAGCAGCTACACCTCTGATTTTACCGCTAGGCTGGGAACCTCCACATGCTGCCAGTACTGCCCTAAAAAGACAAAAAATTAAAATAAAAATCAATAAAAATAAAAACTGTCACATTGTATTACCCAAAAAAATAAGAACCTACTTTTCTACTTTTACTAGATAAGAAAGTACAATTAACATATTATATTAGTCTTTTAAAAGAGAAACATACATTTTTCATTTGTTTGTTTGTCTTTTAATGGCTACACTCATGGCATATACAAGTTCTCAGGCTAAGGATCAAATCTGAGCCACAGTTGCAGCAATGCTGGATCCTTAGCCACTGTACCACAGAGGGAACTGCTGAAACATACATTGTTTAAATTGAAAAGTTAAGTTCAAAAGGCATTCAGTGAAATCTAAGTTTCAGTCCTTCCCCAGAAATACTATTGTCTTCCAGAGACAGTCTATACATATATAAATACAATTTAAATATTTAAAATTTTCCTATTTGAATCCAAATGAGAGCATATTGCAATGCACCATGTTTTGTAAAAATAATAATGTAAATAGCCCCTTTAAACGTGTTAGTCCACCTCACAACCTCCCTACATCCTAGTAGCCATGTTTGCACCACTTGACTTTGGCTGGGATTGAACAGAATGTTGGTATTGAATGCCAGTTGTTGTCTTTTGCAACATGTTACATTTCATGATCTTTGCTCTGCTCTGTATCACATTGGGGGGGGGGGTTGCTATCCCTATGGATGACAGATCCCAGGCTCCTTTACCTGCTTGGCCCCCTAGGTCCAGCCAATGGGAGGCACTTTTAAGGGTTTGGAAGGTGGGAGGAAGAGAGAAGCCAGAGCATTTCTTCCCTTCTCTCTGCTTCGTGTAGCATCTTCACCAGTGTGCATGTATCTCTTCTATGGTTCCAGCTCCAGCTAGCAGCTCCTCCCTGCGTGGTCCTGGTATCAGCTTGGCAGCTGGCATTCCTAGCTGGTTCTCCACATTAAGTTCCCCTCTTTGAGCCACCTGACAAGGTCGTCGTATGGTGAGGCCACATGCAGAGAGGCACCCTGCCAGCCCCAATTGTTGCCATCAACCTTAGTG
The DNA here is from genome assembly GCF_016906955.1 of Phacochoerus africanus. Classification (NCBI taxonomy): domain Eukaryota; kingdom Metazoa; phylum Chordata; class Mammalia; order Artiodactyla; family Suidae; genus Phacochoerus; species Phacochoerus africanus. The sequence continues at coordinate 87,808,892 of NC_062547.1, forward strand.
AGGTGCCAGGCATGTGGATGAAGAAGCCATCCGGGGTGACCAGCCCATGGGAATCATTTTTTAATGATTCTCTGCCTCTTTTATCTGACAATTATTTTTTAGTAATAATCACGAAATGAGTAGTAACAGCCAGAAAAGAAACAGAGTGAAAAATGTCTCCTGTGAAATTTTGTACATATAATCATCCCAGTAAAATAGGAAAAATAGAAATCAAATGGTATAGTATAAAAATGGGGTTAATATTTTAACATTATTTGTGAAAAAAAGAAAATATTTATACCCACATATTGGTCTAGTGTAATAAGCTGGTACGTTGTCTGTGAATAATAGTTATCTTTTCTGTTTTTATGCCTCAAGTTTTGCAGTGACTTCACTAAAATTCATTATCTTCACGTATTAATGTTTACTAGGCAGTACAGCCAGACTTGTCCAGTTATCTTTGCACAAATTTGATTGAAGAGCATTGTTTAAGCTTATCATTTCAAAAGTTTCTTTTACATGAGCAACAGATGTACAAGGAATTAGGAAAAGACTTTAACATCATGATGAGTTTGGCAGAAAGTCATAAAAATCTCCTTTCACAACAAACTCCAGGGATGGCAATACTATTTGTTCCTTTGGGAACAATTATAGTTCTTTTCAAATATCTCTGCAGTTAATTTTCCACTAAAACATCTTCACCAGAAAATTCGTCATACCTTTCTATTATATACAGCAAAAACTTCTAAAGCTTCTCTTCATCTGCTAAAAATCAGAGAAAATTGGCTGAATGATTACAAACTCTGACATTATTTGATCTATTGCTTTAGAACGAGTACCCAGTCACTGGTGAAAAAGATCAAGGCATTCAAATACTGCTTTACTGATGTCTTCTAGCAACATAAGACCAGCATACTTCATTGTTTCTCCTGGCATTCTTTGAAATGTGATTTTTTCTTAAATTTTTTTTTTCAGATTTAGTTTTTGCATAGTAAAGTGTGTTCTCCCCAATTTCTGTGTACTGTTCCTTTGATTAGAGTCTTATACAGTAATATTTTATGTAAATAATTTTCCAGTAACTCATTAGTTACTGGAAAGGTACAACTTAGGTAACTATTAAATTGTTCCACTAATGTGGCATTCTGTTTTCTCAATTCTTTCATTAGTTTCAACACAGTTAACAACTGGGCTCAATTAACAAGAGAGGCAGAGGATGAGAAGCCAGAACTAGGAGATAGATTCTAGATAATATTCTTGATAATAAGGAAATATTTGTCACCAAAGAGATTTCCCTCATTTCTTATATGAGGAGATACCAAAGAGAAATGAATGTCATATTTTAAAGTTCCAATATATGATTACTTTTATAAAATATTTAGAGGTAAATTTGGCACATTTTCAAAACATACAAGTTAAATCTTTAAAAATCTATTCAAATTACAGAATCTTACCATGCTTCACATTCAGCTTTCTTGAATACACATTTATTAAACTTTTCTTAGGCAACAAATGTGTGTGTATAACAAATGATAAATGACCGACTGTCTTACATGAGAAAGTTTATCTATTCAATCAACTAAACCCAAATAATTTCAAAAGGCTATCAAAGAATGATTTCCAAATGACTTTTCTCCCCCTTTGCTGTACACAGTGTTAAGGACAAGCCTGTCAGCTCTTCAGCTCTTATCTGACCTGCTTTGTCAAATGCTTGTGAAATGATATTCAGAATGGCACAATGTGATGTCAACTTGCATTAATTTTTCCCAAAGAGACGTGTTCAGTATTCAACCTGTGTTTGTCCTGGCACAATCTATTATGTTTCAGCTTCATCTCAGAAGATTTACAAGTACTGCTTCCTTTGGAAGACTCTGATCTTTTTTGCAATTTCTCTTCTAAAACAACCTTTGAAAGGACAATAATGACGTCTCATAAAAGTGCTTTCAGGGAAGTCATTAAGAAAGTAAATATTTCAGGGAATTGAATAAAAATGTTATACCAATATGGAATTTCACTATTTCCATTATAGATATATTTTGAAAAAATGATCTCGTATTCTATTAATATTTCTCCATGAAATAAATCCATCCACAATATTCATTTAATTTTTTGTAAAACTTCAGTTTTCAGCTAACAAGAACCATATGAAAAGGTTTCTAGAATTATATAATGCTTTCCAATTCAGTTATAATAATGATTGTATTTAGCAAACACAACATTTTGCTGATTGAATTTCATAGACAATATAGGACAATAGAACCATTTACTTCAAATGTCATTTGAAACTACGATATAAATTGCCCATCAATTATTCCATCTTGTTTAGAAAACTAGAGAAAGGTTTTACTTAGATTCTGAATCCAGATTTTGGTGATTTTGAACTGAATTTCTGGTTTCCCCTATTCCCTCTGTAAATCAGTTATATTTTTGATGACGGTCGTAGAGCAGCCATAAATCACTGGCCTACTGAAAGTCTCTTCAAATTTTGTCCTTCCCACCCTTTCTCTGAAGCCGGTTTCTGGTTGGTTCTGTCAACACCAAGGGCTCTTGGATGACAGTTGCTGGGTAATTTTTGCCTAATAGTTCAACTTCCACTTGTTGTCCCACTTTGCTCAGCTCTACAGGGACATACGCGAAAGCCAGACTCTTCTGGATGCTGTAACTGTAGCTTCCGGACGTGGTGTTGCCAACCACCTGAAAAACAAGACCCCACCACCCTCAGCATCTTGGTCACAGCTCTGTGTGCTTCCTCTTTAGATGAAACTCTTAGAGATACATTCAACTTAGCAAGTTTTAGCATATGCTGTCTGTGAGGATAACACCAGGAAGAAAACCATTTGGGGGGGGGGGAAGATTAATGAAAGTTTTTAAATGATGAAAAGCCTTCTCAAAACATTCATCTCTATTACTCTGAAATTTCTTAGTTTTAAAGAACACCACCTAGTTTCTTAATATGTAGCACTATTTTGCTCAGTTTCATTTCAAGAGATCTGATAGGAGGAATAATCAAATTTTTCATTTGAACTTTACAAACTTCTATCATCACACTAGCATGGCAATAATAGATACAAAGGAGAAAAATGTAAAAATCCAAATACAGGAGTTCCTGCTGTGGCATAGTGGGTTAATGATCTGGCTAGTCTCTGGGGAGGTGCCAGTTTGATCCCTTGCCTGGCACAGTGGGTTGAGAATCTGGCATTGCCACAGCTGTGGCACGGGTCACAGCTTCAGCTCAGATTCGATCCCTGGCCCAGGAATTTCCATATGCTGCAGGTGCAGCGGAAAAATAAAAAAAAATCCAAATGCAAACCCAGTCAACTCTTTCTGTTGGCATTTAGAAAATGGCCTGTCCAATTAGTGCTCAATAAACTCTATTAATATATCAATAGTCAATGTGAAGTGAGTCTCATGTATGAATATGTAAAGCATTTAGCATTTCCTGAAAGAGAATGGATATGTGTATGTTTCCAGGTCACTTCGTTGTACAGCAGAAATTATCACGATTTTGCAAATGGACTATACTTCAATAAGACTTTTTAAAAAATTCCTGGTAATTTCTAGGCACTTCAATGTTAAATTTCACCCTCTCTAGCTTTACCATGTACAAAACATTTTGCTAGACATTCTGGAAAATGAGTAGAGGCCTGGTTCCTACCCTCATGAGCTTCCTAGTTAAGGAATTAACATACAGACACAAGAAACTATTACCAGGAAGGTGAGGCAGGCAACGCAGGCAGGCCAGGATCCCACCAGAGTTCCCGTCATGGCTCAGTGGTTAATAAACCTGAGTAGCATCCATGAGGACATGGGTTCAATCCCTGGCCTTGCTCAGTGGGTTAAGGATCTGGCGTTGCTGTGAGCTGTGGTGTAGGTCGCAGACACAGCTCAGATCCTGTGTTGCTGTGGCTCTGGCGTAGGCCGGCAGCTTCAGCTCTGAATGGACTCCTAGCCTGGGAACCTTCAAATGCCACGGCTGCGGCCTAAAAGACAAAAAGACAAAAAAAATAAAAAAAAATTAAAAAAAAAGAAAGAAAGAAAGAAAGAAAATGGGTGGATGACGGAGATGTGGAGTTAGCCTGAATCATCAAGGTTAAGAAGGATGAATTAGGATAACTTGGGATGGCAAACCAGAGATAAATACTGAACAAGGAATCAAAAGTTAAGAAATGAAAACAATGGTTTTATGTTACAGAAGGAAAAAAAAAACAGTCTATACAACAATCTCAATTAGAAGACTAGATCTGGTTTCCACAACTCCTCTTATCTAAAAAAAAAAAAAAAAGGATGAAAGGGAAGGAAAAATAGATAAAATGGAAAAAAAAAAAAAAAACCCACAATAAAAACAACCAAAAACCCCCAACCCTACAGGTTAAAAGACGGCATTTTTAAAAAATAAAAGGAAGAAAGCCAAAACAAAATATGATATATAGCTCTGCCCAAAATGGCTTCTCCTGGCTCCACAACGTTACACTGATCCTTAGAGCCTCACCGTCTAGCGGCTGTTCACAGCTGGTGGTCCAAAAATACCCTCAGACATGAATCAGCCTGGTGATGCTCTGCTGCCTCAGCAAAGGGCCCACAACAGTCCAGTCATATTATAGCATTTCTAGTCTTTTAGATGTTAAGGCATTTATGACATTAAATACAGGCTGCTATCTCTGTAGTCCCAGTTTTTAATTATCTCGTTGAAACCCCAAATCAGAAGCACTCCATACAATTTCTGAACTTATTATGGTTATTTTTTTTTAAAAAAGTGAATGCATTCATTAGTGAAAGCTTCTCTCTGGCAGATGATTTACTGTGAAGATATTGCTGAGATAACATGCCTGTTTCAAAATGGCTTTTCTCCTCCAGATCATCAGTGATACAAAGCAGGGATTTGGGTCAGGGTGGTTGGAGTTTTAATCATTGCTTTTTTGAAAGACCTTCTCGGTAACTTGGTGACACATCTGAGTCTCTTAAACAGACATCTGTGTTTGGAGCTCTGGGAAAGTTAACCTGATTTGGGTCCGGCAGGGGCATCTCCAGATGACAGGAAACATTCTGAGCAAGTTTCTTGGCCAAATCCCCTAACTCAATGGATCAAATACCCACCATCACTCTTCAGAGACCGTGTGCCGTATTTCCTCATGCTTTCTCATTTCTTTAAATCACAATAGTGATTGCCTTGTAGGTATTTCTGCATTTGTAACTTAAAGAAATAGAGTCTTTATTTTGTGCATGGTATTCTTAAAATATTAATTGAATGCTTTGCTTTTGGCTAGATTATTTTTTATTTTCCTCTTAATATCCCTCTAATCCAGGAGTTCATAGCCCAGAGTATTTTAGAACTCTGGCCTTTCATTTTATCTTATTACTAAGTCTCCAGGGAGAGGTTTTTCCCTAGCATACATGTTACATCTTTCTCCATTAATATCTTCCAGATTCAATTAAATCCATTGCTTCTTTTTGCTCAGTGAATCATGAGAACAACTTGCCCTCACCCTTGCTAGCAGATTCTCATATCCTCTGTGAATTCAAACATCAGCCTTCTTTTCACCAATGTAAACAGGCTTCATTATCATTTATTTTTAGCCTCCTCTTATTCTTCTCTTAATTAGGAGACTTAAAGACGCCTGTAACTGACTTAGAGAAGATAATGTGGTAAACGGCCTTTGAAAGAGGGAACATAATTTAAACTTGAGGATATATTGTGTTTCTTCGGCTGTCCCTGTGTGTCTGGTTATTAATAATGAAAAAGAAGGCTTTCTAAACTCTCCAAACTTCCCTCCTCAAAAACCTTGTCTTCATGGAGTTCCCGTCATGGCTCAGTGGTTAACAAATCCGACTAGGAACCATGAGGTTGCGGGTTCGATCCCTGGCCTTGCTCAGTGGGTTAAGGAACCTGCATTGTCATGAGCTGTGGTGTAGGTTGCAGACGCGGTTTGGATCCTGCGTTGCTGTGTCTCTCTCTGGTGTAGGCTGGCGGCAACAGCTGCGAATAGACCCCTAGCCTGGGAGCCTCCATATGCCTCAGGAGTGGCCCTAGAAAAGGCAAAAGACCAAAAAATAAAAAACAAAAACAAAAAAACCTTGTCTTCAAAATTTACTTCCCAGCAAAGTTTTTTTTTTTTTCTTCTGTTTCTGTTTCTTTTTGGCCGCAACCATGGCATGTGGAAGTTCCCCAGCCAGACAACAATGCCAGTGACAATGCCTTATCTGTAACCCACTGAGCCACAAGGGAACTCCCAAAGCTGCTTTAATAACTAATTAAAGCCCTTATTATGCTCACTCTTATGCCTTAATTTTTTAAAAAATGAAACCTCAAAATCATTAGCCCTCTTTCCAGCACTGCCCGTCTCTCAGCTGGACTTCACATTTCCCCAAGGGACTAATCACTCTGATATTACGTTCATTGTTTCTCTCTCCCTCCCAGGGAATGTAAGCTCCACGGGGGCAGAGATTCTTGTTTGTTTTGTTCACTGCTGCATCCTCAAAGCCTAGAATATTGCTGCCCCATAGCAGACCCTCAAATGTGTGGAACAAATGAATAAATGTGCATCCCACCTCTAGCCCTGTGAATACATGCAACAATAAAATATCGAATGCTACAGGTAGTATAGGTCTAAACAAAGTCAGGAAATAAAATTCAAAAAATACTTCACATCATTCCCAGGTATAAAGAGGATGATAGAGAGTCAGTCATCTGCATGATAAAATGAGGACCCTACTAATAAGCAGAAAGCTGATATCGGGAAATTTAAAAGAAACGTTATTAATAGGTAGAACTTCGACTGGATGAGCAGCTCTAGAAACAGATGGCCTATAGTAGGAAAGATGAAAAACGTAAAATACATAAGCTCAGTGCACAGATATGACCAAGGGAATACCATTTGAAAATGGTACTTGGGTTTCCAGGGTTTTTCTTTTTCTCCAGCTTTGTGGAGATATAATTGACATATAATATTTGTAAGTTTAAGGTACAGGTTTCCAGTGTTTTTCACTTTAACTTGGTATGGTCACATGCAAGATGACTAAACATCTGTCAGTTGACCATGGTTGATAGGAGGTTGCATACAGAAGGTTGCAACATAATCCCTTGTTCTTTCCGTGGCCAGGTAAAACAGACTGTCAGCATGAGGGGGGTTACTGACCGAGTTGGGGAGACTGAGAAAGTGGAATGAGAATAGAGTGGAATGTAGAACAAAGCAAAAAAGAGGTGGGAGAAATATAACGCCTAGGGAAAAATTAATTAGAGGTGGAAAGAACCTTAGACATGACCTCATTCATTTCACAGATGAGAACCCTGAGACCCAGAGAGGCTCCAGCAGTTAATGGCAGAAGCCTTATCAGGGGAAATCGCGGGAAACTTTGAAATTAGAGGAAGAACATATTAAGAAAAGAGGGCTGCAACCTCCTTTAGAGTGACTTTGTTTCTGCACTTTTAACTGATCTCGGGGTGTCAGGGAGGCACAGAGGAGGAAGGTGCAGAGGTGCTGAGGGAGCAAAGCTGACAAGTCACCCATGTTCCCCAGCATGGCCTTTGATCCAGATCTTAGGGATCTTCTATGACCATACCACCCTGAACACGCCTGATCTCAGATCTTAGGGATCATGCCTGTCACTTGTGGGTTTGAATAAAGTTCATTACCATTTGTGGGTTTGAATAAAGTCTGAAATGCTGTGTCCCTTATTTTTCTCCTGTCAATGAAGACATGCAACAGACTTCTTATATTGAAAAAAAAAAAAAAGGAAAGAAAAGAACACAATAGAAAAGAAAGGGAAGGAAAGGGAAAAGACAAAAGACAAGACAGGACAGGAAAAGAAAAGGAAAGAAAAAGGAAAAGAAGGCTGATCCAGAGACTAGATCAGAAAGAGGAAGTAGCAACAGGGAAGTAAGAGCAGAAATGGTTCAAAGAGAAAAGCAAACAACACAATTAAAGGAGAGGTGTTTAAGAGCTTAAGCTCTAAGAAAAGATCTATTGGCATCATAGTATCTAAGAATATCTGCCTGTTATTCAGATGCGTAAGAACTGTGGGTAGACAATTAAGTGCTTAGAAGAACACAGGGGGACATCGGTGATAGAAAAGAGGGCAAATGGGGGAAACCAACATGGCTTAGAAGACAAGATGAACAATTGCAAATCCAACTGTACCTGGCTTAACGATCAGCTCTGTGAATCACCAGCTGTGTGACCTCAAGCAAGTTACTTAATCTCTCTGAGCCCCAAAGTCATCCTTAAATGGGAATGAACATACATCTCTGGAGGGGTGTTGCAAAAGTAAATGAGCGTACATCAAAAATATCCAGCACAAGTAGCAACTCTGTAGATGTCAGCTGTATATTCAAATGACCCATGTCTCAGCCCTAACAGCCATTTCTTTAGTAACCCAAAGGCTGAGATTTGCCGCCACTGGCTCTCCCCACCTCCAGCACTAATTTTGTCACTGAAGAGGCAAGGAAAATGGAAACACGTATTAAGTAGGCGGCAGGGCATGAGAACAAAACCCAGGCATAGAACTTCTGAGTCTTTGGGTGTTGACCAAACAGACCCTAATCAATACAGAACACCTGTTTAGATGGGTCTGAAAAGCCCCTTGGTCTAAGTTGAGTGTCCCTGACTGATGACACCAGCCAAAACACAGCAAGATGTTGAGCCAAAATGGGTTTCATGAGTAGTCATAACTCATGAAAAAGGAAGTGAAGGAAGTGAAGTTCTATGGGTAAGTTATCTGATTAACTTTGGCTTTACTGAATTCCAACAGTGAGGAGAAGGAAGTGTAGCATTCCAAAGCGAGAAGAAGGTACTCTGATTCCTCTTGAAGAGCTAGAAGATTGCCACTTTGCTTTCTAAGGCTTATCCCTCTATTTCATAGATGTTTTCATTTGGAATTTTTTTTCTGCTGAGGTGCTAAGGTTAAGAATTGCCTCCTTCTGGCATAACTCTCCAAGACTTCAGGCAATATTGCAAAGCCCCAGTCATCAAGACAGTGTGGTACTGCTACCAAAACAGACCAACCGACCAATGGAACAGAATAGAGAACCCAGAAATAAACCCAAACACCTATGGTCAATTAATCTTTGACAAAGGAGGTAAGAACAGAAAATGGGAAAAAAGACAGTCTTTTCAGCAAGTATTGCTGGGAAATCTGGGCAGCTGCATGCAAATCAATGAAACTAGAACACACCCTCACACCATGCACAAAAGTAAACTCAAAATGGCTTAAAGACTGAAATATTAGACAAGACACCATCAAACTCCTGGAAGAAAACATAAGCAAAACATTCTCTGACACCAACCTTATAAATGTTTTCTCAGGTCAGTCTCCCAAAGCAATAGAAATAAAAGCAAAAATAAACCAATGGGACCTAATCGAACCGACAAGCTTTTGCACAGCAAAGAAAACCAAAAAGATAACAAAAAGACAACTTACAGAATGGAGAAAATAATTTCAAATGATGCAACTGACAAGGGTTTAATCTCTAAAATATACTAACAACTTATACAACTCAATAGCAAAAAAGCCAACAACCCAATTGAAAAATGGGCAAAAGACCTGGACATTTCTCCAAATAATATATACAGATGGCCAACAAGCACATGAAAAAATGCTCAACATCCCTGATTATTAGAGAAATGCAAATCAAAACTACCACAAGATACCACCTCACACCAGTCAGAATGGCCATCATTAGTAAGTCCACAAATAACAAACACTGGAGGGTGTGGAGAAAAGGGAACCCTCCTGCACTGTTGGTGGGAATGTAAGCTGGTAAAACCACTGTGGAAAACAGTATGGAGATACCTTAGAAACCTATACATAGAACTACCACATGACCCAGCAATCCCACTCTTGGGCATATATCTGGACAAAACTTTCCTTGAAAAAGACACATGCACCCACGTGTTCATTACAACACTATTCCCAATAGCCAAGACAAGGAAACAACCTAAATGTCCATCAACAGATATTCAGATTAGGAAGATGTGGTATATATACACAATGGAGTACTACTCAGCCATAAAAAAGAACAAAATAATGCCATTTGCAGCAACATGGATGGAACAAGAGACTCTCATACTGAGTGTAGTAAGTCAGAAAGAGAAGGCCAAATACCATATGATATCACTGATATCTGGAATCTAATATAAGGCACAAATGAACCTTTCCACAGAAAAGAAAATCATGGACTTAGAGACTAGACTCGTGGTTGCCAGGGGGAGGAAGAGGGAGCGGGATGGATTGGGAATTAGGGGTTAGTGGATGCAAACTATTGCCTTTGGAATGGATGAGCAATGAGATCCTGCTGTGTAACATTGGGAAATATATCTAGTCACTTACGATGGAGGGTGATAATGTGGGAAAGAAATCTATACATGTGTAATTGGGTCATCATGCTGTATAGTAGAAAATTGATAGAACACTATAAACCAGTTATAGTGAAAAAAATTAAAAATCATTATTTAAAAAAAAAAAGAAAGAAAGAAAGAAATGCTTCCTTCCGAAAGATCCCTGAGAAGCAAAGTTGGCACACCAAATTCTTTATAAAAATGCTCTCTTGCATTCCCAGGTAGGGATGTGGTGAGCCAACAGGTCATTTTACCAAGTCATACCTTCCTCATTGTCCAATGTACTTCATGTCTTTGAGTTTATTGCCTTTAACTAAATGACATGGAATTGGATGTTGTCAAAAATGAGCCCTATTTCATTTTCCTCTCAATTTCTGTTTCTTGAATGGTAGTTCAGAATCCAAAAGAGTGTCGTCTCACCAATAGATACATAACTAGCAGCCAACTATAAACGGAAACAGAGATGACAATTTGTGCCGCGGACCCGCTGCAGCGGCCCTGGCCGTGGGGTCCTCCACACTCACCTTGCCGTCATACCAGATGCTTTCATTTCCCTCTGGATCAACATCGTCCGTTGCCAAGGTGAGGCAGACCAGTCTCCGTTTCAGCCCCTTGGCTTTAATCTGTTTCAGTGCTTGCTTTCCTATGAAGTCTGCCGGCTGCAGGAATCCGAGATAATGATGATGAATGAATGCCCAGACACGGTGACAAGGTTAGAGATGCGAGCATTTAAATTTGCCTTGGCTATTTTCTCGCCAATTACACATTAAATAAAAATACAGATTGGATCAAACAGCTAGACAAATATTTCTTAGTCCCCCAATGACAGTATCAGCCCATCTATTCCTTCAAGTAGCTTAGACTTAAGGGTAGTAACATGTGGTAACAACTTAACCAGGCAGAAAACCAGAAGGCCTGATAGTGCGATGACTGATTATGAAAGTGACCCTTGAAGCCAATGGTTCTGGACGGTGAGCGGTGAGCCAGGCACAAGCCAACTGTTACCTAAAAGAAGTCTTTCCCAAGAAGGGAATTCACTTTTTTGAGGTGGGATGCCAAAACAACCCCCAGATGCCATGTATTTTTTCCTTCGTCAGAACAATTCCACATTCCTGGAATGTGTTAACCTACTGGGCTGTCTCATGAGTTCATTCAGGAAATTTATTGAGCCCCTACTGTGTGGGAGGCATCCTGCTAGGCCCCGTGTGGGTTACAGAATTTGTCAGCTAGCAGACACTGCGTTCAAAGAGCTTATTCTCAAATGTGGCACTTTTCAATGTTTTTTTCCCCTCCTTCCCCACCACACACGACAGATGACATTCCTGTTCCTGGTGCAGTCCCCTGGGCACACTCAGGCTCATTTCCAATGTGAGTGATAGTGACATTGTTATAGACATAACCTCGAATACATGTTTATGCATTAAAAACAAAAAACAGAAATCACCTATATGGGAAAGAATCTGAAAAAGAATGGATATATGTCTATTATAACCAAATCACTTTGCTGTACACCTGAAACAAAACATTGCAAAGCAACTATACACCAATATATATTTTTTTAAAAAGTAGGAATTATGCAAACTCCAAGACTTTCATATTTATTAGTAATACACCTTATAACTGAGCAGGACAAACAGGTGAACCATGACTCCTCAGTGGAGACACTTAAGTAGTACAGAAGATGCCATGCTATCCAACCAGAATGCCAGGGATCCTTGACCAGTGTGCAAAACTAGTCAGAGGCCAAGAACAGTGGGAGAGCCGAGGAGGGAGGGTGGACTCAGGTGAGGCGCTGGGATAAGGCTTCTCTGTCAATGTGCTCATCTCTCATCTGAACAGGAAAAAGGAAGAATCTGTGACATCTAAAATCACATCTCTGGTGAATTAGACTTATGTGGAAGACAAATTCTCAAACCAGTTCTCATAGATTAACTACTCTCTGAAAGAAAAGAAACAATGACTTTAATTTCTTCATTGATCAAAGAAGAAAGGAAACATTGTTTCAGGCCACACAGGTCCTCAACTGCCAACATTTAGGATTTATACAATTCTTTTCAGCACACAGAACTTTAAGGATTGGGGCCAGTAAGTGCCTTCCGCTCTCAATGAAGAAGGAGAAGAGGTGCTCATATACCCTCTGCCTGAGACCCTCCCCTGTTCATGCCTTTACTGATTCACAACGTCTAGGAGAAGCCCACAGGGCGGTATGATTTCTGCGGATATCGCAACTTGAAATGACTGACGGCACAGGGAGCAAAAGAAAGTTTCCATTGGCCAAGGTTAAAATAATTGCAAAAGGAGTTCAATTCTCTCCTCTTAGCTGTGATCCAGATACTAAGAACCAACTACAAGCTTTATTATGAAGCCAGGTAAAAATTCAAAGATGACTAGAACTCACATTGTTTAAGATGGGACTAGTGGGCAGGAGGAATTCTCCAATATACATATATATATATAACATATATATATATATGTTTGCTATCGTTTAAAAGAAGACTTGCTGGCATTTCCTTGTGGTGCAGCAGGTCAAGGACCTGGCATTGTCACCACTGTAGCTCAGGTTTCTGCTATGACACAGTTTTGATCCCTCTCTGCAGAATTTTCTCATGCCACAAGTGCAGCCACAAAAATAAATAAATAAATAAATAATAATTTATAAAAAGGTTTTTTTTAAATCCAAACACCAATGGTCAATTAATCTTTGGCAAAAAAAAAAAAAAAAAGAAAGAAAGAAAAAAAAAAGAAAAAAAAAGGCAAGAATATAAAATGAGAAAAAGACAGTCTCCTCTGCAAGTGGTGGTGGAAAACTGGACAAGCTGCATGTAAATCAATGAAACTAGAACACATCCTCACTCCATGCACAAAAACTCAAAATGGCTTAAAAGACTTAAACACAAGAGAAGAAACCATCAGACTGCTAGATGAGAACATAGGCAAAACATTCTCTGATATCACCTGAACAAATATTTTCTTAGGTCAGTCTCCTGAGGCAACAGAAATAAAAAGAAAAATAAACCAAGGGGACCTAATTGAACTTACAAGCTTTGGCACAGCAACGGAAACCATAAAAAAATGAAATGACAACCTACAGAATGGGAGAAAATAGTTGCAAATGAGCAACTGACAAAGGCTTAATTTCCAAAATATATGATAACTCATACAACAGCAAAAAACCCCAAATAACCCAATCAAAAAATGGGGGGAAGACCTAAAGAGACACTTCTCCAAAGGAGACCTGAGGATGGCCAATAGGCACATGAAAAGATGCTCAACATCACTAACTATTAGAGAACTGCAAATCAAAACTATAATGAGGTACCACCACACACCAGTCAGAATGGCCATCATTAACAAGTCAACAAATAACAAATGTTGAAGAGGGAGTAGAGAAAGGGAACCCTCTTCCACTGTTGGTGGGAATGTAAATTGGTACAACCACTATGGAAAACAGTACCTCAGAAAATTAAATATAGAACTACCATATGACTCAGGAATCCCACTTCTGGGCATATCTTTGGGCAAAACTAAAATTCAAAAAGATACATGCATCCCTCTGTTCATAGCAGCACTCTTCACAATAGCTAAGACATGGAAACAACCTAAATGTCCATCAACAGATGAATGGATTAAAAAGAGGTGGTACATATACACAATGGAATACTACTCAGCCATAAAAAAGAACAAAATAATGCCATTTGCCAGTGACATATATGCAACTAGAGATTCTCACACCAAGTGAATCAAGTCAGAAAGAGAAAGACAACTAACATGTCACTTGTGGACTCTAAAATATGGCATAGATGAACCTATCTACAGAACAGAGACTGACTTACAGACATGGAGAGGATCCTTGTGATTGCCAAGGGGGCAAGGGGAGGGAGTGCGATGGACTGGGAGTGTGGGGTTAGTAGATTCAAACTATTACATTTAGAATGGATAAGCAATGAGGTCCTACTGTAGAGCACAGGGAACTCTATCTCATCACTTGTGATAAAACATAACAGAAGATGGAGTTCCTGTCGTGGATCAGTGTTAATGAGGAACCATGAGGTTGTGGGTTCAATCCCTGGCCTTGCTCAGTGGGTTAAAGATCTGGTGTTGCCATGAGCTGTGGTATAGGTTGCAGACGCGGCTCAGATCCCATGTTGCTGTGGCTGTGGTGTAGGCCGGTGGCTACAGCTCCTATTGGACCCCTAGCCTGGGAACCTCCATATGCCGCGGGAGCAGCTCTAGAAATGGCAAAAAGATAAAAAAAATTTTTTTAAATGATAGAAGATAATAAGAAAAAAAGAATGTGTGTGCGTGTGTGTTAGGACTGGATCACCCTGCTGTATAGCAGAAATTGACAGAACATTGTAAACCAACTACACTTTAATAAAAAATTTCACAGTTTTTTAAAAATAAAAAATAGTAAAAAGAAAAATAAAGGACTTGCTATCATGATGACGAGAGGTGCTTTTTAGAGTTCTTGTCTATAAAGGAAGCCAATGACTGCAGTGAAAAAAAGTCTCACACTTTATTGTGTGGAAAAGTAATTGGAATAATCTTGCGTGGCTGTGCACTATACAATGTCATTTATGGAGTTTCAGAGGATCTTGAATGGTTTCTTGACGTCTTTGTAGAATCTGAATCTCTGCTATTACAGATTCATTCAGATCTTGAAGGTTTGGGGTTCTCTTGAGTCCCTATTAAAGAATTTTCTTTCAATTATTTACTCAACAATCGTTATTCTCCTGCTGGGTATGAGCTACTAGACACAGGGGATTTAGAGCTAAATAGAACATGGTTTTAGAGCTCCTCAAAGGCCCCTGAGGAGATGTGACCCATTCCCTCCACATCGCGACATGCCCAGTGCTGAAATTATTTTATTTCTTCAATGTTTTAATGTGTCTGAGGAAAAAAGAATAATTTGAGATTACAGGAAACATGGTACACGACACATGACAGCATATACATCTGTACCACCAGTTGGAAGCATGAGTCAATGTTGCTTCTGTTTGTTCTATGAGAGTGTTAAAACTGCAACATTCCGTAAGTTTAAAACAAAAAAAATGTCAAATGCATGTCCAAGGCAGAAATGTAAACAAACAGAGGCTAGGATAGGCGTGTGCATGGTGCGGACTCAAGAAGGAGTATGATTAATTTGAAGGGGGCTGAGACAGCATTCTGCCAGCAACAGATTTACAGAAGCAAGGCCTTGAACTGAGTTTGAAAGATGAGCTTTCATGTTAACTATCATCTGCATAAACTCCAAAACTCCTTGCACTTTTCAGTCAATCTTCCCAATACCCCATAGATGGTAGATCTAGGGTCTAAAGAAGTGAGTTAACTAAAGATGATCAAAAAACCTGTTAAGAACAGAGATCTCGGGAGCCCAGCCCCATCTTTTCATCTCCTTTGAGTCAGAGGGACTGTGATGAAAACTGGCCATGACCTCACAACAACAAAAATATAGACCAATGAAATAGGATAGAAAGCCCAGATATGGGAGTTGCCGTCATGGCGCAGTGGTTAATGAATCCGACTAGGAACCATAAGGCTTGGGTTTGATCCCTGGCCTTGCTCAGTGGGTTAAGGATTCGGCGTTGCCGTGAGCTGTGGTGGAGGTCGCAGATGCTGCTCGGATCCCTCATTGCTGTGGCTGTGGAGTAGGCGGGTAGCTACAGCTCCAATTAGACCCCTAGCCTGGGAACCTCCAAATGCCCCAGGAGCGGCCCTGGAAAAGGCAGAAAGACAAAAAAAAAAAAAAAAAAAAAAGAAAGAAAGCCCAGATATGAACCTGAGTACCTATGGTCAACTAATCTATGACAAATGGCAATAGAACATACAGTGGAAGAAATATAGTCTCTTCAATAAATGATGTGGGGAAAACTGTAAAGCTACATGTAAAAGAATGAAAGTAGAACACTATCTAACACCCTATACAAAAATAAACTGAAAATGGATTAAAGACCTAAATTTAAGTCCAGACACTTATAAAACTCCTAGAGGAAAATATAGGCAGAACGCTCTTTGACATAAATCTCAGCAACATCTTGTTTGATCCACTTCCTAGACTAATGACAGTAACACAAACAAACCAATGGAACCTAATCAAATTCAAAAGCTTTTGCACAGAGGGAAACCATTAAAAAACAAAAACAAAAACAGACAACCCACAGAATGGGGAAAATCTTTGCCAACAGACAAGGGCCTAATCTCCAAAATATATACATAACTCATGCAACTCAACAACAAACCAACCAACCCAAGTGAAAAATGGGCAGAAGACCCAAATAGACATTTCTCCAAAGACATACATATGGCCAACAGGTATATGAAAAATGCTCAATATCACTAATTATTAGAGAAATGCAAATCAAAACAACAATGAGGTGCCACCTCACACCAGTCAGAATGGCCATCATTAGCAAGTCAACAAATAACAAATGCTGGAGAGGGTTAGAGGAAAAGGTACCCTCCTCCACTGTTGGTGGGAATGTAAATTGGTACAACCACTACTGACAACAGTACAGAGGTACCTCAGAAAACTAAATATAGAGCTACCATATGGTCCAGTGATTCCAACTGCTGGGTATGTATCTAGACAAAACTTTCCTTGAAAAAGATACATGTACCCCTATGTTCACTGAAGCACTGTTCTCCATAGCCAAGACATGGAAACAACCTAAATGTCCATTGATAGATGAATGGAATAAGAAGATGTGGTACATACATACAATGGAATATTACTCAGCCATAAAAAAGACAAACTAATGCCATTTGTAGCAACATGGATGGATCTAGAGACTTTCACACTAAGTCAAGTAAGCCAGAAGAAAAAGACAAATACCATATGATAGCACTTATTTGTGGAATCTAAATTATGGCACAGATGATCCTATCTAAAACAACAACAACAATCAAAAAACCCCACAGAAATGGGTCATGGCCGAGAAAAGCAGACTTGGGGTTTCCAAAGGGGAAAGGGGAGGGAGTGGTATGGATGGGCTTTTGGGGGTTTTTTTGGATGTAGACTGTTTTTGGAATGGATGGGCAATGGGACCCTACTATACAGCACAGGGAAATGTGTGTGATTGGGTCACTTTGTTGTACTACAGAACTTGATGAAACATTGTAAATTAACTATACTTTAATAATAATAATAATAAGCTGGCCACAACCAAAAGTTTCAGAAGGGATTTTTGGGGGTGCTGGATGAGGACTATTGGGGTGGGTGCCAGGGGGTGGAAGGAATAAGATGTGCTGGGAAGGGAGCTTAACTCTGCCAAATGCACAATATTACCAAAGTCTAAGCAGGAGCATAAGGTTATCAGTTAATCACAGGAAATAGGAGAGGCGGAGGAACCCCAGAAAACATCATTTAAAAGAGAAAAATTAAAAGTAACAAATTCAGGAATTCCCATCATGGCTCAGTGGAAATGAATCTGACTAGCACCCATGAGGATGCAGGTTTGATCCCTGGCCTCTCACAGTGGGTTAAGGATCCCACATTGCTGTGAGCTGTGGTGTAGGCCTGTGGCTACAGCTCTAATTTAACCCCTAGCCTGGGAACCTCCATATGCCGTGGTGTGGCCCTTAAAAAAAGACTGGAGAAAAAAAAAAAGTAACAATTCAGTGGGGAAACTATGAGAGAGGATGGGTATGTGTATATGTATAACTGTGTACCTGTTGTATAGCAGATATAACAACAACATTGTAAATTAACTATATTGCAATAAAACTTAAAAAAATAAGGGAGTTCTCATTATGACTCAGTGGTAATGAACCTGACTAGTATCCATGAGGATGCAGATTCGATTCCTGGCCTCACTCTGTGGGTTAAGGATCCACGGCATTGCCGTGAGTGGTGGTATAGGTCACAGACACAGCTTGGTGTAGGCAGGCAGCTGCAGCTCCATTTCGACCCCTGGCCTGGGAAATTTCCTATGCCAGAGGTGAGGCCCTAAAAAGAAGAAAGAATAACAAACAAACAGAAAAACCCCAGGTAAGAAGTGTTATCTGCCTCTTGAGACAATTCTCCCTTCCCAAGCTCATCTTCCGCCTGGCTTGGGAAGATTTAAAGTGGGCCAATAGCAATTCATTCTCGTTTTACTTGGCTTCCTTCTCAAAACTGTAGACTTCATTACATAGCTATTAATTATAAATGAGAGAAGAAAACGTGTCTGAAAGTAAGCGCTGTGATTAAAATGAGTGCTTTCCAGATGACCTAAGAACAGAAAGATATTCTTTTAGTGAGTCACTGCTAAATTAACTACATAAATAGCTGTTAAAGTCTTTGAGAAACATACATTTCTGGGGCCCTGAGATTATACCTTAAAATAGTTTTGGCTTATGTTTTTTTTTTAATTTATACTTTTAAAAAGCAATAAAAGCCATTAAGACAGCCACCTGTAATATATCCTAAATATAATACCCACATAAATGAAAACATTAAGTAGGTTTTAAGTGAGGGATAATTACTCATCTTTTATTAGCTTTATTAAAGGCATACATATTACCTAAAAGCACATGAAAATGAAATAAATTAAACCAGCATATATTTTGGTTGTGATTCTCAGAGCAATGGAGTTTTCAGATGTGTAGCTAAAACCAAATTTGACAGCTGCAAGGGAAGGAAGGTTCTAATAAGAAGTCAAGGTGGTGGGCTCTTATGGGAGAGGAGAGAGAAATTATAAAAACCTAGTGTTGGATGTTTTCTGTGCCATATGTTTGGAGTCAAAAGCCATCAAAACATGCAAGGCAAGCATCAGTTTGATTGAATTGTTGGGCAAAATAGTTTTTGTTTTGTTTTGTTTTGTTTTGTTTTAGGGCTGCACCCATGGCATAAGGAGATTCCCAGGCTAGGGGTCCAATCAGAGCTACAGCCACCAGCCTACACCACAGCCACAGATGCAGAATCTGAGCTGCATCTGCAACCTACATCACAGCTCATGGCAATGCCAGATCCTTACCCCACTGAGGGAGGCCAGGGATCGAACCTGTCCTTGTCGAGTTTGTTAACCACTAAGCCATGACAGTAACTCTGCCAAAATCATTCTTAACCTAAATATCCAAAGTTCGCAAAGACATCAAAGAATCAGTGTAACATGCTGGGTCCACAAGAAGCCCTCCCTTAGGCACCAGGCACAGAACTGGTGGAATCACACTCCTGCATTTATAAACATGGAGAGAACCGCACAGAGGCCTACTGGTCACCAGTGAACCATGAGTGGCAGAGCAGAGATGAAAATCCAGGTGACCAGACTTCTGCCACTATCCTTCTGCCACTAGCTCCTCGTTTAAAATGGGGCTCAGGGATCACCACTGAAAGCCAGTCCTGATGGGAATCCCTTTGGAACACATGTGGCCATGACTAACCTGCATTCCACGTAAACTTAACTTCCACCAGTTAGTTGTGCTTATCCTCACAGGTCAAACTGATTAAGCCATATACTGGATTCACCTATTTAAAGGAATGGATCTGACTGGCCTACCACTCCATCAAGACAAATTATACTTCATAGTCACACAATTAGAATCACCCATGTTTTTAAATAGGCAGAAAACTTAGTCTAGTATCATTTTTCATATGAGAAAATTAAAGCCCAAAGTTAGAGGTCTTGCCCCATGTGCCAAAGTGAATTAGCACCAAACCATGAACCCAAGAGGCTTCCTAATTCTTGGGGTCTTTTCCTCTATGCATAGCTTCTTAACATTCCATTTAAGTTTAATAACAACCGTAATTTCCATATCTCTTTATTAGCAAAGTATTAATTATTAGTGTTAACTTCAGTCTGCTGTTATTGGCTGGAAATGAATACTCCCACATTCACAGAGTTTTCATCCTCTGCTCTTTGCAAACTAAAACAATTCATCTAACACTTTTCTAACCCCAAACTACTAAACAGTTAAGTATTGCTTCTCAAAAAAGTCTTCCATAGAACTAGAAAAAGGACTCTATTAGCCAAAAGAAACGTTGGGATACTTAGAAATCTATTGAAAATATTTCAATATGATTCTTAAGCCAGGCCAATAATTAGGTTAATTAGAATCCAAACCAAACTTGATGTTTCAAAATGAAAATAGTCCCCTTTGTGTGTGTTTTAGGACTTTTACTAGATTCAATATTAAAGAAAATATTTACTTTTCAGATTTTGAGTCCGATGAGGACTCAATGGAAAATAATGAAATGGATCGGTGGCTTTGTCAGACATGTTTTTATACTTAACTGTATTAGCAACAATTATCATATTGAGTTTTCATAATAGTTTACATTTCTCTAGACTACGGTGAAGAAAAATTGCCCATTTGGTGTTTTAAGTAGAACGCTCGAGCCTAAATGCAAAGTAAATAATTACTAAAAGAAATAGGAAAAACAGGGGGAAAAAAGCCTCGATAGGGTCTCAAGGTATTTCTTACCAAGGTCTTCAAAAAACTGAAAGGATTTTGCCTGTAGTCATTTTTCTGTAACAGATTTGTTTAGATTTAACTCATAAGATGGAAGGGACTTAACTTTTATTGAAGTATGAAATGTTATCTCATATGTCTTAACAGACTTATAAGGTGGATATTTTCTTTATTTTATAGATGATAAAACTAAAGTAAGCAAGTTGTGTAGTTTCAGAACCAGTAAGTTAGCAGAGCCATGATTCGAAGCCTTCCAATAAACAAAATCCAACCAAACTATCAGACCCAGTGTTAGCCCTAAGGATCCTTGGCCTCTGTCCTCAAGGAGCTCACAGTCTAGTTGAGGAGGCAGCCAGTATTATGAGGTGTGAAAATACCATGGTAGAGATAAATACAGTGTGCTATCAAAATGGGTCTCTACACATCCCTGGATTTACTTGCCACCTATAAGCAAACGACCTAAATTCATACTTTCAGATCAGATGTCTCCAAACCTATGTGCTCACCTCCCACCTAAGTTTCTCCACTTGGCTATCCCATCGCTCCTCAGCCTCACAGTCCTTCCAACATTCCTGTCACATCCCACCTGTTCATTAACAAGAGCCTAGACCTTCCTTTCCACTCCCTTCAAGAACAGTCCTTCATGTGATCGATCGCCATGCTACCTTATTATGACTCACAGCACTTTCGTCTCCATTCTGTAGCCACTGCTTCAGTTGAAGCCCTCAATATCTCTTCCCTGGATTTCCTCAATAGTTGGGAAAGTGATCTCCCCATCACCAGGGTAATTCCCTTTTAATCTATCCTCCACCACCAGAGCGGCACTCCTTCCTCAGGATCCCTGG
The DNA here is from genome assembly GCF_016906955.1 of Phacochoerus africanus. Lineage (NCBI taxonomy): Eukaryota > Metazoa > Chordata > Mammalia > Artiodactyla > Suidae > Phacochoerus > Phacochoerus africanus. Next base: position 87,830,433 of record NC_062547.1, read on the forward strand.
CTTCTCAATGTCTCTAGGATACACTCCAAACTCCCTAGCCCAGCAGATGAGACCCTTTGGGATGAGGTCCCAGTACTTCTTTGGCGTTATTTTGTGACACCGCTTTCAACAAAAAATCTATTTGCTGGGCATCTGTTATGTGCCAGCCCTGATAGGTGTTGGGGATAAAATGTTAAGCCCAAATGTATCTTGTATTGCCAGAACCCATATTGAGAAACATATCAAAAGACAGAGAAAAATGAACAAAATAATCCCAAGCTGTAACACATACTATAAAGGGAACATAGGTGCAAAATGTCTCATAAAAATAATCAAATAAGCCCCAATATTATACAAAAAGGTACACATCATTTCTAAGTGGGTTTTATGCCAAAATTAAAATTAGGTTAATGTTTGAAAATAAATGTAATTCACCATATAACAAAGTAGAAAAGAAAAACCAGGTGATACTCTCAATGGATGCAGAAAAAGCACTTGCCAAAATCTGATACTCCTAACTTAAAAATAAACATCCAACCAGAGTCACTGAAACAAACAAACAAATAAAACTTTTAGCACTAATAGAAAGGAATGCCCTCAACCTAATAAAGAGCATCTATGAAAAACCTACAGCTAACATCATACTTAAGGATGAAAGAATGATGATGATGAATGTTTTCCATTTAAAGTCAGGAAACAATATAAGCATGTCTGCTCTTACGACTTCTCTTTAATTTTGTGGCAGTTTCATACAATAGAGGTTCTGGCCAGCCCAATAAGGCAAGAAAAAGAAATGAAAGGCATACAGATTAGAAAGACAAAGAAAGGCTTTCTTTTTACAAAACACAAATGTTCATGTAGAAAACCCAATGGAATTTACTTTTAAAAAAGAACTACACAAAAAGTACTAGAGCTACTCAGTGGGTTTGACAAATTTGCAGAGTATAATAAGATCAATACACAAATCCCATTTTTTTCTATTGGCTAGCAATAAACTGAAAATTGAAATTAAAAATGCCATCTACAATAGTACCAAAACATAAAATAGTAGTTCCCTCTGTGGTGCAATGTGATCAGGAGACTCTCTGCAGCTCCAGGATGCAGGTTCTATCCCCAGCCCAGCATAGTGGGTTAAAAGGATCTAGCATTGCTGCAGCTGCAGCATAGGTCAAAACTGTGGCTCAGATCTAATCCCTGGCCCAGGAACATCAGATGACAGAGGGCAGCCAAAAAAGAAAAATAAAATAAAATACTAAAGTGTAGATCCACTAAAAGATATGCAAGAACTATAAACTATAAAAGTCTTTGGAATTAAAGATGACCTACATAAAGAGAAAGACATACCTTGTTCATGAGATGGAAGACCGGAATTGACCTACAGATAAAATGCAATTCTGATAAAAATCCCAGCAGGTTTTTCAGTTCACAGAAATTCAAAGGACCTAGAATAACTAAAACAACTTTGCAAAAGAGAACAAAATTACAGGGCTATCACAACCTGATTTAAGCTACAGGTTAATCAAGACAGTATGGCACTGGTATCGAGAAAGATAAATAGATCATCAGAATACAATAGAGTCCAGAAACAGGCCTAAATATATACATACAAGTGTTTTTTCACAAAGCCACAAAAGGAATGCAGTTTGAATGTGTTCTTTTTCAACAAATGGTGCTATAAACAATTAGACATATACATGCTAAAATATAAACTTCATATCTTGTACCAGATACTACAATTAACTAAAAATGAATCACAGATCTAAATGTAAAAAGATGATAATACCTCTAGGAGAAAACATCAGAAAATCTTTGTGACTTTGAGTTACGTAAAGATTTATAAGATATAAAAAGCATGATATGATTCATAAAAGAATAAATTGATAAGGACACTAAAATTCAAGATTAAAAGCTGAGCTTGAAAGTCACTATTGGACAAATGAAAATGTAAGACACAGACTGGGAAAAATACTTGCAAAGCATGCACCTGACAAGGACTTGTACCTAGAACTTGTGTATATAGAACTTTTGACACTCAAAAGTAAGGGAGAACCTAATTAAAAATGAGGAAGAATTTGATCAGATACTTCATGAAAGAAGAGACAGGAATGGCAAACAGGAACTTAAAATGATCTTCAGCATGAAGTCATTAAGGGAATAAATTAAGACCATGATAAGATACCATTACCCATCTCTTAGCGTAACTGAAGTTAGAAAGACTGACCACGGCAAATATTTGACAAGGATGTGGACAAATGGGAACTCATATACTGCTGGTGAGAATGGAAAATATGAAAAATGGTACACCACTTTGCAAAGAAGTTTCTTAAAAAGTTAACATAAACCTGCCCTTTTATCCAGTCATTCTACCTGGAGGTATTTACCCAAAAGAAAAGAAGGCCATAACCCATACAAATACCTCCACACAGATGTTCACAGCCATTTTATCTGGAATAATTCAAAGCCAGAAACAACCCAAAAGTTCACCAGTGAGCATACACACTGTGCTACATACTGATAATCCTATTTAGCATAAAAAAGAATTAAATATTGATACATATACCATCACAGATTAGTCTCTAAGTATGCTAAGTTTATATTATATGATTCAATGGATACAAAACTCTAGAAAATACAAAATAATCTAAAAGTATCTTAGGGGGTAGTTCTCTAGTGGCTCAGAGGGTTAAGGATCTGGTGTTACCATTGCTATAGCTCTGGTCACTGCTGTGGCAAGGGTTCGATCCCTGGTCCAGGAACTTTTGTGTGCCATGGGCATCATTAAAAAAAAAAAAAAAAAGTTCCTGTGGCCATGTGGGAGTGTAGGGAAGGTTGGGAGGTTGGGATTGCAAAGGGATATAAACACACTTCTGAGGAATACATTCAAAGTGGTGATGGTTTCACAAGTACATCCATGTACTTAAAGTTATCACATGGCACACTTTAAATATGTCGATTTATTGCCTGTTTAGTTGAGCTGTAAAAATAAAAGCAATCTAAAGAATTACTTCAATTCATTCCTAGCCCAGGGTTTCCATAAACTCCCATTAGAAAGCAGTCAGCTAAATAGCACATTTAAGCTTTTAGGGTAGCAAATGAGGATTGTTTCATAACAGAAATTGGATGTACATAAGGATAATGAGTCAATGGTTGTTAAATACACTCTGACAGATGTTTCAGGAATGATAAACTAGGTATCAGCAAAAAGATTTTACTTCCTTTTTTCCTCTCTTTATCATTCAGTGATGGGAATGGGTAAGAGAATAAGGATTTTTTTTTTTTTGTCTTTTTGCCTTTTCTAGGGCCGCTTCCAGTGGCATATGGAGGTTCCCAGGCTAGGGGTCTAATCAGAGCTGTAGCCACCCTCACGGCAATGCCGGATCCTCAACCCACTGAGCAAGGCCAGGGATCAAACCCACAACCTCGTGATTCCTAGTCGCATTCGTTAACCACTGAGCCATGACAGGAACTCCAGGATGGTTTAATTAAAAAGACAGACTTGGGAATTTCCGCTGTGGCCCAGCAGTAACGAACCCGACTAGTATCCATGAAGATGTGGGTTTGATCCCTGGCCTTGCCAGGTGGATTAAGGATGAGGTGTTGCTGTGAGCTGTGTTACAGGTTGCATGCAGATGTGGCTCTGATCCTTCCCACATTGTTGTGGCTGTGGTGTAGGGCAGCAGCTACAGCTCTGATTCGACCCTTAGCCTGGGAACTTCCATATCCTGTTATATGGCCCTAAAAAGGAAAAAAAAAAAAAAGACACAATTGTGTGGCTCATATAAGTAACACAGCAACAGTGTCTTCAACCACACTGCAAGATGGTATTTCACAGAATTTTGGACATGGAAAGGAGTCCTCATTTTATAGACTAGCAATCTCAAGTAGAAAAAGAAATTAAATGGCTTTCTCAAGGCCACACAGCCAGAAATGGCTGATATTTTACAAGTTTCAGTTCCAAAAAATAAATTAAAAAAAAAAAAGATTTAGAGCAGACTGTATTAACCGGTAGCCAATTCTCTGACCAGGCCACCTATTTTTCTGCTTTCCCATTTGTTTGCAGGACCACAGTGGGTATGAGGTTAAAAGAACTAAGACAGTGGTTCTCAATCTTCACTGTATAATAAAAACAAGCAACTAGACCTCACACCCAAGGGCTGATCCCACTGGTTTGGGCGGGTCAGTGTTCCCAACTCCAGCACATACTGGAATCACCTGGAGGACTGTTGCATTTAGAGTGGATAAGCAGTGAGGTCCTACTATACAGCACAGGGAACTATATCCATGGGATACAGCTAGAACATGATGGAAGATAATATAAGACAGGGAATGTGTGTGTGTGTGTGTGTGTGTGTGTGTGTGTGTGTGTGTGTGTGTGTGTGTGTATGTATGTATGTCTGGGTCCCCTTGCTATACAGCAGAAATTGGCATGACACTATAAATCAACTATACTGTAATTTAAAAAATGTTAAAAAAAAAAAAAAAGATGAATCACCTGGAAGACTTGTTAAACCAGACTATAGGCCCCACCCCCAGAGTCTGATTTTTGGGGTTGGGATGGTGCCCCATAACTTCCATTTCTAGCAAATCTTGAGGTCACATGGATGCCACTGGCCTGGGAAGCAGCCTTTGAGAACCACTGGGGATAAGGCATCAGGTAATTTTCCTTCGAGTTCTCCAAGATAGCAATGTTCGGCCAGTTGAAAATCACTGGTCTAAAAATAATCACAATCTTTTTTGGAATCACCTGGGGAATTAGGGAAAAAAAATACTGCTGCCTGAGTCCCTACTCCAGCACGTATTTTTTAACTGATCTGGAATGCAGCCTGAGCCTTTGGGATTTTTTAAAGGATGGCAGGATTTAAAAGAATCATACCTCAGATGATTCTGATGTGCCATCAAGACTGGGAGTTGCTGAAAATTTTCTACGTCCTCAAATCCTATTTACCTAATTCCATTTACCTACAATGTTCCCAGAGCTGGGTACTTTCACCCCAACACATCTGAAATCCCTTTCTAACTTGTCTGTAAACAACGACTTATTTCCACCTCGATGGTTTACTAATGCTAATACTTATTGAATATTGGATGTAGTGGGCCTGGTGGAGAGGGCTTGGCCTCTTTCGCTGTCTTTTTGTGTCACGTGGCTTACCGAATGGTTATGCTTTAAATGATCTTTCCTCAAAGAGAGACCCCATAATTTCTAGACTTAACACTGTCTCATACCTTGTGGTTAATATATGGCACAAGTTATTATGTTTCTGCTGGTAAGAAACCCAAGACAGGAAAAGAAAGGGAGAGAGAACTGGGGCAGGGGAGATCTTAGAGAAGACAAAATTCTCATCTTAACACATTTAGTATTTGAGTCACTGTGGCTCTTCGCTGGGCTTCTCTGGAAATGGGGAGACTCAGGAATTCCAAGAGGAACATTCCAAGAATACTCATGATTCCAACCTAAGGCAGCTGATTTTCCTTTTTGCTCTTGGTTAATGCATTTCTCTCATTTCCAAATTAAAAAAAAAAAAAAAAAACCCACAATTTTTTCCCCAAGAAGTAACTCCCTTTGGAACAAATGATAAGGCTATGAAAAAAAGTGATATGACTTGTTGGAGGTAAAGGGGTGGTTAGGAAGACTTAAAAGGAGATATTCGGTTCTTTTGACTTGTGTCACGTTGTGTTAACACTTTCTGTTGGGGCCCTGTGCTCACTCTTTACAGGACGGCACTACTCAGGCCGAGCAATATTTTCAGAATTAATGTTACCTATGCATCCTACAGCTTTAGTTTCTCAAGTACCATCTGTTTCAAGTTTCATTAAATCTGAGAGCCCTCAGAAGCCATATCTTGAACTCTGAGACCTATGGCCTAGCATCCTATCATGTTTAATAAATGATACTTAATAAATGCTGACTCGAGGAATGAATGTGTGCACATGTGTGTATTTGCTTCACATCAGCCAACAACATAGGGACCAAGGTCAGACAACTCTTAGGAAGGCAAATGCCATTATTATGATCTAAGATTTCTTCAACACTATTTTTCTTTTCTCTACTTTTGGACCAGTTTTGATGAGAACAGAGTTCACCCTAGTGAGGCCAGATGGTTCATCTCCTCACCCACCCACTTTCCTTCTTTCTCCCCCCCCCCCCCCCCCCCCCCCCCCCCCCCGGTATAGGGCCACACCTGAGGCACATGGAAATTCCCAGACTAGGGGTCAAATAGGAGCTGCAGCTGCCGGCCTACACCACAGCCATAGCAATGCAGGAACGGAGCCGCATCTGTGACCTAGGCCACACCTTGCAGGAATGCTGGATCCTTAACCCATTAAGCCAGGCTAATGATCCGAACCAGCATCCTGACAGACACTAGCCAGGCTCTTAACCTGCTGAACTGCAATGGGAACTTCCACTTGCCTTCTTAAACTGGGCAAAGCAGCTATACTGATCCTACCACAAAACACACAGTTAAAACCAAAACATGATGGTGGGAGGGGTTCATTCTTATAATGTAGCCATACAAATTCTATGATACAGGTTGCCGGAAAATTTCTGGGCAGTGTTGCAAGGCTGATATGCCCATTATGGTAAAGGACTAGCTGGGAAGAGTGGAGGGTGAGAAAGCACTGCCGCAAGGTCGGAGTTCAACCTGGGCCAACACACATGACTGCACCTAGGCCCCTCCACCTCTCTGTGCTTCAGTCTCTCAATCCTCAGAGGATGAGGTGGTGCTCCGTGAACTCCAGGGGTCCTCTGAGTTCTGACATAGGCTGCATCTCTGTAGTTTTCCTCATATTATAGCTTATGCAGTCATTGCGGAGACACTTTAAAGAGCCAAGCAGGGAAGTCTACCTACTTGCTTTGAAGGGTAAAAAAAGGAAAGAATTGATTTTAAACCATTATAAAATGCCAGGATTTGGGGGGTTGGTTTTGAGTGGTATAAAATATAAATATTCTTCTGTATTAGCTCCTGCTTTCATTCACATAGCATGAGTTTTCCAAAGCACTATGGGCTTCTATTATCTTATTCTTTAAAACCTTGTATGGGGAGTCCCCGGCATGGCTCAGTGGTAATGAATCCAACTAGTATCCATGAGGACTCGGATTCGATCCCTGGCCTCGCTCAGTGGGTCAAGGATCCGGCATTGCCGTGAGCAGTGGTGTAGGTCGCAGACACACCTGAGATCTGGCATTTCTGTGGCTGTGGCATAGGCCAGCAGCTACAGCTCCAATTTGACCCCCAGCCTGGGAACTTCCACATGCCTCCTTGGGTGTGGCCCCAAAAAGCAAAAAAACAAACAAACAAACAAACAAACAAACAAACAAAAAAAACCACCATCACCACCACCAACAAAAAACCCCTTGTATGAAGCCAGGTTGGGTAATACTTTTGTTTTTAAGGACAGGACTCAAATTATCAAGAGACACAGTTGAGTTTGTAATATTTTAACAAGTTTTCTGGGAACCTATTGCATGTGATAGACCGCTACAAAACCAGGTAAAATTGTTGAGAAACCACCAAACTGGCTCAAAACAAAGCTGACCCAACCTATTCACCTGTCTTGGAAATTAGCCAGCATCACTGTGGGTTACCATGTTGCCCCCTAACCAGCTGAGTCATGGTCATTTAAAAAGCCTGGCTCTACTAGAGCCAAGTCTGTGGGCTGCCTCAACCCTCACCCAATGAAAGCAGTAGAAAACAAACCTATGACACCAGAACAAGAACCAACAATCCAGAAATCATAAAATCACACCCTAAATCAACATCATTACCTATTAAACAGCTAACTTAGTTCTGAGCTGAGCTTTGGTTATTGACATCATTTCAAGGAGGAATACGCAATCCACACCACACCTGCTTAGAATCGTAAAGTTTAAAAAAATCCATTTTCAATACGAAGAGATTGTTTGTCTGTGCCTTATTCTCCAACAATAATACCCATGCACTGAAGCAAAAAGCAGTTATCTGTTGACCTATTGGTGAGAAACAACAGAGCTTTAGGGCTTTCAGGTGTCGGGCCATTTCGATCATGATGTTACACAGCGAACCCAAGACTGGTGTTGTCAGAAGGAGCAATCGGATGCCAGGGTCTCCAAGCCCCTGCTTTCTCTGCTCTGGAGGCAGATGGTACATCATAAAAATAAAAGGCATGGGGAAAATGTATGGAAAAACACTCCCTTTAAAACCTTTTAGGAGGTTCTTCTTCCTAAAAATCTAATGCTGTAAATACACATGTTTATGTTAATAGCTTAGCTGAGAATTTGGGAACTGATTCGGGGGCATTAAAAAGTTTCCTTAGGAGTTCCCATCGTGGCTCAGTGGTTAACGAGCCTGACTAGTATCCATGAGGACTACGGGTTCGATCCCTGGCCTCACTCAGTGGGTTAAGGATCCGGCATTGCCATGAACTGTGGTGTAGGTTGCACACGCGGCTTGGATCCTGCATTGCTGTGGCTGTGGTGTAGGCCGGTGGTTACAGCTCTGATTTGACCCCTAGCCTGGGAACCTTCACCTGCCATGGGTGCAGCCCTAAAAAGACAAAAGACCAAAAGAAAGTTTCCTTAGCCTGATTCATATTCACGTGTGCACATATTTCCAAAGGATGGAAAAACAGCCTTTCCTTTAGTTTCCTGGTACCTAAGGCAGGACAAGACAGGAATTTGGGGATTCTAACAAATATCCTGAACAAAGGCGGCTGCTGTGTTTCTCCCTCAATATCACTACTAACTGTACTTCCATTAAGTTCTCTTGTAGTTACTAAGACACTATATAGGTGTCTGAATCAGCTCAGGCTGCTCTAACAAAATAGCACAGATCGAGAGGCTTATACAACAGAAATTTACTTCTCACAGTTCTGGAGGCTGCTGAGTCCAAGATCAAGGTGCTGGCCAGTTTGTCTTGCCTGTGGTCTCTTTGTCCAGGCTAGCACACAGCCGACCGCTTGCTCTGTCCTCACATGGGAGAGAGCAAGCTCTCAGCTCTCTTTCTCATAAGAACACTGATCCCAAGGCGGCGGCTCTGCCTCACGTCTCATTTAAACCTAATTACTCCCAAAGGCCCCACCTCCAAATAGCATCACGTGCAGGTTAGAGCTTCCGCACATGGAATTTGGAGGGACACAGTCAGTCGCTGGGAGTTGCCATTGTGGCTCAGCAACTAGCGTCCATGAGGTCGTAAGTTCGATCCCTGGCCTTGCTCAGTAGGTTAAGGGTCCGGCCTTGCCGTGAGCTGTGATATAGGTCACAGATGCGGCTCAGATCTGGCATTGCTGTGGCTGTGGTGTAGGCCAGTGGCTACAGCCCCGATTCGACTCCTAGCCTGGGAACCTCCATATGCCGAGGGAGGTGGCCCTAAAAAGACACACACACACACAATTCAGTCACTAGCAATGAGATAAACTCATTTATATCTGTAGGGTTGGTAGAGATGAGTTAGGCTATAATAAATTGGCCTCAGAATATGCTTTTCCACAATAATTATGTAAGGTGGTGCTTCTCAGACTCCAGGGGCATCAGAATTCCTTGAAGCTTGTTAAAACACAGAGCTCTCGGCCTGATCCCCAGGGATTCTGATTGAGCAGGTCCATGGTCGGACCTGAGGGTTTGCAGGTTTCACGAGCTCCCAGGTGATGCTGATGTGATCAATTTGAGAACCACTGATGCGGGCCTTCCCTTTGGAATGTTAATATCAGCTGTGATTCTTGGGGCCTGCAGGGGCCTGTATTGGCTTCTCAGTAACACCTACTTTACAGTGAACACATTCAAAATCTGTCGGTTGCTCATACTCAGATGTTGCAGTTATTTACAAAGATGCTCAGTGGCAGATGGCTAGATCTGCTGGGGCAAGGCTGCTTCACGCTGAAAGCACCCAGGGAGAGTCAACTAAGGCAGTAAGCCGCATCAGTTAATGTGTGATGCCACAGGTCCCTGGGATGTCTGCTGAAAACTCACCCTTACTAATTTTTACCATAGAACTGAGATTCGATCTTTCTTTCTTTTTTTTTTTTGGTCTTTTTATTTAGGGCCACACCTGTGGCAAATGGAGGTTCCCAGGCTAGAGGTCTAATCAGAGTCATAGCTGCCTGCCTATGCCACAACCACAGCAACACCGGATCCAAGCCCAGTTTGCAACCTACACCACAGCTCACTGCAACGCTGGATCCTCAACCCACTGAGCGAGGCCAGGGATCGAACCCACAACTTCATGGTTCCTAGCTGGATTCGTTTCCGCTGCACCACAATGGGAACTCCCAAGATTCAGTCTTTAAAGTTGCTGGATTCTATTATCTTAGATCTACAAGTACACTGCAATCATTTGAACTGATAGCAAATTTTGACAAAGCTGAACATGAAGCACTTGAGCAATGCTAACTTTATGATCAACTTATGATCACATTTGGTTAAATTTTAAAGCATGGCTCTGTCACGAAACAGCATAATTTTAAGATTTACCTCAAGTACACTTTGGAAGGCAAACATACCTTATTTAGCTTTACAAAATATTCCAGTCCAGCTTCCAAGGGATTTGTATCACAGTTCATCTAGAAGGGAAATAGGCATTTTAGATGAGTGCAAACTTTCATATATTTTTTTAAGGGAAAAATATACTCTGAAAAAGGAAAATTGTAGCCTCATCTCTAAAGTGATTTTTTTAAAATCTAAAATCCCTACTGTGGTACAGCAGGTTAAGGATCCAGTTTTGTCTCTGCATCAGCTTGGGTCACTGCTGAGGTGTGTGTTTTATCCTCAGTCCAGCACAGTGGGTTAAGGATCCAGCATTACTGTAGCTGTGGCATAGTTGGCAACTGCAGCTCAGATTCAATCCCTGGCCCAGGAATTTCTATAGGTGGCAGAGTGCAGCCAAAATATAAATAAAAAAGTAAAAAATAATATAATAAAATTTAAATAAAGGAGTTCCCTGGCAGCTCAGTGGGTTAAGGGGCCAGTGTTGTCACTGCCATGGCTCAGGTCACTTCTGTGGCATAGGCTGCTTCCCTGGCCTGGGAACTTCTGCATGCCTCAGGTGTGGCCAAAAATAAAAATAAAAATAAAATTCACATGTAGCCTTTCAGCAAATACTGTTATTTGAATAGCAAGTTAGAAAGTAAAATTCAGTTTCTTTCCAAGACTCTTTTAGTATAATAAATATCTGAGGGATACCTCTACCTGATGTTTTTTCCAGAAACAAGACTTTCATGTGGTTTTATGCAATAATTTCACATGAATAGGTTTTGAAAAGTTATTAAGTAATCTACTTATCCTACAACTAGCCAGAAATTGGGATAAGTAGAGACGAAAGCAGATAGTAGGAAAAATGGCTTCTACAGAGTTCAGGAGAGGGAAAAGGAAAAATTAGAGGTTGAATCCCAATCTTTTCAAATTGGTTATTACAATATACTTCAAGGACCTCTAAAGCCACTACTTGGGACTAGATCTTAAACCAATAGTTTTATTTTGTTTTCACTGGTCTCTTGTGCTACAAGAGATCTGGTCTAAATTCCACAAAAAGTAGCCAAACTTTAACAAAAGGACAACACCGCCCTCGTATGAACTAGATGAGTAATATAAACTTGTTTTACATGATGTAAAATTTGACTTCCTATGTGCTAGTCAACTTGAACAATTCTAAAATTATTTTTTATCTGCTCAAAGTTTCCGAATTCCAGGGGGAAAAAAGTGAAAAACAAAGCCCGGAAGATTGATGGCTGTGCTAACACTAGAGGGCGTGCTGGTACTGCCAGGAAATCAGAGTGACCAGGGATGGAAAAAAGCTTTTTGGAGAAGGGCTCCCTGGGCAAAAGCAGGAGAAAATCAAAAGCAGGAGGGTGGAGAAATCTCCTGCTGCTTCCTTCCTTGCACAGTGTGGAGGCAAAGTTGTCTTCCATTCTCTCCTGCAGCAGCCCCCTGTCCTCTGAGAATCTTCCCCTAGAGCCCCTCTCCTGCATGGGTAACCACCCCAGGCATCCTTGCTCTCTCTGTGGCTCCAGGAAGCTGCCCTCTCCATGCAAAGCCCACGTGCTTCTGCCCCTGGTCTAATGGTCCAAGGGATCCTGCCTGCATCTTCAAATCCACTTTGCCCTCAAATTAAATTCATTCTTTTTTGTCCTAGGCACTTTGCAGACGATCTGATCTCTAACTCTAGGATTTAAAGAGTGTCTCTATCTCACAGAAAAGTAAACGGAGACTCTGGAGGGTTAAGGCCACAGAGTTAGCACGTGGTGGAGGATATAGTCAGACCCACGAGACCCCGCCCTGAAATATAACCTTTACCACTGTCCCTTATCTTATCTCTCAGGCCTCAAACTTCAGTGTCTTCCAAGGAACCAACTAGGGAATCTGAAAAAAAAAAAAGGGGGTCTAAAAATAGCCTTCCATACTGGAGATGAAAGAGGAGAAGCGGGTGTGAGCCACAGTCTGACCACTTTGGTGTAACCTGGACCATGCTGTTTATTGTTTCTGGGTGTGCTTGTGTGCAGAACAGGGATTATAGGTAGGACTCCCAACCCCTTGCCCAAGAATCACAGATAATACCTTCTTCAAGGAGAGCTGAGAAGGTAAATAGATCATGCCCATGAAAATGATGTGTAACCATACAAACAGAAACCCTGAGTTCCCATTATTAATGCTGGGAATGGGTTAAGCTAACACATCCCAGAATACCACCTTGGCCCCCCAGAAAGATACCTATTGTTGTTATTTCTCCAGAAGGTGCATGATAAGGGGGAAATGAAGACAGGCAGCGGGACAGAGGAAAAGGGAGAATTTGAAAGGTGTTCCTCAGAGTTCCCATTGTGGCTCAGTGGAAATGAATCTGACTAGTATCCATGAGGACGTGAGTTCAATCCCTGGCCTCGCTCAGTGGGTTAAGGATCTGGTGTTGCCGTGAGCTGTGGTGAAGGTCACAGATGAGGCTCGGATATAGTGTTGCTGTGGCTGTGGCGCAGACCAGCGGCTACAGCTCGGATTCGACCCCTAGCCTGGGAACCTCCAAATGCCACAGACAAAAAAAAAAAAAAGGAAAGGTGCTCCTCAAATTTCTAGGGGTAGACAGGCTCCCTTGGGGGCAGCCACAGGTCTGCACAGTCAGAGACAGATGTCCAGGGCCCCCTGCCAAGCACGACAAATTAAGGCAGAATAAATGTTAGGTCATAATTCCACAGAACTTGCAACTGGGAAATTGAGGAGAAAAACCTCTTTCCCTAATTAAATAAAGTTATAAAACATATTTTCTCTTACAGCCAGAGCCAACATTAACCCAGTTAAAACTAGCCCTTATATAAAAATCAGGAGGGGAGTTCCAGTCGTGGCACAGTGGTTAACGAATCCGACTAGGAACCATGAGGTTGCGGGTTCGATCCCTGCCCTTGCTCAGTGGGCTAAGGATCCAGCACTGCCGTGAGCTGTGGTGTAGGTCGCAGACATTGCTCGGATCCCACGTTGCTGTGGCTCTGGTGTAGGCCGGCAGCTACACCTCCGATTTGACCCCTAGCCTAGGAACCTCCATATGCCGTGAGAGTGGCCCAAGAAATCGCAAAAAGACAATAAAAAGAGCCATAATAAAAATCAGGAGTTCCCATTGCGGCTCAGTGGGTTAAGAACCCAATTAGTATCCATGAAGATGCAGGTTCCATCCCTGGTCTTATTTAGGGGGTTCAGTATCCAGTGTTGCTGTAAGCTATGGTGTGGGTCACAGACATGGCTCAGATTCTGCGTTGCTCTGGCCATGCTGTAGGTTGGCAGCTGTAGCTCTGATTCGACCCCTAGCCTGGGAACTTCCATATGCCACAAGTGCCACCCTAAAAAGCAAAGCAAAAAGAAAAAAAATCATATACAACACACATAACGTGAATAAAGATGCTAGCATTTCAAACCTCTGACCCCCAGGCTCTGAAAGCTTTCTCCAGTCTTAAGGCATTCATGGCATAGGTTCCAAAATTGTCAATTCCCTCCTCCTGGCCTGCATTCATGATAATGTCATAAAGTGCCGCAGAATCTTCTCGTCTGTGGTACAGCTCCCAACCCAGCTCACCTGAAATACATCCACAAGTGCCACACCAGTGTAAGAACTATGGTCGTAAGAGTTGGTCTACTGTGCATTAGCTTAAAACATCAATATGTGGAGAGATTCCATATGTGCAATATAGACCTTGTTGAGTTTTACAAGACCCAGTCACAAAAAAGTTGCAACAAAACCCCCCTGCAAAGGAGCCTGCCGTAACACAGATGCTTTCCTGCCCAGTCCTGCCTGCCCCCCACCCCCAACAGAGTGTCTAGGACATCTGCCTCTCATGACATAGAAAGACTGATGCAGGAATAAATCTTGCCCCTTGACCTCAGCTTCATAATGTTAAGTGAGGAATTAGCATGGCAGAATTGATCAACACAAGGGGTTCAAGGTATCAACACTTCCGCCCTCGACTCCTTGCCTCTTTGCTTAAGAATGTGGGCAACAAACAATGATTATTATTGTGTCCAGGGCTGATGGTGAGGTGTTTCTCCAGGACACCCCTGGAACATGAGCAACATGTAATCGAGGGAAGGCCTGGGCCCCAAGTACTCCTTCTGTGAAGGGACAGGAATCTAGTCGAAGTTAGTGGTGAGCTCAGAGCACCAATGGGGAACCAAAGAGCAATTCTTCATCCCTGTTTGCAGCATCTACGAAGTGCAACATCAGGTGCATAGAAAGACTTCCCTGATGCACTAGAGTCAAAACGATGGAGAGTGGGAGGTCCCGTCGTGGCTCAGTGGTAAACGAATCCGACTAGGAACCATGAGGTTGTGGGTTTGATCCCTGGCCTCGCTCAGTGGGTTAAGGATCTGGCATTGCTGTGAGCTGTGGTGTGGGTCACAGATGCAGCTCGGATCCAGTGTTGCTGTGGTGAAGGCCGGAGGCTACAGCTCCAGTTCAACCCCTAGCCTGGGAACCTCTATATGCTGCAGGTGCAGCCCTAGAAAAGGCAATAAAAAAATAAATAAATAAGGGCAGGGCCTGGCACATCAAGATGCTTCTCTGTGGAAGACTCTATGTATGGGAGGCCGTTTCGAATGTTCCTAGATAGAATTAACTGGCCTGAATATTCATTCTGTCAACCCTTCCAACTATCCCCAGAGCCATCCTCTTGCTCTTTTCTCACCTACTTTTCCAAATGGTAGGCAGCTAGTTATGGGGCTAGAAAAACAACTGGAAATCTGTGGGATGACTCTGTCAGACTTGGAATAAAGAAACAGAATGGTTGTGAGAGTCGGGCAGGGGTATCTTCCTTCAAAGTGACACTGATGAAGTGGTGTGTGTGTGTGTGTGTGTGTGTGTGTGTGTGTGTGTGTATTCTGTGTATGTATGTGTGTGCAGTGTGTTGTGTGTGTATGTGTGTGCACGCACCCATTTCTGGTAGCATCTTTTCCACTTTAGAGACTCCCTCTAGGTTGTTTTCCAATTCTTACCAGTGTAAGATATCCTGATAGCAGTGACGGGAATGTTGGCCACTTTGAAAGCCTTGGTTTGAAGAAACTTGAAAGCACCATCACTAAGATCTTCAGAGGTCAGTTTCTGAAGGACCTTCCTTGCATGCGGTCCTGCAACTCCAAGGACTCCAAGCGCGTCCGTCATGTTTTTAATTTCAACATTGTATCCACCTGTGACTGCCTCTTCTTCAATCCATCTGCATTTGAGATTCATAAACAGAGGGTTAAATCTTGCTTGATGGATGCGCTGGTAACAGATGACTTCTCTGGAGGTATGCTCTGAGTCTAGAATTACTGGAAAGTCCCTAGAGCGTCATTTCCTATAATCACCTAATTTTTAAAGTTGAAGAAACCGAGTCCCAGAGATGCTATGTGATTCTCTCTAAACAACCCACCTATAAATCTATGGGTAATTTTTCACAGCACAGAAGGATCCTTCCATGGAAACGAGCTCTGCCACACAATGTTTTTAAATGGTGACAGCCCAATTGCATTTAAACTAATGATTCAATCTTGGGGAATTAATTTCAACCCAAGTCATCTCTCATAGCTGTGCACAGGAGGCACACTTGTGCTGCTAAAGGTTAACCATGTGCCTGCCTCCAGATACACACTTGCTTTGATGATCACAAGGAAAAGATAAAAACTCTAAAGACTAGTTTTGATTTCTAAGTCTTGGCGAATTACGGGAACCCGGGTATAGGGTTTGTTTATACTTAAACACTGAGCAGTCCCTGGCATCACTCAAGCCTATCATCAAATGAGCCTTTGGATTTACACAAAGCTAAGCTACGAAGATAGTTCCCGAAACCTCTGGGACTGGAGGATAGCCTTGGCATCATTTCACAACGAGAGTGAGACTCCGTCAGCGGTCAGATGTTAATTAAACAATAATTTCCAAATAGCTTTGGAATACTAATGACTACAGATTTTACAGGTGACTAAATAGTAGACTAAAGATTCAAGGGAGGGATCAATGTGGCAGGTCAACAATTTAGATATGAAAAAGGAAGAAAACCGAGGGAGGCAGCTCACGGAAGTGGACCAAATATGGGCATCCCCATCAAAAAGACTGACCTGAGTTTCCATTATGGCTCAGCAGATTAAGAACCCGACATAGCGTCCATGTGGGTTTGATCCCTGACCTGGCTCAGGGCGCGAGCTATGGTGTAGGTCACAGACACAGCATGGATCTGGCATGGTGTGGCTGTGGTGTAGGCTGGCAGCTGCAGCTCTAATTCGACCCCTAACTTGAGAACTTCCACATGCTTCAGGTGCAGCCCTAAAAAGAAAACAAGGAAAAAAAAAAAGAGTAGCTTGAGCAAGTTCCTTTAAGCCAACCTTCAGTTTCCTCATCTGAAAATGGGAATAATATAACTTTGCAGACATATCCGTTAAAATAATTTCTTGAGATAATATGTAGAAAGGGTTCTGATATATTGGTGATGCCTAATAAATGAAAGTTATTATTACTAGAACCAATGAACCCTAAGGATGGATCACTTTTTGGAGGGAGATAGGGACAGAGGCCCTCACTTCAAATAATTTCCTATAAAGACATGAAGTTTATCTTAAACACTAAGGTTTAAGAATTAAAGTTGTAGGAGTTCCCGTTGTGGCACAGTGGAAACAAATCTGACTAGGAACCATGAGGTTGCAGCTTCAATCCCTGGCCTCACTCAGTGGGTTAAGGATCCAGCATTGCCATGAGCTGTGGTGAAGGTCACAGACTCGGCTCAGATCCTGCGTGGCTGTGGCTGTGGTGTAGGCTGGCAGCTGTAGCTCCGATTAGACCCCTAGCCTGAGAACCTCCATATGCCGCGAGTGCAGCCCTAAAAAGACAAAAAGACAAAAAAACAGAATTAAAGTTGTACTTTATCTTTAGAGCCACAGATACAGCATTTGAAAGTTCCCAGGCTAGGGGTTGAATTGGAGCCGCAGCTGCCAGCCTACACCACAGCCACAGCAACGCCAGATCCAAGCCATATCTGTGACCTACACTGCAGGTCACAGCAATGCCGATTCTTAACCCACTGAGTGGGACCAGAGATTGAACCTGCATCCTCATGGATACTAGTCAGGTTCGTTTCTGCTGAGCTACGACGGGAAATCCAAAGTTGTACTTTCCATTACTGGTAAAAGAAAACCTCCATGCAAGACTGGGCCAGTATAAAATCCATATAAAATTTTCTTACTAGCTGATTACTTACCTAAGATCATGAAGTTCTGATCCAGAGCCAGTTATTAATAGAAACTCCCCAGGAGACTGGTGAGAAACAGTCAACTCAGCATATACTCGACCTTTTGGTGTTAACATGTGACTTATATTTGTACAACCCACCTACACAAAAGAATTTTAAATTACCTTGGGATGAAATAAAAAATCTTAGGTGTCCTTTTAATACCACCTGAAAATTTAAATGTGGGTGTCAACAGTGAGAAACTTCTCAATCTTATCGTTTACATCAATTGTGTCAACAATCTGTAAATTTGAACCCAATATTAATTTTAAAGTTTTCAGGTGAAATGATCACTATAATTACTTGTCATAAAATTCAGCCAATTGCACAATTTCCATCGACACAATAAAGCAAGGCCCTAAGGTCTTTGGATGATAATTCTTTCCACAAAATTTTACATTTGAAAATTAGCCAGAATACCCGTGGTCAGGTAAAGAGTTCTGATGTTCAGACAGAAATCCTTCAGTGGATTGAAATAACATATTGGTTTTCTGAAAATGAGAGGACAGAGAAATAAACAGACCAGAACCCTGGACCTTGTAACCTACAAGGTTATTTACCTGGGGAATGACATTGGCAAAGAGATGGTCCAACAACCTAATGGAGTCTTGGCCTTTGACGGTAAATTTGCCAAACGGTGACAGGTCAATCACCCCTACTTTTTGCATAACCTGTTTATACTCTGAGCCCACAGGCTCAAACCAGTTTGTGCGGCGAAAACTTGGCCTGAAACACAGTGTTTGTCATGAAGCAGGGGTCATTCAGCTTCAGAAAATTACAGGATATTTGAACGAGCCCTATTTATCTACAAAATTTCATTTAGGGGACAAGATGCCACCTGTTCTGCAAATCATACATATATGTTGGAATATGATTTTTTTTTTCTATGGAGGTTCCCAGGCTAGGGGTCGAATCAGAGGTACAGCTGCCAGCCGATGCCACAGCCACAGCAACGCTGGATCCTTTTACCCACTAGGTGAGGCCAGGGATCGAACCTGCATTCTCATGGATCCTAGTCAGGTTCCTTAACTACTGAGCCCCAAAGGAAACTTCTGAGGGAGTATTTTCAAAATACTAATTTTTTGGACATAGTTAAATCAGAATATATGAGGGGTACAGCTATCGTGTCCGGTGCTTCTCAAACATTTATGCAAATACATCACTTGCACTTGTTAAGATGAAGATTCTGATGCAGCAGGTTTGGGGCCCTAGATGCCACACCTTAACAGGCTCCCAGGTGATGCTCATGCTGGTCCACGCCTGAAGTAAATAAGCAAGGACCTCGTCCAACATCTTCAGAGATAAGTCACAAAGTGACTTCCAAGGCCTTTGCATTAGTTACTGACAGAGCTGGGCCTGGAACAAAGGTCTCTTGACTCCTTATGCAAGCTCCTTGCTACTCTACAGAGTGGACTTTTAATGTGGTATTTGAACTTCAGAGCAGGATGCTAAGTCTGCAAAATGAGTTTCCAGTGGTTTAATTATTAAAATAGCAGAAGAAACAGCCCAGATTCAACTAGCACAAGGTGAACAACAGACCTGGCATGTATCTGAGCAATTTAGGAAAAACCAGACTAGGAGTTTGTCCCCAAGTAATCTCTACTGGCTGACTACAGAGTCCAAATTCATTAATCAGTAACTGGCCCTCTATTTTGGACTATTTAGATCCGATCTTAAAGTAGACATTTAAATAAGCAAAATAGCAGGTGAAAGAAAAAGGCAACTTCACTTGAAAAGCAAACTCTTTTCTCTTGGTTTATGGATTCTCTTGAGAAAAAAGATATAATCACTCTGAATACCAAGTACAACAATGGGACTGATTTTAGAGGAATTCAGAGAATTGTTTTAGTGACATGCTTTGTTTTAGCTTAACCTAAAATGGTAAGTAAATGACCTTTCCTGCAAACTTATCAACAGTGCATGTAATTTGCCTGATTCTGTGCACACATACTAGAAAGCAGTTACTTTGAGCTATTCCTTGACAAGTAGAAAATTCATCTTTCCATACTGTTTCCATACTATATGACTGAACCAGGCATCCTAAACCAGGACACACCTTCAGGAGCCAACTGAAGCCATGTGGGGATTTGGAGGGGATGGGTTAGGTTCCTCTGAGCAACTGGGAAATGCCAAGCAGAGGCTTCACCTAGGCTGGTTGTAGGTTTCCTGAGGCCACATGAGTCCTAGATGTGGGCCAGTGTCCCATAGGATAAACTGATGCCTCCAATGCCCAGACAATCATTTCTGTGGTTCAATGCTCTTTGGAATGGGGTGGAGGGATGGGATGGGGGGGGGGGACACAGGGCTTCTCTGGTGTTCCTTGATGTCACCCCCCCAATTTCATCCTAACCAGAGTCACAGGCAGGTTAAGCCACTTGCTTACCGGTACCCAGGGTCCTGGTTCGGTTTGTAGAACCAGTGTGGCTGCTCCCAGCCCGCATGGAACCCCATGGAACACTTAGACTTCAGGGTTTTATAAAGCCCACTGACTCGCTGGGTCGGCCTCCCAGCAAACCGTTCTTCTTTGGGGTAACCCACTGAAAAAAAGAAAACCGGTAGTCCAAATAGCACAGAACCAAAACTAAAAAATACTTCGAAGGGATTTGGAAAAATGGGAAACACAGTACTTAAAATCCAGAAATCAGTACTTAAAATGCATATATATACACACACACACAGTACTTAAAATCCAGAAATCAGTACTTAAAATGCATATATATATACACACACACATTAAATTTCAGAAGAACTAAAGCTGTCATTTATATTGATTATCAAAGGGTAAGTCAATTTAAAGCTTAAAATCACGGATGAATGCCTCACATTAAAGATATACACTCACATAGATTTCCTGTTGTTGTATCTTAGAGGCGTATGCTTTTTAGACCCCCTAGCCACTTCCCCACCATGCACAGAAGAAAAAACATCTGGAGTCAGAGGTGCTACAAGTCAATTCTGAACACACTTCATAGACAACAGTAAACTTGCACTTTACCAATATTGTTGAATCCGTATGACTCTCTTGCTTTGGCCTCAGTGTACTGAGTTGTCGTCCACTTGCCATAGCGATTGGGATCCAATTCTATCAGATCGAAAGGAGGTTCTCCATGCAGGATCCAGTCACTGAGATATTTCCCTACCCCACCAGCATGGATTATGCCATATCTTTCAAATACAAAAACAAATAGCTGGTTACTAACACATATCATTTCCCAGTAATGAAAATGTCCACATATTTCACCAGGCCTCAAAAACAGGATTCTGTGCTATTCGGAATACAGTCAATATAAACTTTTTGCTATCATGTTTTTCTCAAAAAAAAAAAAAAATACATGTTTAGGCATCCAAATGATGGACTAGTTTGTAAGTAGCTAGTTGTTTCCATAGGTTTAAGAGCTGTACACCTGCAAAATAGCTATGACCCTTAGCTAGTAAGGATGCTCATTTTAGGAAATGGAGGAGAGGAAGCACACAGGCAGAAGTGGTTGGTACCTTACCAGCCTTCCTGAGCTACGATTCTCCTGACTAATAGGAACCTTGCAGGAAAAATATGTACACTGTAGAGTGACCGCACCCATCTCCTCTCAGACTCAGTTTAGTTCAGGTCCCCTTACAATGACCTCGGTGTGAGGATCTTGCATTCAGATGAAGACACACTCACCAGGGGACTTGTGGAAAAAGTGCCAAGGAACAATGGCTCCTGAATTTTGCCACCAGTGGGTCACTTGGTGGGGAGGGTGGGTTTGTTTTCTCTTTCCACGCAAAGATGCTTTAAAACCAAGAACATGACTGTTCTTGGAGGCATCACAGTTTAAAGTTGCCCATGTGCAATTCTACCCACTCACTCATCTGATGAAGGGCTTTCCTGTGGATTCATCTGTGATTTAAGTCAAGAGATGCTTCTGAGGGATTGGATGAGCAGAGAGTCATGGGGTAAGGACCAAAGAAAGGAGCTACATGGACAGACCTCAAAATGCAAGAAATTCCAATTTCTTAGGTGGCAAAAACAGCCAGAATCACAGCTTCCAAGAGCATGGGAGGACCTTCGCAAAGACTAGAAATGTCAACTAACTTCTTCTCCAACATGATCCCAGTTTTGTTATTGTATAAAAATGAATGCATACGTTTGTTATAAGTGTATTTCTCAAGCAAAATAAAAAGACAGCCATTTGTACTTCTCTGGATAAAGTAAAAAAAGAGATATGGCTCATACAAATTACCCATAAACAATCTCACCCAAGTTTCAAGAAAGCAATAAATGTATATATGCTTAAAGTAATTATGAACTATACACATAAAATGTTTATTCCCTTGACCAGTCCCAATGTATGATACACAATAGTTGCCATTTTTAAGAGCTAGGATACCGTTTACAGGACTTGAAACTACATAAGGTTCTACTGACATTTATGGAGTGCTTACCATTTACCAGGCATTGTGTCCATCTAACACATACCAGCTGATTTATTCTTTAGCAACTCTCTTTTACCAGTGAGAAAACCAGCCTGCGCACAGGAGTTAATGCGGTTACACTGCAATAAAGTGCAGACTCAGGAAACAAATTGTCATCTGACTCCAGTGTACACTCCCTGTTATTGGACTTTACTTTTGCTTCAACAGCTCTCAGTCTTTTTTCAGCTAAGACACACATAACAGATAGAATTCACATCCTTGGCCGTCTCCTTGGCTATGGGCCGGGGTGGTGCTTTGGTTTCCTATGGTCTCACTTCTACACCGTTGTGGTCTTTCCCTTTCAACAACGCACATGAGCAAATGAATGGGGCAGAGTGCTATTATTTGAGGATAATCCTGAATGGATTTATTTTTAGTAAATGTTTATAAACTTCAGCTCTCTAACATTAACAAGTCATATGTAAAATGCCATACAAGTGAGTGTTATGAAACATCTATTGAGAGCCCCTGGTTTACTAGCTAAAAGTGTAAAAGCATGGAGTAAGAGAGATCTGGGTATGTTTTGTGTTCTGCCACTACTAGCTATGTGACCTTGGGTAAGTTGTGAGCCACGCTGAGCTTCAGTCTCCTCATGGGCACACTTTCTTTACCATGTGGGTGGAGAATTAACTGACATGGCATATAAAAGCACATAGAAATTTGCAGCATCTTGGATGCAACTAGAGGTTATCACACTAAGTGAAGTCAGAAAGAGAAAGACAAATACCACATGATATCATTGTAGGTGGAATCTAAACTATGACACAAATGAACTTTTCTGCAAAACAAAAATGACTCATAAACATGGAGAACAGATTTGTGGTAGCTAAGGGAGAGGAGAAGGGAGTGGGATGGACTGGGAGTTTGGCCTTAGCAGAGGAAAACTATTACATTTAGAATGGATAAGCAATGAGGTCCTACTGTACAGCACAGAGAACTATCCAATCTCTTGGGATAGCCCATGATGGAAGATAATATGAGAAAGGGAATATATATATTTTTTATATATAATTTACTATATTGCAGAAATTGGCACAACATTGTAAATCAACTACACTTTAAAAAAAAGATTAAAAGACTAAAAAAATAAAATAAAAGCACATGGTAGACATGGTGACTGTTGGGCTCTTATATAACCTGCAATATAGTATGCCTCTGCCCAAAGGATAAGATTTTATTAAGGCAGTAATGTGAAGTGGACATGAAAGGGAACTCGATGAAAGGAGACGAGTTAGGCTCTTCTAGGTCCAGCTTTAATCTGCAGAACCCGCTTCTTCCACATGGCCCAGCCACTCTGCTTTTGGAGTGTATGTGTCTGCTTTTTCATGATAACTGTTAAACTGCTAGATGTTACACCTTATAGCATTCACCTCTCTTTAAATTTGCTGTTGTAGGAGTTGTAGTTCAGTGGTAACAAACCCAACTAGTATCCATGAGGACACAGGTTAATGTCCCCACTAGCCCTGCTCAGTGGGTTAAGGATCTGACCTTGCATGAGCTATGCTGTAGGTCGCAGACACGGCTCGGATCCTGCATTGCTGTGGCTGTGGTGTAGCCAAGGAACTTCCATATGCCTCAGTTTGGCCCTAAAAAGCAAAAAAAAAAAAAAATGTTGCTGTTGCAATCTGTCCTAAGCCAAAGAAACTAGATTCAATTCCACACAACTCATTAGACATTTTGAGGGCACTGTGTTAGTCACCTAGAAGCAGATCTTAGATTTGGGACAGAAGTAAAACAGCTTTGACTGAGGGTGATCTGTGAGTGAGGGAAATGAACACTGGCAGTTATGTCGACAGTTTTCAAATATCTATACTCTGGACTGTTGTACTTGAATAACAGACAACACTGAAATGCTGATCTCTGGGCCCCTCTCCAGACTACTGAATCCGAATCTATAGGAGGGGCATCTGGGGATCTGTTTGCTTGTTGGTTTTCCAATTCAACACATCTTTCATGGATTCAAGTGGCAAATATTAGGAATTTTATAGAAAAGATGCAGAGGATGAAACACATGTGAGTAACCAAGCACAAAGCTGAGATTCTGATTTTAACAAGCCCCCAGACGATTCTGGTGCTCAGCCAGATTATGGAAACCACTGGCCTTCAGAATCATGGGCTGGACCACTGATATAAGCTGGAAGGGGCAGCCAGTGTGAGCATTCTGTCATGTTGTATAAGAAATATCTTAACACTCACAGCCAAATTATACTCAATGGAGAAAAGATGAAAGTTTTCCCAACAAACTCTGGAACAAGGCAAGGATGCCCACTCTCACCACTTTTATTCAACATAGTGTTAGAAGTCCTACCCACAGCAATCAGAAAAAAAGAAGAAATAAAAGGTATCCAAATTGGAAGAGAAGAGGTAAAATTGTCACTATATGCAGATGACATGATATTATAAATAGAAAACCCTAAGGACTCCACACAAAAACTACTTGATCTGATCAATGAATTCAGCAAAGTAGCAAGAGACAAGATTAATATCCAGGAATCAGTTGCATTTCTGTGTACTTACAATTAAATATTATAGAAGGAATATAAAAAATAATGCCTTTTAAGATTATACCAAAAAATAATAAAATGCCTAGAAATAAACCTGACCAAGGAGGTGAAAGATGTATACACTGAGAAGGGTAAAACATTAATAAAAGAAATTAAAGAGGACTCAGAAGAATGGAAAGATATCCCATGACCCTGGACTGGAAGAATTAATTTAGTTAAAATGGCCATACTACCCAAGTAATCTACAGATTTTATGTTATCTTTATCAAGTTACCCATGACGTTTTTCACAGAACTAGAGCAAATGTTCTAAAAAAATCATTCAGAAATATAAAAGACACAGAACTGCCAAAGCAATCCTAAGGGGAAATAAATAAATAAACAAATAAAAGTAGGGGGCATAACTCTCCCACACTTCAGATAATTCTACAAAGCTACAGTAATCAAAACACTGTGGTTATTGGTACAAAACCAGATATGTGGCTCAGTGGAACAGAATAGAGAGCCTAGAAATAAACCTGTACACCTATGGTCAATTAATCTTCATCAAAGGAGATAAGAATATAAAATGGGGAAAAGATTGTCTCTTTAGCAAGGGGTGCTGGGAAAACTGGACAGCTGCATGTAAATCAAAGAAACTAGAACACACGGTCACCTCATGGACAAAAATAAACTCAAAATGGCTTAAAGACTTAAATATACGACATGACACCATAAAAATCCTAGAAGAGAATGTAGGCAAATCTAACATAAACTGTACAAATATTTTCTTAGGTCAGCCTTCCAAAGTAATAAAATAAAAATAAAAATAAACCAGTGGGGCCTAATCAAACTTACAAGTTTTGCATAGCAAAGAAAATCATAAACAAAATGAAAAGACAACCTAAGGAATGGGAGAAAATATTTGCAATTGAAAATATTTTTTCAAAAAATTGAGAATATTTGTAATTGCAAATGCAAGTGACAAGGGCTCAATCTCCAAAATATACAAACAACTCATACAATTCAACAACAGCAAAAAACAAACAAGCCAACTGACAAATGGGCAGAAACCTAAATATGCATTTCTCTAAAGAAGACACATGAATGGCCAGTAGGCATATGAAAAGATGCTCAACATCACCAACTATTAGAGCAGTGCAAGTCAAAACTACAATGAGGTAACACCTCACACTAGTCAGAATGGCCATCATTAATAAGTCTACAAATAACAAATGCTGGAGAGGGTGTGGAGAAAAGGGAACTCTCTTGCACTGTTGGTGGGAATGTAAATTGGTACAACCACTATACAAAACAGTATGGAGATTCCTCAGAAAACTAAAAATAGAACTACCATATGACCCAGCGATCCCACTCCTGGGCATATATCTGGACAAAACTAACTCAAGAAAAGGTATATGCACCCTTATGTTTATAGGAGCACTATTCACACTAGCCAAGACATGGAAACAACCTAAATGTCATCGACAGACAGATGAATGGATTAAGAAGAGGTAAATGTGCACACACACACACACACACACACACACACACACACACGCGCGCGCACATGCATACACACACACACACACATATTTACAATGGAATACTACTCAGCCATAAAAAAGAACAAAATAATGCCAGTTGCAGCACATGGATGCAACTAGAGATTCTCTACTAAGTGAAGTAAGTCAGAAAGAGAAAGACAAATAACCTATACCTCTTACGTGTGGAATCTAAAATATGGCATAAATGAGCCTATCTACAAAACACAGACAGACTCATAGACATAGAGAACAGACTTGTGGTTGCTGGGGGGAGAGGGATGGGGAGGGAGTGGGATGGACTGGGAATCTTGGATTAGTAGATGCAAACTGACTTATTTAGAATGGATAAACAATAAGGTCCTACTGTATAGCACAGGGAACTCTATCCAATCTCTTGGCGTAGACCATTGTAGAATATAAGGAAAACACTACACATGTATTGCTGAGTCACGTTGCTCTACAGCAGAAACTGGCACAATTTGTAAATCAGCTATAATTAAAACAAAACAAAACAAAACAACAACAACAACAAAACAAACCTGGGGTTAAACAGGAAAAAAAATATCTTAGCAATCTCCACTTTTAAATAACAAGAAAGCCTTTGGAAGTCAGACCAAATGGGTAAAAAAGAGTGAGGCACTTTGCCCGCTCCCACCAGTTATCATCTCCACTCATTTTGCAGTGTCTGCAATCTGGGAAAATTACCGAGAGCAATCAGAGCAGGAGTCTGACATCAGCCCATGCAAGCAGATACAATTTGTAGGTGATAAGAAACTGGTGTTCTAAAGAAAGCAACTTCCTAATTTCCTTAGTAATAGGTGTTCTGCTGAAGTATAAGTATCACAAAGCCACAGATACTCCTGCTTGTTCACAGATAAATAACATGGCTTATGATCAATGATCCACAAATACTAAACTAACTAAACTAATTAAATCAATAAATTGGTGATTAAAGTGATTACAGAATCAAAAAGAATAAAATGCTTAGGAATAAATTTAGCACCATCTTCTTAATTTTGTATCTCCCTATGCAACTGATCACCAAAACAAAATAATATTTTTTTCTCTTTATGGCCATACCTATGGTACATGGAAGTTCCTGGGCCAGGGGTCGAAGTGGAGCTACGCTACAGCCACAGCAACAAGGGATCCTTAACCCGCCGAGCAAGGCCAGGGATCAAACCTACCTCCTCACAGAAACAATATCAGGTTCTTAACCTGCTGAGCCTCAATGGGAACTCCTGCCCTCTTTTTATAAGGACGCTTATGATTACATTTAGGGTCCACTAGGCTAATCCAGAAGAACCTTTTGCATCTCAGGGGTCTTAACTTAATCACAGTTGCAAACTCCCCTTTGCCAACCCGGATATCTTTGGGGTCATTTTTTAATTTTTCATGATCATTTAAAGGGGGTATCAACAAATCCTATGTTTCAACTGGTATAATTTTTTCCGGCAGCTTTACATTGGAAAAAATCTGTCATTTGGGAATTCCTGTTGTGGCTCAGGGGTAATCAACCCGACTAGTATCCATGAGGATGCAGGTTCAATCCCAGGCCTTGTTCTGTGGGTTAAGTATCCGGCCTCGTCATGAGCTGTGGTACAGGTCACAGATGCGGCTTGGATCATAAGTTGTTGTGACTGTGGCATAGGCCAGCAGCTGCAGCTCCAATTCAACCCCTAGCTTGGCACACAAGCTTGGGACAACCCCCAGCTTGGGACATATGCCACACATGCAGCCCTAAAAGAAGAGAAAGTCTGTCAGTTTCCTGAAGTCTTCTGTTGATCTTCCGTTTTCCACTGATTTATTTACAATTTCACCTAATGAAGTGTTTTTCCTCCCAAGTTCACATTACAAATATTTCATTGTAATTATTGACAAGAAAAAAGATTGTCTTAAAAGTCACATCATTTTCAAAAAATTAACAAGGGTTCTTAACCCACTGAACCACAGTGGGAGCTCCACAAACTAAATAATTTTGTCTCCTATCTCTCAGTGCCTACTGCTGCTTCCTTAGTTCAAACCCTGGCCTCTCTGTATTGTAAGAACAGCATCCCAACCAGGTCAGACTCACTGCCTTGTTCTCAGCTGTAGCCCAGTGTTGAGCACTAGACTTTGCACAAAACTGGCCCATCACCAAATGTGAATTGAATAAATGGCTAAATACGACGAGAAAGAAAACTAGAATATTAGAAACTGTGATATGACAGTAAAGTAGCCTTGATGTTAATATTCACCAAATTAATGGGGACAAATATTCAAGATGAAACATCAAATAGGTAATGGAATCTTAAATAGGAAGCAACCCAAGGAATCATAAAGAAACAAATCATGCTGAACAAACATGAATTACGGTGAAAACTTCATCAGATATATTACACATTTGATAGTATGAATTATCTTTGTCACCTTGTATTATGAGAACATCCTTGTAAAACTGGGGCAAATTGACCTATCTGAATATTCACAGCATGAAAGGAGACACAAGTAATGGAAATGGCAGGAAATACGCAGAGAGAAAATTTCGGGAAATCATTGCCCTCTGTGTATAAACCTTTGAATCCCATACTGGATTTTTTGAAAATCTGGAATTTTCACTCCTTGCTTTTCATTGGTCATGAAAGGGGGAGAACACTCTGCCTCTCCCCATTGTCTATTTTGGGCCTGAGATGATGGAACAACACGTATTGAAAATGACTCTAGGAGTTCCCCAGGGGTGCAGCAGGTTAAGAGTCCGGTGTTGTCACTGCTGTGGCATGGATTCCATCCCAGGCCCCGGAACTTCTGCACGCCACAGGTATAGCCAAAAAAACAATAATAAAATAACATACATGCCTCGGAGTTCCTGTTGTAGCTCAGGGGAAACGGATCTGACTAGTATCCATGAGGACATAGGATCGAGCCCTGGCCTCAGTCAATGGGTTAAGGATCTGGTGTTGCCATGAGCTGTGGTGTAGGTCACAGATTCAGCTCGGATCTGGTGCTGCTGTGGCTGTGGCTGTGGTGGGTGGCTACGGCTCCAATTCCATCCTTGGCCTGGAAAACTCCATATGTCACAGATGTGGCCCTAAAAAGACCAAAAAAAAAAAAAGTATATATATATATACATATATGTCTCTATAATAAATGTTATATGAAGGAGCCACTTACCCAAAGCCTATAGCCACCCAGTAGTTCCTGACCCCCTGATGGGGCCCCACCATAGGCAGAATGTCAGGAGAATAGGTGATAGGCCCATTGACAATATTGATGATGTCAGCCTTTTTCAAGACAGGGACCATTTCCATGGCAGCTTCCACGTGTTCCATGATTCGGTCTAGATCAGACTCAAAGAGCTCCTTTCCGAAACCTGGGAAGACATGCCATTGTGGTCAGGATCCCACAGCTGCCTTGACACGTACTCAAAGTGATTTAAATCTCTAAGTCAGCTCACATTTCAAGACGGCCCTAGTAGGAAGGTACTTTCTTTTTTAAGTCTCAACTTGAAACTCACTATCAACAGAGGAGTAACCAGGAGTTCCTACTGTGGCTCAGCGGTAACAAACCTGACTAGTAACCATGGGGACGTGGGTTTGATACCTGGCCTCGCTCACTGGGTTAGGATCCAGTGTTGCCGTGAGCTGTGGTGTAGGTTGCAGACAAAGCTTGGGTCCGGCATTGCTGGGGCTGTGGTGTAGGCCTGAGGTTATAACTAGATTCAACCCCTGGCTTGGGAACTTCCATATGCTGTGAGTGCAGCCTTAAAAGACAAAAGAAAAAAAAAATAGATGAGTAACCATTCTTTTTCTGAGAATAATAATGTTATTTCTTGAAATAATAAATCATGAAAGTCTTTTTTAATAGAAAATTTTAATGTATGCATATTAGCAGTTTCCAGTATTTAGTCAGATCACTCAATATTCTGCAATAACCAAGATGAGAAAAGAATCTAAAAAAGAATGGATATGTGTATATGTGTAATTGAATCACTTTGTTGTACAGCAGTAATTAATACAACATTGCAAATCAACTACACTTCAATACAATTTTTTAAAATGAAAAAAAAAACCCCAATAATAATCAGATTTGTCAAGAGAGACCTTTCCTCTTTCAATTAACCGTAAAAGTCTGCTTAATCCTTCCAGGTGAGGGCCAGTGGGAGTTTACAAAATCATGTCAGGACACTGGGGATAAGTGGGAAACTACTCTCGGATCTCGGATGAGGGATTCTAGACACCTTTTAAGACTCGGCAGGGAAGGAAAGGCTTGGAGGTCTCATTCCTCAAGCCACCTCCCATGCACATCTGAGGATTAGAATTCTGTGAAAAGAGTCAGGGTCCTGGATCACAATCATCTCAGTGAAGGCAGGGCCACGGGCGAGCTCAAGGAATGTCGCCACCCATACTGGTGATGTTCCCGCCCGGTGGCCAGCTGCTTGCTCTTCCTGTGCACTGCACATCAGGTCACTGGCCGGGACGCCTACAGGTTAGAGCCGGGTATGTGGGTGCTCAGGGACAGCCAACCATCTGGCTCTCCTTCCAATTATTCTCCTTCTTGGAGTTCTTGAAGTATTATTTGGAGGAGAAGTGGCCAGCATGGGGGATGAGCAGAGATGAAGGCTCCCAGGTGGCAGATCAGCCCCTCTGGGATCAAGAGCTATTCCCCACAGACACAAATATGCACAATTCCTTGCATTTCTCTCTTTCTCTCTCTTTCTTTTTTTTCTTTTTTTTTTTTTGGCTATATCTGTGACCTGCGGTATGTGGAAGTTCCCAGTCTAGGGATCTAATCCAGCTGCAACTTTGACCTATGCCACAGCTGCGGCAATGCCGAATCCTTAACCCACGGCACTGGGGCTGGGATTGAACATGCCCCTCAGCAGTGACCCAAGCCACGCAAGAGACAACACCAGATCCTTAACCTGCGGCACCACAGCAGGATCTCCTCCCTCCTTTTGTTTATATTCCCTGTGATATTTGTGTCCCAATGATGTTTTCTCTCCTTCTGCAGAGTAAAACCTCCTTAAGTGACCCAATCCTTCATCTGGCTCTGCACAATTGTCTCATAAACAACAAAAACAGGAGTGCCTTTCGTGGCTCAGTGGTTAACAAAACCGACCAGGATCCATGAGGTGCGGGTTCGATCTCTGGCCTCTCTTGGGGATCCTCAGTCAGGGATCCAGCATTGCCGTGAGCTGTGGTGTAGGTTGCAGACGAGGCTTGGATCCTGCATTGCTGTGGCTGTGGTGTCGGCTGTGGCAGCTGCAGCTCCGATTCGACCCCTAGCCTGGGAACTTCCACATGCCTCTAATGCGGTCCTAAAAAGCAAAAACAAAACAAAACAAAAACAGGTCCTTCTCTCCCTTAGAAAACTTGAAAGAGAAGCTGTGGTACCTCCTGCCTCAGTATAGAGGCTTAAGCCTTTCCACACCCATTTACGCAGTAAGGAAGGGCTTCAGTTCACAGTACTTAGCTATCCCGCTCTGCTATAGACTTGGAGACTTTCATTTTTAACAGGCTGGGTTCCTATCTCTGATACCTGTCATGTTTCCTATGGTCAAAGGCCAATAGCAGCTATATCCCACTCCAGAAACTAGACCAAGTAGGCAGGGGAGTGAAGAAAAAAGGGGAGGGCAGAAGGTTGGCGTTGGTAGGTAAAAATTACCTGGGGCCTTCCAGAGCAGCAGGGAGCATCTTTTTTTTTTTTTTTTTAGCTTTTCCACCAACAACTCTTTCCTTCTTCCCTGCTGTGATTGTTCAAAGGGATATGAGAACAGAATTTACCTCAAATCTCTCACTTCCAATGTCCCAGGTATTTGAGTCTAGCAGTATTATGGTGTCTTATTCTATAATCAGCCCAGAATCACAGAGAGGATAAAATATATGTGTCTGACCTGCACACACTTTTATTTGCTGAACCCACCTGGAGGGACTCCGCTGGTGACCCAGGAGTCCTGAAGTTTCATTTTCTCCTGACTTTCATATGGACCGAACAAAAGCCCATCCCTTTCCTGCCGGAGATAATAAGATCCTTCCAGGTCTCGGAGCACAGGGAGTTCTCGCTTTAAAGCTTTCACTTCGGGGATGGTTGACGTGACAACGTATTGATGCTGAACTGGAATGAGAGGATGCTCTAATCCAATCATCTGACCTACTTCACGAGCCCAAAATCCTGAAATAAACAATCATTGAAGAATGTCACCACCATATATAAAAACATGCCACCACTGCCATCCGTATAGCAATTTACATTAAAATAAAATAGAAGACTTCAGTAGTCATGGCAAAGTCTAAAGAATGTCATAGCACCTTGAAGTTTCTTGGTCATTGCAAAATTGAATGGGAGAAGAGAGGTCAATATTTTACACTGCTCCAGAGTTTTGAAAGATACCTATAATCTAAGGGAACAGCATTCCAGAAAAGGTATTTTGCCCATAAGCAAAGGTGGGAAAAAAAAAAAAAAACAAGCAAATAAGCAAAAACAAATTATTTGAAGGAAAAAAAATAAACTACCCAAACATATACAATGTACAAATGTTGATTTTAAAAAATACAGTAATGGACTGAGCTGGATTGGGAAAAATAGCATCTTTTCTCTATTATTTGAAAAGTTTAGTTTGAATAGGTTTTGTGAGGTCCTTTCTTGCAATGGCCAGAGGCACGTGGTGATGTTCAGAGCAGGAGGGAGGTGCCACAGCAAAGGGGAACAGGCTCAGAGATAGGTGGCAGTTCCCACAACCTGTGTCTCCCTTCACAGTGTGCAAGTGGACTGCCTTCTTGGTGGTAATGGTTGTTATTTCTTTCCCTTTGCAACAATGAACCAGATAAACTGTGGCTGAATGGACCCTGGATTCTCTTCCCAGTTGCAGAGCTAAAGTCCAGAGCAAGAAAGGGCCACACCCAAGATCACATCTTACTGATTTTCTTCCTACAGAAAGCTTATTTTGAAAATCCAAGACTCTTTCGCTTGTATAAAGGTATTTTCGAATATAAAAGAATAATAATAATAAAGTAAAAGGGAGTTCCTCTTGTGGTTCATCAGGTTAGGAACCTGATATAGGATCCTTGAGGAAGCTGGTTCAATCCCTGGCCTTGATTGATGGGTTAATTATCCGTGTTGCGGCAAGCTGTGGTGTAGGTTGCAGATGCAGCTCAAATCTGGTGCTGCCCTCGCTCATAGCTGCAACTCGGATTTGACCCTTAGCCCAGGAACTTCCATATGCCTTTCTTTCATGGCCATAAAAAGAAAGAAAGAGAGAAAGAAAGAAGAAAAGAAAGAAAAGGAAAGGAAGAAAGAAAGGGCAGAAGGAAGGAAGGAGGGAAGGAAGAAGGAAGAAAATAAAAAAAGAATAATAAAAAAATAGAATCTAAAATGATGAAAACAATCATGTGTCAGGGATACAGGATCACCTGACCCATCAATGAATTATTGGGGGGGGGTTCTATTTGCTTGTTTGTTTCATAATAATTTTGAATACTTATTCAAATGATCTGGGAGTCTTCCTTAAGTTATTTCTTTAGAGGTTCTATTCTCTTAAATTTTTAGCCATTTGGGTTTCTGCTTTTGTTTGCAATCTAATAAGGAGTTCTGAAGTCTCTGATATGATGAAGTTCAGACCTAGACACAAATCATCAATTATGAGTCTGGGAGCCCTTATTATATATTCTCATGTGGCATCTAAACATTCCTCGTGGGTTCTATTGTTTCACTTTGGCCTAATGATTAAGTTGGTCAGACTTGGATAACAGCCCCAGAAATAGGTATCCATTTGCAAACCAAAAATCTTACCTGTGAGCATTAGAGCTATTTGTTGGTTTTTGAATAATTTAAAGACTTAATTTATTCCTTCTGGTAGGAAGCTGTGAATTACCAATGTCAACACTTTGTGGGGAAATACAGTAAAGCCACATATTCTAGTTATATGCACTGGAGCAGTTTCAAAGTATAAAAAGCCAAAATACTTAGCCTAGCAATTCATCCCACCTCAATATCCTTAAAATACCTGTTTTTGATTGAAAACATAAATTGAAGAAAATAAATTCTGTCCTACTCAAACATTTATAAATTTCTGAGCCTAACTGCTTGCTTATTAATGCCCTTCACCATTAAAATAAAGAGGAAATGTTTACATAACTTATCATATAACTATATTGGGCCAAACCTCATAGCAAGCTCTACACTGTTTTCCCCTATGGTGGTAGGATTTGTTGGTATTCTCTTCCTCTAAACGTCAATCAAATTAAACTAAATCTTTCCAGGGTTACACTTTGCCCAGGACAGGACTTCACATAGTTAGATATTTTCAGGAGAAGATTTTATGAGCCCAATTCTTGCATGTCTTCAAATCTAGAAAAGCACCAAACGCCTTCATGTGACATCTGCTCCCTGTGGCTAGCAGCAACCTTATGTAAAAATGGGTGCTTGACAGCATGTACCTCCCTCTTCACCAAAATCACGCAATACACTGCCCTTGCCCCGTCCTCTTTGGAAGAGTTTCTCAGAGCTATTTGAAATGCTGCCTCCAATGTGCCCCAAATAAAGCTTAACTCACAACTCTCATGTGGTGCCTGTTTTTCAGTCCACAGCTTCAACCCTCACTAGAGCACCCACCAACCAAGTTCAAATGTGGAGGAATCCTCTGTAATCTACCATTACCCCTAAAAAAGAGTGAAGAGAAGAGACAGGAGAAATGATCATAGGAAATGGCTTTTTCATTTTTAAAAATGCTGTGATTAGAAATGGAGTTAAGATGAAGTGTGCAGATTCGTGGACAACTTCTACTAGCTGGTTTATACAGTGACAATGATGGTTTATATAATGACACTCTCTGATGCAAAGTACCAGGAAATGAAGCAATTCTTTTTTGGCTGAACACTAGGCTTTATGTTGGCATGATCCAATCACCGTTCTGCTTTACCATATTAGGAAAAGTCTTAAGGAAAGCTTACAAGGTTATCCTGGGCTTAATGAGTCAACTGGAAATGAGGTCGAGAGAAACATGCAATGGCCATGCAAAGAAAAAGCTTACATGGTAATAAATCACTCCCGCCCATGCCCCTGAGCTGCCCTGAAGTATGAGGTCGAAGGAATATAGAGTGAAGCTGTGTTTAAAGCACAGTAAAGGCAAGTTCGCCTATTGCACATCGAGAGGTCAGCAGTGTCAGAAGCTCTTCCTGGAGTTCCCAGCATGGCGCAGTGGTAAACGAATCCAACTAGGAACCATGAGGTTGCGGGTTCGATCCCTGCCCTTGCTCAGTGGGTTAAGGATCTGGCGTTGCCGTGAGCTGTGGTGTAGGTTGCAGACGCGGCTCGGATCCCGAGTTGCTGTGGCTCTAGCGTAGGCTGGTGGCTACAGCTCCGATTGGACCCCTAGCCTGGGAACCTCCATATGCCACGGAGCGGCCCAAGAAAGACAGAAAAAAAAATTAAAAAAATAAAAAGAAGCTCTTCCTTAGCACTGCTTGCTCAAGAATGAGTTTCCTACATTCTCTCTCCTGTAGGAACACCTGGAAAGCAGTGTTTCTTAAAACATATTCTACAGACTCTCTGGTACAGATAGGACGGTACTTGTTTAAAAGAGACTTTCCCAGCCAGACTTCCTGGGAACTTCCCTCAGTGACTCTTGCACCTAGCTTGAGAACCAAGCTCTGTGGGAAGCCTGTTTACCAGCAGAATGGGTGCTGGATGTCTGCAGAACAAGTGAAATGGTTGGAGAATCTTAAGGCTGATAAACCAAGAAGCCATGGGAACCTGAGGCTAGTGTTTCCCAGACCAGGGCATAAGCCTGTAAAGAAATAATCATAATAATCATAAAAATTATTATCATTAGTATAAATTTGTTTAGTGCTTTCTATCTGGGAAGCCATTTCTGGGTACTTTACAATATTAGCTCATTTGCTGATCATAATAACTTGTTGAGATAGGAATTATTACCTCCACTGTGCACATGAGTAATTTGCCCAGGTCACGTCATTGGCAATAATGTGTCTCTGGTCAAGGGAAGCCCACTGCCCTGGACAGTGTTGGAGACGCATGAGCAAACTGACACATTTTTACTTTTTTTTTTTTTTCATGCCACACCTGTGACATAAAGACGTCTCCGGAGCTAGGGGTCGAATCAAAGCTGCAGGTACAGGCCTACCCCCCCCCCCAACCCCCACCACAGCAATGCCAGATCCAAGCAGCGTCTGTGACCTATACGGCGGCTTTTGGCAATGCTGAATCTTTAACACACTGAGCAAGACCAAGGATCAAGCCTGCATCCTCATGGATACTATGTCAGGTTCTTAACCTGATCAGCCACAATGGAAACTCCCATATTTTTACTTTTAGGCTTCCCTTTTCATGGATCTCCTAGCAACTCAGCAGCCACGTAAAAAACTTTTTATGACTCCATGTAAAAAACTTTTAGCAGGTTATGGTACACTCGAGTAGATAACAATGGCCTTTACATCTTTTACATTTTGGTTATATTTTCAACTTTATATCCTTGGTACTTTAATTATGTTTCAGAGCTGCCTGAGGGCCTCAAGTGAATTCATGCAATATCCAGGTCTCACTGAGTAACTCTGGGAAACATTCCATTAGACACACATTCTTTTTTAATTTTTCTTTTCTTTTTAGGGCCGCACCCATGGCACATGGAAGTTCCCAGGCTAGGGGTCAAATCGGTGCTGCAGCTTGCCTACCTACGCCACAGCCATAGTAACGTGGGATCTGAGCTGCATCTGTGACCTACGCTGCAGCTTGTGGCAATGCTGGACCCTTAACCCTATGAGCAAAGCCAGGGATCAAACCCACATTCTCATGGATACTAGTCAGGTTCTTAACCCACTGAGCCACAATGGGAACTCCCAGATGCACATTCTAAACAACAGACACACATTGCAAATCATGTTAGCAATAATGCCTTCTGCAGATGGTTACTTTTATTCATAAAATTAATCTTTGTTAGCTTTAAGTCTAGAAGGGGACACATCCAAAACTTCACCCCCAATTACTGAGGCTTAATTTTTGGCAGAATGTCTATACTTAAAATTGCTTTTGAAAACTGACTTATAAATAATGAAACACACACTCGTCTGCACCTTCCGTGGACCACTAAGATGTGATCAGTTAGATTTTCTCTGATAACTTATGTCCAGTGGGGAAAAAAAAGAGGAGAAAAATTAGTGGGTGGGGGATAGGAAAGATGTGGGCCAGAGATGTGATTTGAATGAGATAAATAATGGAGAATTGAGACGGCATAGTTCTGCATGCACCTTTGAACAATTCGTTGTCTGGTGTTACAGAGACCTGAGGATGGTAACTCAAATGTGCCTGAGTTAAAGGCATCAGGAGCCAAGAATGAAGAAGAACATTCTGCCATTGTCCTCCTCTGCCCTGATCACCCCACAAGACTGCACAGCTGCACAGAGTACTTCATCTGGTAACCAATGTCCTGGGTTTAGGTCAAATCTCTTTGGAAATGTTTCTTTTTCTTATTCCTCACAGACTGTACTTTACAAAAAATAAGCATGAGATAGTTACTGATTTTTTACTAATGGCAATGAATTATGCAAATATCTATTCATTTAAGGAAAACAATAGATAAACGTGTTAAATTAAGGTCTTCTGTGTTATTTTTCAAAATATCAGTTGCGAGTGTGCAGCTGCCTGAAACACTGTGTTAAGAAAAATAGTAGGATTTGTCTAATGCTCTCTGAAACGAGTGCAGTGATCAATTAGCAATGTCTGCCATGGGTGCCAGATATAAAGTCAAAGCATGTTTGTTTAGTATGTACTATCACTATGAAAATAGTCAAATGTTTTTATAATGTTTGTAATGTTTTGTAATGAATTCATGAGACCATGAAGAAAGTTGCAAGATTACAAAGAATTCTTGCTACTTGGGGAAAAAAGGGATGAATGATTTCATTGCCTTAGATCTTCTAGCAGAATTTAGACAGGGGTGTCCAAGGACAATGGGAGATGGGGAGTATCCAGTGGGGGTTTCCTTGCTGTGGGACAAGTGAAGTTCAAAAAGAAAGCACTATTTTATGCCTTTACTTTTATTTTTTACGCAAGTCATTTTACATTATTTTCAATTTCAGATGATGTCAAAGAATGACTGAGATGTTTATGCTTTTCAAATGGGGGGCATGATTAGAAAGATTCAGAAATACTAACTTAAACTCTGAAATACTGAAGCATGACTTTTTACAGGACCACTAAAACTGTTTTGGGTAAGAAATAACATCAATCAGACATTACAATGTAGAGGAAAGGATCTTAACATTACTTGTTTCTGGCATGTCCTCGTGGCATACCATCTGATCTGATAAATAATCAAGACTGTTTTCATTTTCTGAATTTAAGCAATGACTCAAAGAGCAGACCACGAGAAAATCAGTAACTATCTCATGCTTATTTTAGGTTCTTAATTAACCATTATAAACCACAGGTCAATATAAATTATTAGCCCGGTTTAAACTCTGAAAACATTTTCATTTGCACGAAAATTTATTTTTTACGTGTGACATTTGAAAATGACTTCATAGGCAAACGACCTGATAGAACGTGTGTTAACTCAAGAGTAAAAAGACCCAGGTTTGGGAGTTCCCACTGTGGTATAGTAGGTTAAGGACCTGGCATTGCTGTAGCTGTGGTATAGGACACAGCTGAGGCTTGAATTTGATCCCTAGCCCAGGGACTTCCATGTCCCATGGGTTTGACCAAAAAAAAAAAAAGACCTAGGTTCAAGTCTTGACTCTGACATAACTGTCACTTTGCCAATTAGCATAACCTTTCCAGACCTTGGTCTCTGCATATGGGAAATGAGATTATCTCAAATATCCCTTTCGGCTTCGCTACTGTGAGTCTAAACTGCATCAGAGCACCTAAAAAGAAAATTACGAAACAGATTTAATAGTGTACTGAAAGGAAAAGGGTCAAAAGTTGTCTAAATAGAGCCTGGTAATCAAAATGGATGAGAGAGAACACACATGATCAAATCTGCTCTAAAAAAGCAAAGTGAGAACAAAGAGCATGGTCATGAATTTGAGCATTAGACTCTGGTTATTATTATAACGAAAGAGTGAACATAGGAAGGAAAAAGAAGCAGCATTTGGCAAAACATGGCCTAGAGCAGAGTGAAAGGGAACATGGAGAGGAATGCCAGCTTGCTGGGGATAACCAAGGCCAGAGCTGCATCGCACACTTCAAGAGCAAAGGGATGGGGCCGGGGAGGAGAGTTTTATAGCTTAGAAACAGGCAAAATGGGGAGTTCCCATCATGGCGTAGTGGAAACAAATCCGACTAGGAACCATGAGGTTGCAGGTTTGATCCCTGGCCTTGCTCAGTGGGTTAAAGATCCAGCATTACCATGACCTGTGGTGTAGGTCGCAGACAGGTCTTGGATCTGGTCTTGCTGTGGCTCTGGTGTAGGCCAGCAGCTACAGATCCGATTCGACCCCCAGCCTGGGAACCTCCACATGCCATGGGCTTGGCCCTAAAAGGACAAAAGACAAAAAAAAAAAAAAAAAAAGAAAGAAAGAAACAGACAAAATGTTCACCATGAGAGCTTCACAGTGTTTCATAACAATATTCATATGATAAAAATTTACTTTATGGCTGAATATCTTATTTCTCTGTCCCTTCACAAAAACCCGCTATTTAAAAAATATATACGTATGAGGCTTACCTGCAGCATTCACAATTCTATTTGCTCGCATAGATCCCTGCGGTGTTTCAACATCCCATGTTCCATCTGACCTGGGTTTCAAAGACGTCACTGGGGCAGGATATTTTAGAAGGGCACCGTATTTCCTAGCCCCAGCAGCCAGGGCCATAGTTAGAGAGTAAGGATCAATGTGACCATCTCCAGGATTATAGAGTCCAGCTAAAATCTAAATTAATCATAGTAGAGTCAATATTCAAATGAACATATGTACTCACAGTTAATTATATCCTGCCAGCAAATGTTTAGTAAAATTGGACTGTAAAAATGCATCATGACATCAGATCGAGCCATCTCCACTTTTTTTTTTTTTCCCCTGTACTTAAGCACAGACCTAGGCAGGTCTCACACTGAGGATTAAGTAGGCAGGCTATCTGATAGAGGCTTGCAGTTGTCTCAAAATCCACCCTCCCCTCTCCCAATAGCAGTGGAAACCAAATGTTTATTTATATATAGGAGCATTGAGAACAAAGATTTTCAAACAGTTGGCAGCTTATTAGTAGCTAAGACTATTTACTAAGTTCTGGTCAAGGAAATGCAAATGAAAGTGTCATACGACAGATTCCAGGAACCATTTAAAAATTTAACCAGCATTCCTCTTTGTCCTTTCTTTTTTGTCCCTAATAATCAGTGATGTTGAGCATTTTCTCATGTGCCTATATATCTTCTTTGGAGATATGTCTGTTCAGGGCTTCTGCCCATTTTTCAATTGGGTTGTTGGTTTTTTTGTTGTTGAGTTGTCTAAGTTGTTTGTGTATTTTAGAGACTAAGCCCTTGTCGGCTGCACCATTTGAAACCTTTTTCTCCCATTCCATAGTTTGTCTTTTTGTTGCCTTATTTGTTTTTATGGTTTCCTTGGCTGTGCAAAAGCTTGTAAGTCTGATTAGGTCCCATTGGTTTATTTTTGTTTTTCTTTCTGTTTCCTTGGGAGACTGACCTAAGAAATTTGTATGGTCGATGTCAGATAATGTTTTGCCTATGCTCTTTTCTAGGAGTTTGATGGTATCTTGCCTTATGTTTAGGTTTTTCAGCCATTTTGAGTTTATTTTTGTGCATGGTGTGAGGGTGTGTTCTAGTTTCATTGATTTCCTTGTAGCTGTCCAGTTTTCCCAACACTGCTTGCTGAAAAGACTGTCTTTTTCCCATTTTATGTTCTTGCCTCCTTTGTCCAAGATTAATTGACCGTAGGTGTCTGGGTTTATTTCTGGGTTCTGCATTCTGTTCCACTGGCCTGTATGTCTGTTTTGGTACTGGTACTACACTGTCTTGATTGCTATAGCTTTGCCATATTGTCTGAAATCTGGGAGAGTTCTGCCTCCTACTTGGTTTTTTTTTTTCCCCTCAAGATTGTTTTGGCAATTCTGGGTCTTTTAATGGTTCCATATAAATTTTTGGATTGTTTGTTCTAGTTCTGTGAAAAACTGTCATGGGTAATTTGATAGCGATCACATTGAACTGATAGGGATCACACTGAATCTGTAGATTCCTTTGGGTAGTATGGCCACTTGAACCATGTTGATTCTTCCAATCCAGGAGCATGGAATATCTTTCCATTTCTTTTACTCCTCTTTAATTTCCTCGATTAATGTTTTACAGTTCTCAGCATATAAGCCTTTCACCTTCTTGGTCAGGCTTATTCCTAGGTATTTGATTTTTTGGGGTGTGATTTTAAAAGGTATTGTATTTTTATATTCCTTTTCTAATACTTCATTGTTAGAATACAGAAATACAACCAATTTCTGAATGTTAATCTTATATCCTACTACTTTGCTGAATTCATTGTCAGTTTAAGCAGTTTTTCGGTGGAGTCCTTAAGTATCATGTCATCTGCAGAGAGTGACAATTTTACCTCTTCTCTTCCATTTTGGATTCCTTTTATTTCTTCTAATGGATCAATTATTTATCTTAAATTGTTTAGTACCATTAACAAAGTCATATGTTAATATATATATATATATATATATATACCTGGTGTCACAAAAATGTATGCCTGATTCAGTCATTCAACAACTAGTTCTTAAACACTTACTTTGTGCTAGGGCTTGAGGCTAGGCACTGTGGGGGAAACAAAGAAGAATCAAATCAGATGAAATAAGGAGTGAGCCCTGAAAGAGTCTAGCCAGGTCTCAGCCATTCCACAAAAATCTTTTAAGCACTAAGTACGGGCAAGAGGCTTTTGTCAAATCTTCTCTCTGCATCTATTGAGATGATCATATATTTTATCCTTTTTTCTATTTGTGGAATGTATCACATTGATTGATTTTTAGATTTTTTTTTTGTCTTTTGTCTTTTGAGGGCCGCACCCACAGCATATGGAGGTTCCCAGGCTAAGGGTCTAATCCGAGCTGCACCAGCCAGCCTACACCACAGCCACAGCAACATCAGATCCGAGCTGCATCTATGACCTACACCACAGCTCACAGCAATGCCAGATCCTTAACCCACTGAGTGAAGCCAGGGATTGAACCTGCGTGGCTCCTAGTCGGATTCATTTCTGCTGCACCACAGCAGGAACTCTGATTTTTAGATGTTAAATTAACCCTGCATAGCCAGGATAAATTCCACTTGGTTATGCTAAATAATCCTTTTCACATGTTGCTGAATTCAGTCTGTTAGTATTTTGTTGAGGAGTTTTGCATCAATATTCATAAGAGACCCAGGTCTTGCTTTTATTTTTGTTTGTTTGTTTGTTTGTTTTTTGCATTTTAGGGCTGCACCTGTGGCATATGGAAGTTCCCAGGCTAGGGATCAAATTGGAGCTGCAGCTGCTGGCCCATGCCACAGCCACAGCAACATGAGATCTGAGCAATGTCTGCAAGCTACACCACAGGTCATAGCAATGCTGGATCCTCGACCCGCTAAACAAGTCCAGGGATCAAACCCACATCCTCGATACTAGTCAGATTTATTTCCACTGTGCCACGACAGGAACTCCCAGGGCTTGCTTTTCTTCTTTGTCTGGTTTCAGTATTACAGCGATATATTCTGGCCTTGTAGAATAAGTTAGGAAGGATTTACTTCTATTTTTGGAAGAGTTTGTGAAAAGTGCATTAATTCTTCTTTACGTGTCTGGTAGAATTCACCAATAAAGCCATCTGGGCCCCAGCTTTTCTCTGCAGGAAGTTTTGGATTACTACTCCAACCTCTTGTTATAGGTTTAACGTAAGAGGTTTTTGATTTGTAATGGAATTTGTATTACTGTGGACTTCTAAACATCACATGGGTGTTTTAGAATGGATATGTTCTCATGCAGTGACCCTGTATCTATTTGATTTGGTACCCTGTCCAGATCCAGAGAAGACCCTTCCCATCTATTTTCACTGCCTAATGTACTTGACAGAAAGCCTGTGATGGTGGAGACTTCCAGCAAAGCATTCCAAGATCAACATAAAAACAGATTTAAGAACGTGCTTCCTAGTAATCGTGGCAGAATTTCAGTGCAGACGATGTAACACAGCACCAATCTGCCTCCACACTGGCATCACACAGAACTACAGACAAGGGTGTGCCAGCAGCCTGTTAAAGACCCATAGAAGCAAACAACTCCAAGTCCCAGATGGATGCTGTGAACCCTCAGGGATCAGAGGCACTCGCCAGGGAGAAACACAAGCCTCTGCTCCCCTGAACAGCCCCACCTGGTACCGTGAGGTAGTTTGTACAAAGGAGCCCGAAAGCTTGGGTTCGAATCTCTGCTCCAGCTTTTTCTAGCTGGATGAGCTTGAGGCCACTACGTAAACTATCTAAGCTGCAGTTTCCTGTTTCGTAAGACATGTACTTTTGATTATGATTGTGAAGATTAAATGAGATTATGCATGTGAAG
Source organism: Phacochoerus africanus (assembly GCF_016906955.1). Taxonomy (NCBI): domain Eukaryota; kingdom Metazoa; phylum Chordata; class Mammalia; order Artiodactyla; family Suidae; genus Phacochoerus; species Phacochoerus africanus. The sequence continues at coordinate 87,874,103 of NC_062547.1, forward strand.
GGCTTAGTACATAAGCATGTGCTGTAGTGTGGGGTAGTGTAGTACTAGGTACTATTATTATTCAAATGGGATTATCACCCAGCAAAAAAGACACTAGATTCCCAAGTGGATTTCTTTCAGCCAAATTTGGTGAACACAAGATTAATACCTGGCACAGAGCCTGTCAGGGTAGTATAGCCATGAGTTAGGTGGTATTTATGTAGCAATACAGCATTTACTTCTACCTTTGATTTGTAAGGAAAGTCATGAAAATAACATAGCCTTTCTACATACACATTTATACACCAGATTATTGTTTTCTCTGCATTTCTCAAACAGAAGGTTTATCTATGGAAACCCCTAGATCTGGGGGGCACAGTAGTAAAGAGGTATTGAAAGTGTCTCCTCAGTTGTCATAGGTAGAGAGCTAATAAGGGTTTTCACTGCTTGCACTTTATTTAGCATGCATAAGAGCCTACCTTGCAATTTACCCCAATTCCAGCATTAATCATCTGATTTTGCCATTCAATATGTGTGTACAAAGTTTTTCTGTTTTTCATTAACTTTCTAAAGTAACATTTTCTAAACTTAATTAAAGTCAACAAATGGTAAAAATGCCCTTAAGAGAAATACCTTATTCATGTTGAGTAAAGGGAACATCTCTTGAATTTTTTCAGGTCCAATAATATACTGTTCTGTCGCATGCCAGCCAGTCCGAGTCATTTGATATTTAAATTCGTCTACCCTTACAGGAGTTGTAGCAATTCTGATACTCCCTGGCTGATGGAATCCCACGACCTATGACAACAATGCCAATAAAAGCTCGTAAAGAAATCATTATTTAGCGCTCAAACATGGTTCTCCTCCAGCACAATGAAAATGCAGGTGTGCAAGAAAGAGGTTTACCATGCAGTGCAAGTAATAACCATATAGCATATGTGCATCATACAAAAAGATATTCATTCTGCAACTATGTACTAAGTATCTCCTCTGGGCCAGGCACTATGTAAATTCCAGAGATGTGAACAAGAGAGGTGAAGACAGGCTTACAATCCACGTGTAAAGACACACAGCTAAAAGCATAGCTCCTCTTAGGAGCTAGTGTTCATGAACAGAGGGAAAGAAAATTATGTGGAAGGAAAAAAAAAAGGGCAGGAGTTCCTGGTGTGTTGTAACAGGATTGGTGGTGTCTCTGGAGCACTGGGACGCAGATTTGATCCCTGGCCTGGCACAGTGGGTTAAGGATCCAGCGTTGCCACAGCTGCTGATCACAACTGCATCTGTGATCTGATTCCTGGCCGAGGAGCTCCATATGGCTCAGGGTAAGAAAGAAAGAAGGAAAGAAGAAAGGAAGGAAGGAAGGAAGGAAGAAAGGAAGAAAGAAAGAAAGAAACAAACAAACAAACAAAAGTAGAGGGAAGGAGGAAGGAAGAAAGAGAGAGAGAAAGAAAAGAAACAAAGAGGGAGAGAGAAAGAGAGAAAGAGGAAGGAAGGAGGGAAGGGGATTTGAGGAGGGAACATGCAGAATCGGAGTGTTGCACTGAGGATATTAAGTGTAAATTGGAATAAACATTCACTTGGCATTTGTTGAGATCCTTCCGTTGGCCAAGCACTCAGCGAGGTCCTGAGTGACAGGGAACAAAGATGAAGTCCTTGTGCTCAGATTGCTCAACAGCTGTGTGGGAGACCAACCAGTAAAGCAACAGGCCAACTGGGAGAGATTGTTGTTTTTAGAGGCTGTGCACACGTGTTCTTGGAACCAAGAGCCCTCAGCTCCTCCTGACTGCTGGGTGAAGTCAAGGATGGCTTCTCAAAGGGGACAGCCCCCAGGAAGGGTGGAGGATGGTTGGTGACATGGGGACCAGAGGAAATGTTGTCTCGGGCAGAGAGGCCAGCACGTTCTAGAGCTGTAGGTAATTAAAAATAGCTGAAGCATCTGAGCACAGTAAAGAGTTGCAAGAGAAAATGCTGGAAAGGCAGGCTTAGTGACGAAAGCCCTTCCTCTCTGGCTTTTGTCCTATAGACCCTGGGGAGCCATGTGATGGTTTTAGGCAAAGGGGAAATAGCATGAAACAGTTAAGGAGACTGCAGACTTAGTATACGAGTACCCTTTGCCTGCCACTTTACTTTGAGGCCATGACTACAAACGAGAAGAGAGAAAAATAGAAGTGAGGGGCCTTTAGTGATGTGTTTTTCAAAGCCATGTGACCATCTGGCATGTGCAGTGGTCAGAGCCTTTGCAATCCAGTGCTGAAAGGCTCTGATTTTTTAATTTCTAGATAGAGCTAGATAGAGACTAAAGATGTCTTTGAAAGCTGTTTTTTATTCTTTTTCATTTCAAAAATCAAGAAGAGCAGGCAATACCATTCAAGAAATTAAACCGATGGGGAAAAAAAAAGGAGTTCCCATCGTGGCTCAGCAGAAATGAATCTGACTAGCATCCAGGAGGTTCAATCCCTGGCCTCGCTCAGTGGGTTAAGGATCCGGCATTGCCATGAGCTGTGGTGTAGGCCACAGACATGGCTCAGATCTGGCATTGTTGTGGCTGTGACATAAGCCAGCAGCTACAGCTCTGATTTGACCCCTAGCCTAGGAACCTTCATGTGCTGCAGGTATGGCCCTTAAAAAGACAAAAAAAAAAAAAAAAAAGAAAAGAAAAAGAAAGAAAGAAAGAACTTAAACTGATTGGAAAGCAAGCTCTAGAGGTTCTCATCTTAAACTCTCATCAGAACCTTCTGCCACATTCAACACTTCACGTGCCATGATGTCAGTACATACAGTGATATGTGATGATACCAAAATCCTTCAGGAGTTCCCATCGTGGCGCAGTGGTTAACGAATCCAACTAGGAACCATGAGGTTTCGGGTTCGGTCTCTGCCCTTGCTCAGTGGGTTAATGATCCGGTGTTGCCGTGAGCTGTGGTGTAGGTTGCAGACGAGGCTCGGATCCCGCGTTGCTGTGGCTCTGGCGTAGGCCGGCAGCTACAGCTCCAATTCAACCCCTAGCCTGGGAACCTCCATATGCCGCGGGAGCGGCCCAAGAAATAGCAACAACAATAACAACAACAACAACAACAACAAAAGACAAAAAAAAAAAAAAGAAATCTCACGTATCTCTGAGAAACTGACTTTAAAGACATTTTCACCTTAAATGCGTTTACCTGTCCAGTTTCTTCTTCCAGTTTCTCATAAAGTTTGATGCTATCATAATGGATTTTCTTCAGGTTTATTCCAGGATGAAAATAAGTTGTTAGACCTGCCTTCAAAGTGGGGAGAAAAGGAAATACCAAACAAAAAAATTTAACATTCTCAAAATGTTGATAGTTTATCTGTGAAGAAGTCATCTGCTGCTGGCAAGAAACTAAGAAATACCAGCCAGTCCTTCGGGATGAAAACATATCAGCACCGATGTGAACACCCGTAAGGCTCCTGACAGTTTTACGAATCCACATAAATAATGTGAGAGCCAGCCAACAAATATATTTTTTAAGTCTCTAAAAGTTATCAGGGAAGGGGTTGGTGGCAGATTCAGAAATGGGATAACTTAGAGAGTTTAGGAATATATGGCTCAGCAGAAACAAATTTGACTAGCATCCATGAGGACCCCGGTTCAATCCCTGGCCTCCCTCAGTGGGTTAAGGATCTGGTGTTGCCATAGGATGTGGTGTAGGTCGCAGACGCAGCTCGGATCCCGCGTTGCTGTGGCTGTGACGTAGGCCAGTGACTACAGCTCTGATTTGACTCCTAGCCTGGGAACCTCCATATGCTGCAGGGGTGGCCCTAAAAAGACAAAAAAAAAAAAAAAAGGAGGGACTATATACTATTGGGAAGAACATGGGGTTGAGGGGTGAATACAACATGGACCTAAGCCAGAGAAACACATGTGGTTCCCTTAAGGAGAAGGACTATGAACAAGCAAAGTTTTCCTTGTCCCAATCCCCACCATTACCTGGAATGGAGCAGCCCTCTTGTTCCCTTTCTTGAAATTTCTAAAATTCAAGAATTGGAAAATTCCTGGGAATTAGAGCCTGGTGAGTTGGTGAACAGAGATTCACTGCAGCTTAACCAGTGTGAAGAATGAGCACATAGACGGAACCCCACAAATATTTCCAAATAAATATTGAATAATCATGCTCAGGAACATATCTAAATATTGCACACCCAAACCCCTTTTATCAACTCTGGCAGATGGCATGTTGTATTTTAAGCAATGATATGAAGTGGGTTCTCTCAATTAATTGTCTGAGGCCCCATTCTGCGGCTAACTTATCCTGGAAAGCTCGTCTGAACAAAATCCGTCTAAAATAAAATCTGTCCAGGAGGATTTATCAGGTTCTTCTATGGTCACTGTGAGCATCTGTTTCTCCTGAACCCAGTGAACTCAAAGACACCCCCATTAATATCATGTGATATCACTTACATGTGGACTCTAATAAAAAAATGAACTTATTAAATTGGTTTAAATTTAAATTTTTCTCTTGCATATATGAGCAGTTTTCTAGGTGATACATACCATTTTGGCCAGAAAACTCTCATCATGATACCAACATTTCCAAATACCCCTTCTCAAAATACTTTCTTTCCAACTGGATGATTTTGTACACATTAGTTATTACTCACTTATTGAAAGCCTCACCTGTACTTTGAAGGGAGAGCCTGCATCTATTATTTTATAGGGATCTACTGTGTAGAAATGACTGGTAGCCATTTCCATCACTATGAAGATCACCAAACAGGAGACACTCGTCTTTCTGTAAAAGAAACACTCTAAGTTTCACCACTCTTCTAATTATTGTTACGGGACCATCAACAAATCTCCAGGTAGTACGACACTCTCAAGGTCTTTCCCTCTCCCTTTCTTCACAAATACTATTATTCAAAACCCTGTTTCTATAAAATCCATCACAATGTTGATATCCTATAGCATGTGATCTGTCGTAGGTCAGGACAGACCGAATACAAAAGAAAGAATGGGGCCGCCCCCATGGCAGAGCGCCAGCGTCTCCTGTCAACCTTGGAATCACATGCAATGTGTCACCCCCATCAAAGGTGAAAGCTATTTATAAAGATTAGTAAAGCTTAATTTCTTTCTTTCTTATATTTTTAGATTAAAAATAAATACACAAAGTTCTAGCATTGTGTTCCTACACGCCACGTGGATCATCTTGCATCTTTAATCCTCAGCCCTCCAAAACATCCACTTTGGCACCATCGCCAGGCAGCCTCTGCTTCTTGCTCCAGCCTCTCCTCTCTCCCTCCAACCTACAAGAAATATTCTGGGGATTTCTCCTTGTGGCTCAGCAGTAACGAATCCAACTAGCGTCCATGAGGACGAGGGTTCGATCCCTAGCCTTGCTCAGTGGGTTAAACGATCCTATGTTGCCCTGAGCTGTGGTGTAGGCTGCAGATGCAGTTTGGATCCAGTGTTGCTGTGACTGTGGTGTAGGCTAGCAACTGCAGCTCTGATCCAAGCCCTAGCCTGGGAATTTCCATATGCCTCAGTGAGGACCTAAAAAAACAAAAAAAAAAAAAAAAAAAAGGAATGTTCTCTATCTAGTAGCATAGGGTGCTGACAAAGCAGTCTCATTAAAATATAGCAAAACCTCAAGACTTTTGGACTTGTGACTCCATTTTGAATAGTCACACTGCAAGCCATGCCTTCCTACCCAAAGCATCTGATTTCTACATGCTCTAGAAATGATTAACCTTGAGAACATGTTCATTGAGGCTGCCTTTATTTCACAGTTTGCCCCTTCAGCTGGCTCCCCAACCTTCCACATTCTCATACCTGCTCCAAAATGTCTCTGTGTTAAAAAGAAATGGCTAAAGAAAATGTGAAAGTTACAGAAAGGAATATTAGCCATAAAAAAGAAGAAAACGTTATCATTTGATAGCATTGTACTAAATGAAATAAGACAAAGAAAGACAAATACTTAATACCAATATAATCTCATTTATATATGGAATCTTATAAACAAACACACAAAACAATGAAACTCACAGATTCAGAGAACAGACTAATGGTTCCAGGGGCTGGAGGGTGGGTGAAATGGTAAAGGGGTCAAAAGGCACAAACTTTTAGCTATAAGATAAATAAGTTCTGGGGATGGAATGTACAGTATGGTGACTATAGCTAATAATACTGTGTTGTAGGCATTCCCAATGTGATGCAGTGGAAACGAATCCAACCCGGAACCGTGAGGACTCAGGTTCGATTCCTAGCCTCGCTCAGTGGGTTAAGGATCCGGCGTTGCGTGAGCTGTGGTGTAGGTTGAAGACACAGCTCAGATACCGCGTTGCTGTGGCTGTGGTGTAGGCCGGCAGCTGCAGCTCTGATTCAGCCCCTAGCCTGGGAACCTCTGTATGTCCCGTGGGTGTGACCCTAAAAAGCAAAAAAAAAAAAAAAAAAAAAAAAAGAAAAGAAAAGAAAAGAAAAAAAAAGAAAGAAAGAAAGAGAGGAAAAGAAAGGAAGAAACTATCATCTTAAAAATTCTGCCCACTTTTCCTAAAAGAACTTAAAGGCATGTTGCTTTGTCTTCACCATCACCATCATCACGGGATGCCTAAGCAGTAACACTACAGGGAATCTAGCAATCTAAAATGCAGGCTGCATCAAATCAATCACCTATAAATGAGCAAATAAGTAATCAAAACCTTAAACTGTACATGATCGGAGATCCCATCGTGGCTCAGTGGTTAACAAATCCAACTAGGAATCATGAGTCCCTGGCCTCGCTCAGTGGGCTAGGGATCCTGCACTGAGGTGAGCTGTAGTGTAGGTCGAAGATGCAGCTCGGCTTTGGTGTTGCTGTGGCTCTGGCATAGGCCGGCAGCTGTAGCCTGGAAACTTCCGTATGCCTGGAAACCTCCGTATGCCGAGGGTGTGGCCCTAGAAAAGGCAAAAAAACAATAAATAAATAAACAAACAAACAAACAAACAAACAAACAAACTGTACAGGATCCTTAACAATCTGGAAGTGTTCAAAGGGCGTAAGCTCCCCCACCCCCCGCCCCACCCAGGATATCCCCCCTTGCCTGTTTCCCTCTGTACACAAGCTCTTACAGGGACAGCTCATGGTCCCCTCACTCCCTCGCTCCTGCTCAAGTGTCACCTCTTTGAAGTGGCCTCCAGGCTCCCTTCCCCTCGTTTCTTTACCTTGCTCTGGTCCCCGGGCACTGATGACTCTACATCATTGATTGTGTCTTTTCTGTCTGCCCCCCAGGAACGGGGCTCCATGAGGGCAGGGGCTTTGTTCTGTGCCTTGCTGTGTCCTCACCTCCTAGAACAGGGCTGGCCTGACACAATATGGGCTCGTCTCATCATTAATATTCGTTGAAAGAGTAACCAAATGTCCCCTAAGAAGAAGTTATGGGAGGAGAGGTACAGGCTTTCCATTACAGGACAACAGGAAGCCTGCAAAGGAAGTCTGATTCAGGGAGGGGAGAGGAGCCAGAAGGGTCCTTGGCTTCCCGGAGCCCTCTCTCAGAATCTCAGAAAGCAAGCTGAGGGGAACCTGGGGGACAAAGGAGACAAGTGTGGCTATGACACTTAGGGAGGACATGGTGGCCGGCCCTCTCTCCCAGACTGAGCAGTGAGGGAGCAGGTGAGAGACAAAAGAACGAAGAGGAGCTGGGCTTGGTGCCACTTTTCTTAGAAGTCTCCATTCAATCGGTGGGTGTGGTCTATGTGACCACTGGGCCTCTGGGGTGAACTGGGCTTAAGTCTGGGCAGCACTCTTCCCCCCAACTCAGCTGGAGGCAGGAGATCCATTAACAGCTGACTCTATCCCTTACCTTGAGCAAGTTCTGGGTGTCAAAAGGCCCCTAAAAGCAAGGTTCCATCTTATCTCAGTAGAGGAAAGCTAATGATGGAAAGAGACCTGGGCAGAGGCGAACACTGACCCACTCTTTTTTTTTTTTTTGATTGAAGTATAATTGATTTACAGTGCTGTGTTAGTTTCCAGTGTACAGAAAACGATCACAGGATATTGAATACAGTTCCCTGGGCTCTACAGTCGGACCCTGTTGATTATCCTAACTCTTCCTCCTAGCAACAATGGCACCTGCCGTCTTAAAAACCTCCTCTCTCATCCTCAGCTGATGTCAGAAAGAATTACGTTGGCAGCATGAAAGCAGTGTCAATCACGTTGTTTACTTGAGCAGCTTTCCATGTAAGCCCAATTATTGTTTAGCACTGGAACAATTATGCATACTGTTAAATACGCAAGATTGCTGTGCTCATGTTTTAACACAACATGAAAGCTGTGTCTCATGTCCTCAGCCCTCGTAGTTAAGTCCTCATGAATCCAAGCTGCAGTCTCACAGCATTAAATTAAAATCATAAATCAATAAATATAAAAGGACCACAAAAGAGTTCCCATCATGGCGCAGTGGTTACCAAATCCAACTAGAAACCGTGAGGTTGTGGGTTCGATCCCGGGCCTTGCTCAGTGGGTTAAGGATCTTGCATTGCTGTGAGCTGTGGTGTAGGTTGCAGACGCGGCTCAGATCCCGTATTGCTGTGGCCCTGGCTCTGGTGTAAGCCGGCGTCTACAGCTCCGATTAGACCCCTAGCCTGGGAACCTCCATATGCCGCAGGAAGCGGCCCTAGAAAAGGCAAAGAGACGAATAAATAAATAAATAAAATAAAAATAAAAATAAAGGGACCACAAAAGCCAGGTGAGGGGAACATGGATAAAGGCCTGTATTCAGGATCACTCAGCCACTATCCTTTGATGCAAAAGCTAACATATACTAACCACTTACCATGACAACTTTATACACATTAATTCAATCTTCATCACAATCTTCATCATAGTACCTATGATGCAGGTACTATTGATATATCCATTTTACGCATCGAGAAATGGAAACTTAAGCAACAGACCAGGAGTCACATAAGTAAAAAATGACAGTCAGGATTTGAACCCAGAAGCTGTATGTTCAAGATAATCTTGTCAAGATTATCCACATCGTAAATGTTCATCACCCCCTTTGAAGTACAGCAACTAAACTGCAAGTGCCCTTTGCAACACTGCTAAAAGGGAACTCACTCTGGAGAGCCCGCAATGGGGAGCTGTGGATGGGAGAGAATTGCACAAGTGGTGATTCAGTGCATATGACAGGTTTGAGGTGTTTTCCTTACTGCGTGCCAGGTGGATCCAGCAGTGAGCTCTGATTTCTCCAGGAGGACCACATCTTTCATGCCCGCTTTGGCCAAGTGATAAGCCAGACTCACACCAACGCAGCCACCTCCAATTATCACTGTTTCTGCTCTGTCTTTCCATCTTGTTTCTGCAGATAAGGGTGTGTTTTCCTCTCTGGAAGACAATTTTTTAATAGTAGCTTTACTCGGCAATTGTAGTTAGAGTTTTTGTGGGGTTTTTTGTTGTTGTTGTTTTTTCTTGACTGGTGTGCTAGTTTTCTTCTGGTACCTAACATCTAGTGCTGGTGAGATTTGCATGTGCTGATTTAACCATTCGGGAAGCCTAAACTTGACTTAGGCAAACTGGTTGGGGAACAAGGGGGGAGGTATTTGAACCCCATTCCACACAATTCTGGCCCACTGTAGGTAATTAATAGAGCTAAAGAACTGAACAGATGGCTTCTTTTTCTCAAAGAATCTAGAGAATAATTTTTCTCAGTCTACTTTAAAAACACAATTATAGTCATTTTATTCCATAAAAAAAATAATCATCGTTAAGTCTATTATCTGTAAATCTTGGATCACCTCCTCCCTCCCATGTTTTCCAGGCTGAAAAGAGTCACAGGGAGCACATGTTCTTCCCCACTTAACTCCCTCTCTCCATGTACCTGCTTCTCTAGTTATAATTATTGCTCACTGACTTGATATATGTATTGGCATGACTGTCTTCCTAGCTAGATCATGAGCTTCTCCAAGACGCACTGTAAAAAGAGAGGTATAAGTCAGTCAAGGAAGCCCATATAAATATACACCTGTGTTTGCCTCGCCATAGACCGTCCCTGGATAGATACAGAAGATACTGCTAACAGCCGACTGGGGAAGGGATGGGGTAGGAGAGGCTTTGCACCCGACACCCTTTGATACTCTCCCTTTGTAAGGTTTTGCATGGAAAAGAGCAGATATAATTCAAGAAGCAATCCGAATGCCCATTTCTCAGGGTTGGAGCGCCCCTAACTGGGTGACCGCCTGAGCCCTTCGCTTTCACCCTGCAGCCGCCCAGCCGCGGGCCCCGGAGCAGACCCGGCCCCACTCACCCTTCGCGGGCGCAGACGGAGCGCGGACGGCCGGGGGAGCCCTGTAGCGGGAAGCTCCGCAGCGGGAGGCCCCGCAGCCGCTGCGCGCCCAGGCGGAACATGGCGAGGGCGAGGCCGAGGCCAAGGGCGAGGGCGCCGGCACCTGCTCGCAGGGGCAGCAGAGCGGGGGGTGGGTGGGGAGCGGGGGTAGGAAGGGTGGGGATGGAGACCCTCCCCCGGGCGAGGGGCGGGCTCCTAGCTCTCTCTGCGCGCTCCCCGCCACTTGGCGCCCGCACAGCCGAAGCGCGATGGCACCGGCCGGAAGTCCCCGCGCCAAGAAGGTGAGTTTCGGGAAGGTACACAGTCCTCCTGGCTGCCGGGCTCCACCTCAGCCCCTAGCCGAGGTCTGCGGCCCGGGCGAGGCACCTGGTCGGCTCTGAGCCTCGGTGTACCCGATCGCGGGTCGCGGGGACGACAGTACCTCCGGGTGTCAGGATGAGATCACAGTCTTGGGTAACATTTATGGACTCGGCGCCCGGCACAGCCCGACTGCTTTACGCAAATTAAATTATCTTCTCTACATATACCCCCATTTTACAGGTGAGGAAACTGAGGCTCAGAGTCAGAGGACTGGCTCAGAGTCATCCGCCTAGTTCAGGTGGAGCACTGATTGGAAGTTCAGCCCTCGGACTTATGCCGCAGCACATTTTCAGTCCTCAGCCCATTTGCATCCACAGCTCTTTGACTCAGTGGTCCCAGAGCTCTCTCCCTTCAGGATTTGGAAAGGGTCATGGCCTTCAGCTCCCCACCCCCAAGCCTTGGACTGGCCTGAAACTGGTCTGGCAGGAACACACCCAGACCCAGCGGCAGGAGCAGGGTAGGGTGCCAGGGGCTGGGGGGGGGGGGGGGCTCCACCATCTCATCCGCCGCCCCAGGCTCCAGACTCCCCTTTCTGGATGGAATCTGGGGGCCAGCTGTTGCTTTGTCCCCCGCATTTCTATGTATGGTGGGGTGAAGGGGTGACAAAGCTAAATTAGGAAGGGAATGAACTTAAATGCGGGAAATCTCCAAACTCCTCAAACAACCCACCTGAGCCCCTGTAATTCAGGAAATGGTGTGGTGAAGGAAGGGGTGATATAGACGTGGAAATGTGCACTGCTGTTTATACTAAAAAGTTAGAAACATCCAATATGCCCTGCAATAGTCAGCTCCGTAAATAAAGTTCATCCACTTAAATTACGTGGCAGCCCATTGAAAAGCAAACTATGGGAACAGGCAAAGTGTTTTGGCCATGTTAATTTACAAAAGGAGGTATCTCACAGGCTGACCCCAATTATATAAAAATGAACTTATGCAGGATACAAAGGAGGATGTAATTATGACAAAGTGTAGGTCAGGCAAAGCTTCACTCTGGCCGCAATGGAAGATAGTTTAGAGAGGGCTAGAGTGAAGCAGAGACCATTTCAATAGTCCAGGGGCAGTGAGGATGGGGGGTACCTATGTGAGGTGTGTTACACAGATGCACTCGGTGTAACCCTGTGACAGACTGGATGTGCAAGGTCAGAGACTGACCCATAACACCCAAACTGTATTCCCGGGTTTTCCCCTTTAGCATTGTTTGACAGGTAATATTAAATTTGATTCTTAACATAGTTAACTCCACTGAAATGTCTTAACTGGTCAACGATGAGGTTTTAGACAGTTTTTGGTGATACCTCTGATTCTCTCCCCTGCATTCCTCTGCAGCATTTATTTATTGCACTGTGCTGTGCTCATCTGTTGATCTAATGGCCTTCCCCAAGGTCGCCAGACTTGGAGCTTCTTGAGGGCAGGGACCATGTCTTAATCCTGCATTTATAGTATCCCTCTTGCCTAGAACCGAACCTGGCTTTTGGAAAGGTCTCAATGAAAGTTGAAAGTTTAAGAAAGGAGCAAATTTCATACTGTGGAGGGAGGTGAGCATCACAGAATATGTTCACACTGCTTCCACATTCAGCTAAAACTCATCTTTAATGTAAAGTATGGAAAAACAACCAGAGTCAGGAGATCCCTCTGTCAAAACAGTGTTTGTGGCTGACCACAGCTGACACAGCTGGGCTCCGTTCCGCATCCCTCCTCAGGAAAATGGAGATGGGGGGAGCAGGGCTGGAACTTAGCCTGGGTGCAACCCTGGCTCATGTACCTTCCTGGGCTGCAGGTGTGAATGATTCAAAGGGGTGACTGATGGCTTTTCTCCCCATTCACACACCACTTTTGGGGGGGGGGCGGAGGCTGGGCTACGGTGAATAGCTGGTATTTTCAATAGAAAGTTGTATCTTCAACTATTACAGTCTATACAAAAGGGTCAGGGATCTCCATGGGGGTGTTTGCAATTTTTGTAAATTACAGGAAAAGTCTCTCAGGAAAAAAATGATCCTTGACCAAAGACCTGAAGGAAGTGAAGGGCAGGCCATGCAGACATCTGGGGAAGTACTTTAGACAATGGAAACCATGGCCTCGGGGCCCTGGATGCAACCTAGTATTCGGGTTATGGGGGGGTTGACTGGAAAGGGAAAGAGACAAGGTTAGGAATCTAGAAGATCCGAAGTCTGCTTTTTTTTTTTTGCTTTTTAGGGCCGCACCTATGGCATATGGAGGTCCCCGGGCTAGGGGTCCCATCAGAGCTATAGCTGCCAGCCTACACCACAGCCACAGCAATGTCAGATCCGAGCTACATCTGCGACCTATACCACAGCTCACAGCAGCACCGGATCCTTAACCCACTGAGTGAGGCCAGGGATGGAACCCGCAATCTCATGGTTCCTAGTCAGATTTGTTTCCTCCAAGCCACAGCGGGAACTCCTGAAAGTCAAAAAACTCCTGCCTTTTTACTTACTTAGCTCTATAATCTTGGGCAAGTCACTTAGCCCCTCTGAACATCAGTTTCCTCATTTATAAAATGTGAAATAAAAACTGTCTGCCCTGCCTAACTCCCAGCGTTGTTAAGAGCACCAAATGATAACATGCCTGGGAACATGCTAGAAAATGTAAGGCATAATTATGTAACAGTGTGTCCAGTAAGATTATGTCCAGTGATTCATGCAAAAAAGAGGTTCATTTGTCCCAGCTAACAAGAGGTCTAGCACCAAGATGCCAGCATAACAAGATGTCAGGAAGACACCTGACAGTTTTCAGTCCACTGCTCCCGCCTTAGCGTATGGCTTTCAAACGGAATGGCTGCAAGATGATGGCTCTACCTCCAGGGCTGAAGTTGACATTCTAGACAATAAGGACAAAAAGTGACAAGATGGGAGGGAGGGGGTATCTATATCAGGAAAGCAAAACCTTTCTAGAAATCTTCAGCTGACTTTCACCTGTGTCCCAATGGCCACCACCTTGTCACATGGCCACCCTAGCAGCAAAGTAGCCCTGAAATTTCTTTTTAAGTTGGGGACATTGTCTCCCCAAACCAAACATATTAGCAAAGAAGAGGAAGAAAAATGCACATTAGTTAGGCAACTATCAGTGTATGCCACAAATATATTGAAAAAATAATAATAACTCTCATGGAATCAGCACTTTCACGACAGTTTGACTCAGGTTAAACTGTGTTGGAGAAAAAATAGTAACAGCACTTTGCACAAAACAAGTGTCCAAGAAATAGAGTATATGCCGTCTTTCTGAAATAATCAGAGGCACTGATGGTTTTAACAGAGCTGGAGCTGGAGGAGCATTGTACCAACTTTCCTAAAATTAGAGACTGCTTTTAGGAGGGGAGAAAAAGTGGTCTTAGGTGGTTTTTCTTTGTCTTTTTTTTTGCTGTTGTTGCCTTTTTGCCTTTTCTAGGGCTGCTCCCGAAGCATGTGGAGGTTCCCAGGCTAGGGGTCGAATCAGAGCTACAGCCACTGGCCTATGCCAGAGCCACAGCAATTCGGGATCCAAGCCATGTCTGCCACCCACACTACAGCTCATGGCAACACCGGATCCTTAACCCACTGAGCAAGGCCAGGGATAGAACCCGCGACCTCATGGTTCCTAGTCCGATTCATTAACCACTGCGCCATGACAGGAACTCCCTCTTTCTCTTCTTTAGGGCATTTTGGAGCGTTTGGATGGTGGGGAGGTTGTGGTTGGAGATGGCGGCTTTCTCCTAACTCTGGAGAAGAGGGGCTACGTGAAGGCGGGGCTCTGGACACCAGAGGCCGTGGTAGAGCATCCAAATGCAGGTTGGTACCAGCAGTGCTTATGGCTTCTCTGGGTGACACTTGGCTTAAATCTGACTGAGAGAAGATAAATAATAGTGTTTTTCTAAGGACGGTTCCATTTGCCAAAATTGCCAAGAAATGGAGACAGTTACAGTAAATGAACTGAATCAAATAGAAGAAAATGGTCTTGCTCTTTCCTTTCCTCCCCCCTCTACACACACACACACACACACATCTTCATATATAGGCAGTGCTAAAATATACATCCTAATATTTGTTTTGTGAATATTTGCATTGAGTATATTCAAGAGTCTTCTTAACACAGTAAAACTATTACTGCTTCAGCTTCACCCTTCTGGCTAATTTGCACACAGTATTAAAACAGTGCATGTGTTAGGGATAACGAATGGTAACCACCAGCTTAACAGAGTGTAGACTGGAGAGAGCCAGGTTCTGGTGGGAGAAGGGGAGGGGCAAAGAAATAAACGCACTTGTACCTCATCCTCCTGGCTGGAAAAAAAAAAAAAAGAGTTGGAGGTAGAAACTGTGATAGAATGGTTGGTAACATCAAATTGGAGCTTTAATTCTAGTTTTTGCTCTTTTTTGGTATGTGTATTTGCTCTACTAAATTAATATGGGAAATAAAGCCAAAGAAGAAATGGGTGAAACAGGATACAAGCTGGGAATAGAGCTTTTGATTCACTCTGATCCCATTTGTATATGTACAGTGTATCAAACTTGGGGTCATGTTTTGGTTCTTCTACGGATGAGCTGAGTGACCTTGGACAAGTCATTTGACCCCTAAGGATCAGTTTCTTCATCTGTCATGTGAGGACATAACATGGCCTATTTGTGAAGACTTGTGAGTTAACCCACATGAAATGCCTAGTATATCATAAATACCCCCATGATAGGACAAAGTTTTGTCTTTCTGGTGTTAGTAGGAAGATTTCATCTGGCCCAAAAAGAACTCATTCTTAATTTTTTTTTTTTTTTGTCTTTTTAGGGCCGTACCCACGACCTATGGAAGTTACCAGGTTAGAGGTCGAATTGGAGCTGCAGCAGCTGGCCTAGGCCACAGCTACAGTAACTCAGGATCTGAGCTGCCTCTGTGACCTACACCACAGCTCATGGCAATGCCGGATCCTTGACCCACTGAGCGAGGCCAGGAATCAAACCCGCATCCTCATGGATACTAGTCAGATTCGTTTCTGCTGAGCCACAACAGAAACACCCTTGTTCTTAATTTTAGATCATTTTTGCTCAACGAGGAAGAAAGTATTGCAATAGCGAAGACAAAGACAGGTGGCGGGAAATAGAGAGAGAGAGGAAGGAATTTCTGATGGGCAAGGAAAGCTCCCTGACTGCTGCTTGCTGTTGAATCTATTCGATGGGGGCGCCACCCATTCACATTCTGCCCACTGTGAGAACTCCCCCATTTTACTTTGAGGGCTCCCCTGTGCTGACTGTAAATAGACCAGCTACATCCTTCATGACATCAGCAAATGAATATGCCCTCTCTACACCAAGAGACCAAGGGACAACTGGCCAACTGGGCCTTCCTGTCTGCATGTGACCGACAGCACTGGGCCCATCGGCAGGTCAATACGAGGCCACTCCAAACAGCCTTGGTATGGTATGGGCTCCACCTCATCCTGCCCCTGAATTCGGCTGACCAATTCTTTCTAAGTCCAAAGTTTGAAACTGTGTATGATTAAAAGAGATGTGAGTGGGTGAGCTGCTGCTGAAATGCATAGCTTCTGTCATTTTGTAATTTCAATGAAAAAAACAACAACCAACTCCTTTGTAGTTCGTCAGCTTCACATGGAATTCTTGAGAGCAGGATCGAATGTCATGCAGACTTTCACCTTTTCTGCCAATGAGGACAATATGGAAAGTCAGGTAAACTCTAATGCGGTGAGTAGGGGTGAGGGGGTGAGCGATCATCTATAATAAATGCACACATACACACACACACACACACACACACACACACACTCACTCACATAATAAAAACAACCTCTTGATGGGATTCCATGGAAGTGACCTGATGGGTTCCAACACTTTTTTACTAACTCCTCCATAGAAAATATCTATCACATAATTAATCATGATGTAAACATATATGTCCTAAATAAGTGAACTTTTGCTTCTTCTTTATCTAGGGGAGGGGATAGGACTGGGAGAAAACAGGCCATTGGAAGGCCATGGCCATCCTCCTGGGCTGTGTTCTTGTAGAGAAAGAACACTTTATGGATGTTCCTCTCATTTCGCAGTCTTCCTTTCTGACTTGTCCATAGGGAGACAGGGTGGGCCCGGGGAACACCACACTGGCCTAGGGATGAAGAGAATTGGGTTTGATACCCAACTTTGCCACCTATTGGCTGTGTGGCTTTGTACAAGACACTTACCTGCATGGAGCACTGGTGTTCTCTGCAAAGTGGAGATAACCTATGCTTACAAGCATAGGGTTGTTGAGAAACGTGGATCAGGTTGAAGGATGCAGCAGTATCATGAGATATTCTGCAAATGTAAAGTATTGATATTTATAAACATCAAGGCCCGTTTATTCATTCAACCAACCAATGTTTATTGAGTGCCTGTTATAGTCCATTCTCTATGCTAGATACAAATATGATGCAAAGGCAGAGACCCTATTCTGAAGTGTCTCCAGGTTAAGTGTGGGGGGCAAAGGAGCATTTACTGAAATCCAATGCTGTGAGCCAAGTACACTAATAGAAATATAAGTCACTGGGAAGACAGCAGTGGGTTCCCGATTCTGCTGGTGTTTTCGAATCTGATTTCAAACCAGTGACTTGTACCCATGCAAATGGCTCATTGCCTCCTTTGATATCTGTTATGCTTCACCTTTAAAACGCCAGGCTCACCATCTCAACTCTTGCTCTCTAACCTCAGTGGGAAGCTGTCAACGCTGCTGCCTGTGACCTCGCCCAAGAAGTGGCCAGCAAAGGTGATGCTTTGGTAGCAGGGGGGCTCTGCCAGACTTCGTTATACAAACACCACAAGGATGAAGCTAGAATTAAAAAACTTTTTCGACTACAGCTTGAAGTATTTGTCAGGAAAAACGTGGACTTCTTGATTGCAGAGGTAAGCAATATAGGGAAAGGGGTCACTCTGTTTTGCAATAACTGCACAGTGTTCAACTTTCATGAGGGTACAGCACTGCCTTATGCTCTCATTTCCTCCATGGAGCTGGTCAAAGCTTTATTTAAATGCACCCAGGGAGTTCCCTAGTGGCTAAGTGGCTTAAAGACCTGGCATCATCACTGCAGTGGCTCTGGTTACTGCTATGGTCCATGTTCCATCCCGGGACCTCCTGCATGCCGCAGGTGCAGTCAAAAAATGAAAATAAAAATAAAAATAAATGCGCGATAGCCAAGGCCAACATCCTCTCACTTGTATGATAGATTCTCTTGAAGCAAAAGAACAAAGCCAGGAGAGGCCTAACTGTAGCCTTGGGGTTTCTTCTGGGGGACTGAAGCAGCTGACTGTCTGGGACCCTACAATGTGGGGTGAGATGAAGGAGACAGTGACTCAGAGAGCTCCTTCTCCTGTGGGAGGCATAGGGCTGGGAGGAGCTGTAGGCAGAGATAGAGGCTGTACCCCAGCAAAGCCTCATGGGGAGGCGGCTGCTCAGGCTCAACCAGGCCCCACCAGTAACACTCAGTGCCAGGAAGACGTTTCCTTGCCCTCCTCCATCCATGCCTTGCTCAACCCATCTCTCTGCTTTCCCTAAAGCTATGACATGTGGTATTTTAAAGTGAGAATCGATGAGAATGGCCACTGACTGGATATGAAGGCCCAGAATATTCTCTTTCCTCCCATCCCTAAAATTTAAAAAGCCTTCATTCCCTATTTCCCATCACGATTGCTACCATCTGGAGTCAAGGCCTCACCCCAGGTCATTACCCCCCAGCAAGGACATAGCCTGTCAACTGTTAGTTCTCCAACCACTCTACTAAACCTATTGAAAGTCTTGCTCCATCCACCTTCCCATGGCTTAGGGCAACCCAAGCCTGTCTACCCCATCTGGAAAAAAATCATCTACAGACTCATGCACAACCTCTGCCCCATATGTGCTCCAGATGGATGAGAAGACAAGTGTTTTTTTGTTTGTTCTTTGGTTTTTTTTTTTCAGGGCCACACCTGCAGCATATGAAAGTTTCCTGACTAGGGATCTAATCGGAGTGACAGCTGCAGCAACGCAGGATCTGAGCTGCATCTGAAACCTATGCCACAGCTTAGGGCAACACTGGCTCCTTGACCCACTGAGTGAGGCCAGAGATTGAGCCCTCATCCTCACAGAGACAACATTGGGTCCTTAACCTGCTGAGCCACAGTGGGAACTCACAAGTTTGTTTTTAAAGAACCTCTCTTTTGACTTTCTCTGCCCTTCCTCACACACTGCTTCTACAGAATCCATTTGTAAGTCAAGAGAGAAAAAAGCAGGGAGATTTCTGCTGGCTTTTCTCCACTCAAATTAAGTTCACCTTTTCAATTGTGGCATAAGGGGGTTCCTGGGAAACACCACTGAAAATGATCTGGGTTTACCAGACAAGGGGTCCTGTCTACCAGTGGCAAAGACACTCAGTAGCTACTCTTCCTGTCTCTGTGCCTAAATGTTCTCATCTCCGAAAATAATCATATTTCCCTTCCTACTTAAGGAGCACTTCTGGATATCTAACTAGGAGTGAATATAAGAGTACCTTGAAATGTAAAGCATGAAAAACTATTTGTTATTCTGTAGAGATTACCCCAGTTTCTTAAAAAAAAAAAAAAAGAGTCTAAAATTTATTAGAAAAACTTTTGCTCCTTCAGAATTATGGTTTTAAATCAAGTAATTTAAAACCCTTTTTATCATGATATCTGAATGAAAATCTATACATTACTGTTAAAGGAGTGAAAATATTTACTCAGAAAGGTATTCTTTGGTCAGTCTGATACAGACACCTTTCTTAGCAAGTTTTATCACATGTATTTGGTAATTTTTATAGCTGTTTTTGCAACATTTGCAATCTACCACTTAAACTCTGCTTTATCTTTGGGCCAATTGAAAGCAATGAAATTTCTCTTAGTATTTTGAATATGCTGAGGAAGCTGTGTGGGCTGTGGAAGTCTTAAAAGAATCTGGAAAACCCGTGGCAGCCACCATGTGCATAGGCCCAGAGGGAGACATGCATGGCGTGACCCCTGGCGAATGCGCTGTGAAGCTGGTGAAGGCAGGTAATTCGGACCCACAATGTGATAAGCAGTTATTGTTGATGAAATTTAACCAATGTTTTTAATATTGGGAGACCAGTTTGGAAATAAAAGCATTAACTGGAATTGATCTATTTATCTGCAGAACTTGGAAGGCAGAGGGGAACTAATCTCCAAGGTACCTTCCAACAATTAAAAAAGAAAAGATCTATATGTCTGTTTTGTGCCAGTACCATACTGTTTTGATGACTTCAGTTTTGCAGTATAGTCTGAAGTCAGGGAGTTGATTCCTCCAGCTCCATTCTTCTTTCTCAAGTGTTTTTTCTTTCTTTTTTTTTTGTTGTTGTTGTTTTTTTGGCTATTCAGAGTCTTTTGTACTTCACCATTCAAAATTTAAAACTTTTGGAACTAGATCTGTGACAAATACCATTGGTATTTTGATAGGGATTGCACTGAATCTGTAGATTACCTTAAGCAGTATGGTCATTTCAGCAATATTGATTCTTCCAATCCAAGAATATGGTATATCATTTCATCTATTTGTGTCACTTTCTGTGTCTTTCATCAGCATCTTATAGTTTCTGGAGGTCTCTTGCCTCCTGAAGTAGTTTTATTCCTAGGTATTTTATTGTTTTTTATGCGCTGGTAAGTGGGATGGTTTTCTTAATTTCTCTTTCTGATATTTCATTGTAGTGTGTCGAAATTAAGTCAGACAGAGAAAGACAAATATATGATATCCTATATGGAATCTAAAAAATACTATAAATGAACTCATTTACAAAGCAGAAGGAGATTCACAGACATAGAAAACAAATGTATGGTTCCCAAAGGAGAGTCAGGGGTCAGGGATAAATTAGGAGTTTGGGATTAACGGATACACACTACTATATGTAAAATAAATAACCAACAAGGACCTACTGCATAGCATGGAGCACTGTACTCAATCCCTTATAATAACTTATAATGGAAAAGAGTCTGAAAATGAATATGTATACATATATAACTGAATCACTGTGCTGGTACATCTATAAATTAACACAACATTGTAAATCAACTCTTCTTCGATTAAAAAAAAAAGTAAATAAATTATAAAACAAGTAAATAAATGTATTTCTCTGCCTAGGGGCTTCAGTCATTGGGGTGAACTGCCGATTTGGGCCCTGGACCAGTCTGAAGACAATGAGGCTCATGAAGGAAGGCCTGCAGGCTGCAGGCCTGAAAGCACATTTGATGGTGCAGTCCCTGGTGTTCCACATGCCCGACTGCGGCAAAGGAGGGTTTGTGGATCTCCCGGAATATCCCTTTGGTAAGCTCAGGTGCCCATTAGAGTCATTGTGATTTCTTGTTGTGACAAAATGGAAACAGCTGTAATGAACAACTACAGTACAGACCTACAATATGAGCCTGCATAAGACAAAGACATTAAATATTAACCAAAAATGAGCTATCTGGAGTTCCCATCATAGCTCAGTGATAAGGAACCAACTGATATCCAGGAGGACATGAGTTCAATCCCTGGCCTCACTCAGTGGGTTAAGGATCTGGCATTGCCCTGAGCTGTGGTGTAGGTTGCAGCCATGGCTCGGATCCAGCATTGCAGTGGCTGTGGTGTAGGCCGGCAGCTACAGCTCCAATTTGACCCCTCGCCTGGGAAGCTCCATATACCTCAGGTGTGGTCCTAAAAAGACCAAAAAAAAAAAAAAAAAGGAAAAGAAAAGAAAAAATGCACTGTCTGAACTCATATTCTAAAATTTATATTTTTTTCTTTGAAAAATAAAATACCCCTCAGAGCACTGATTGTTTGAAAATAAAGATGGTAACAGAAGTACCATAACTATTGTATTACAGCACTGGAGCCCAGAGTTGCAACCAGATGGGACATTCAAAAATACGCCAGAGAAGCCTACAACCTGGGGATCAGGTACATAGGCGGGTGCTGTGGATTTGAGCCCTACCACATCAGGGCCATTGCAGAGGAGTTGGCCCCAGAAAGGGGATTTTTGCCTCCAGCTTCAGAGAAACATGGCAGCTGGGGAAGTGGTCTCAATATGCACACCAAGCCCTGGATTAGAGCCAGGTAGGAGTTTTTAGAGAATATTACTATTTTCCTCTAAGCTCATTTTACTTACTGTTAACATTGTACAGGCACACGGTAACAAAAATTTTAAAGTAAAGAAACGAATAAAATGAAAATTTAAAGTCACCGTTCCTGACACCAGTCTCACTCCTGGGGGAGCCGGTTTGTCATTTATGTTTCCAAGTCTTGTTCTTCCATTTTTTGTTTTATCAATTTTAAGTGGCAATGGCCCTTCATGAAAGTGGAAGAATTTAAATTGTATGGGGAGGGAGTGGGATGGACTGGGAATTCCGGGTTAATAGATGCAAACTCTTGCCTTTGGGATGGATAAGCAGTGAGATGCTGGCTGTATAGCCCTGGGAACTCTGTCTAGTCACTTATGATGGAGCAGGATGGAGGAGAATGTGAGAAAAAGAGTGTATATATGTATGTGTGACTGGGTCATCTTGCTGTACAGTAGAAAACTGACAGAACCCTGTAAACCAGCTGTAATGGAAAAAAATAAAAATCATTTTAAATCAATCAATCAATCAATCATATAATCTCTTCCCTCTCCCTGTTCTCCTTTTCCCAATTTTGATGTACGACACTTTTGCTTGTTCTCTTGGTTATCTTTGTAAGTTGGAATTTCATATTTAACTACCTTTTTTTTATAATAATGACCACACCTGCAGCATACGGAAGTTCTTGGGCCAGGGATCGAATCTGAGCCGCACTTGTGACCTACTCTACAGCTGTGGCAACACTGGATCCTTAACCCACTGTACCACAGTGGGAACTCCCTTAACTACCTATTTTTTCATCCACCCATACGAGGCAATATCTCTTGATTCCATTCTCTATAAAATAAGAATTGACTTCCTCTGTTGCCCTCGGGTTTTCCTCCCTCATCTCCTCTTGGCTTCTTTAAGGTGTACTATTACTTCTGCCTCATCACGGTTTAAAACCAAACACAGGGTAAGCACAGTAAAAGCAAACACAATGTCAATGTAGTAATTAAAAGTTTAATTTCATGTGAAATCAAAACTTGGAACATGTTTCAAACTTAAAACCTCCTTTTTTTTTTTTTTTTGTCTTTTGTCTTTTGTCCTTTTAGGGCCACACCAGTGCCATATGGAGGTTCCCAGGCTAGGGGTCGAATCAAAGCTGTAGCCACCAGCCTACACCACAGCCACAGCAACGTGGGATCCAAGCCATGTCTGGGACCTTCACCACGGCTCGTGGCAATGCTGGATTCTTAACCCACTGAGCGAGGCCAAGGATCGAACCCTCAACCTCATGGTTTCTAGTCGGATTCATTTCCGCTGCACCACAACGGGAACTCCTAAAACCTCTTTCCAGCAGATTTCAACATGAAGGAAACCAGGGAAGCTGGGTCTGATCCTTCTCTTTCTCTGTCTTAAGCTTCCACCCCTTCCCCTTCCTGCATTGCTAATCATGGTTTCTGACCTCTCTAGATTCAAATAGAGAGGAGAGAGGATGGGAGAGGGAGTGAAGTGCTATTGCCTGACTGACACTCTAATAGAAAAAAACACATTCTCTGGGCCTGGCGGATCCTCACGGTTGTGTTTACTGTTCCTCCGGCTTCCACTGGGAGCTTCTGTCTGCGTTTCCTTTGCCACAGGCATTGCATTGGGTTTTCCTCTGCTCTTCCCTCAGCTCCTGACTTTCTCAGCAGGTCACTGCAAATACATCTCACTTTGGAGTCTCTTTTTCTTTCCTGGTATTTCTCTTGAGCCTGAGTTTATATAACCACAGGCTGGCTCTCTCTATCTCCCGTATTAGGCTGAAAACTGGCTAGAAGATTGGTTTTTTGTTTGTCTGGTGGGTTGGTTGGTTTTTGTTTTTTTGTTTTTTTGTTTCTTAGGGCCGCACCTGTGGCATATGGAGGTTCCCGGGCTAGGGGTCCCATCGGAGCTGTAGCTGCTGGCCTGCACCACAGCCACAGGAATGCCAGATCCGAGCCGTGTCTCGACCTACACCCCAGCTCACGACAATGCTGGATCCTTAACCCACTGAGCGAGGCCAGGGATCAAACCTCCATCCTCCTGGGTGCTGGTCAGGTTCACTTCCACTGTGCCACAATGGGAAATCCCCTATTTTACAAATCTTGAACCACGTGCAGGACTATGTTCCAAGCATCAAGGTCAAATTGATTTTATCCTCTTATGTTCTATCCAGAGTCCAAATACGGGCCATATTTTAATTTTCTTCATAGTCGGACTGTGACTTTCTTGGTACAACATTTGGTTTTTTAGGTATTTCTAATCAGTTTTCTTGTTTATTGTGGAAAGAAGAATAACAGGCTTTTACCTTCTCTAAGGTCTTCCAATATCTAAACTATACTATTTGTTACAATCAATCACTTTATTGTTGAAGCCATTTTTCTGGGGCCCCTTGAATTACTATTCGTTTCGAACCGTTCTCTCTGCTTCTCATCTGTTAAACACTGCCATCCCTTTTCCGTCTTTTAGAAACCAGTCATAATCTCTGCTGTCTCCTCTCATTAGTATAGCTACAGCTTTAATCCATTTTGTACTTCTTCATTCATTTTAACGGGATTTAAAACGTCTCCATTTTTGAACTGGGACACCTTTCCTAATGTAAATTTATTTAGACTGTAAAAGTAGGTGAGGGAGTTCCTGTTGGGGCTCAGTGGTAACGAACCCAACTAGTATCCATGAGGATCGGGGTTCGATCCCCGGCCTTGCTCAGTGGGTCAAGGATCCAGCGTTGCCGTGAGCAGTGGTGTAGGTCACAGATGCGACTCAGATTGGGCGTTGCTGTGGCTGTGGTGTAGGCCAGCAGCTGCAGCTCTGATTTGACCTCTAGCCCAGGAATTTCCCTGTGCCACGGGTGTGACCTTAAAAGAAAAGACAAAAACAAACAAACAAAAAAAGGATGTGAGAAATCGTTTAGCCAAACACTTCTTCTGGGAGATATGGATATTTATCAGAGAAGGTGGTCTCTACTAGCCTTATGCCAATAGAAAAAAAAAAGTACTAAATATAATTAAGAGGTGAGGAAAACATACTTTGGTGACGATTAATACAGCTCAAATAAATGGGAAATGGTTTATTTTAATAAGCGTTGTCTAGGGATCCCTGATATTCATTAGTAATCAATAATGATACATTATTCTGTAAAATAAATCCAGACATTCCTTGCTCCCTAAACTCCCAAACATGCTGGTGTTTGCAAAAATGTGTGATGACACAGAAACTGTAGACACTCCAGATTTCTGACAATTTTATCATCTAACAATATGGGTTTGTTTCAAATTCATTGTTTCATAAGTAAAGTAGGGCAAAGTGTGAAAATTATATATTTAACCCAATCTGTGACCAGGGAACCTTTGTGTTCTTCTTTGTCTAAAAGCAAGGCCTGAATGTTGACAAAGTAATTTGTATTGTTTTCAGGTACTGCTTGCAAAATTATACTTTGTCTCATTATGTTAGCAACCAGCTTCCTATGCTTGAAATTATGTTAAAATATTGAGGAAGTATTGTTATGTTTCCCTGCTAGAAACTTCGGAATGAATACAATTCACAAAAAGTATGTAAAATTCCAACACAATATCTTTTTCTGAAAGGTGGTATGAAACATAGTGATTGATCATTGCTAAGGATAGTAATATGAGAAAGATTCCTGGCATTAATGGATATGGGCATAACTTTCCTGTCTGTGTATTGAAAACGAAATTCCTTAGCCTGATCATCCACAAACCTATGTGTATTTACCAAATACATATAGACTATATTGGACTTATAATTAATTAACTGTATATTTTTTTTGAAACCCAGGGCTAGAAGGGAATACTGGGAGAACCTGCTGCCGGCTTCGGGCAGACCTTTCTGTCCTTCACTGTCAAAGCCAGATGTCTAAGGAGTCGTCAAAGAAAACACTGTAATAACAGAAAGGAAAGAAATCCCCCTCGAGCCTCATCTGGAACCCTTCCTCACCTCTGTCCTCAGCCCACCCTGACGTCTCCAGCTACTGAACAGCTAGTGTGCTGCCAGCTCAACACAGGATGCCAACTGCGCTCCTGCTGTGGTTAAGCACCAAGCAGGATGCTGGGGGGAGATGCGAAGATGGTAAGAAAGACCCCTGTCCTCCAGGTACCGACGGTCCAGTCATGTCGCTGGACATACTGTGGACGGGCAGCAGGAAGAGTGAAACTTGTCTTTTAGAGTGAATCTGAGATTTTAAAATAACCAGATGTCACTGAGCACTAAACCCAGTGATGAATGCGGGTACATGAGATGAATAGAGCAGCAATCTAAACTAAAATTAAAGCAATGAGTCCTTTCTTAAATGATGTGTATAGTTATTCCAAAGACAGCGCCAAAGGAAGAGAGGCAAAAAAATGTTTTGAGCAATGGCAAGATTACTGAAGTAATCATATAAAGTTCCAAAGCCATTGCTTTCAAAGCTTAGTTACTTTAAAGTGTTAGGTCCTAGAACTTTTAAAACATGTCTCTGTAATCACAAATAGCTAGATTATAAACTGCTAAGGACAAGGACTGTGTGATATGCTTCTTAGGTTTGTCCTCCAAGTATTTAACATTGTGCCAGGCATACAAATAGATGCTCAATGAAATTCTTATTGTTGATTGTTCAAAATAAGTAAAAATAAACAGTTTCAGAAGACCTTTTTAAAAGTCAGAGTTCAAATCTATCTTGGTCTAATATTCTCTTGACTTATATTTAAGCTATTTGCTATGTATGGATTTCTCTCTGTATTTTCCAAACTATGTATCAATTTGCAACAACTAATGAAATTAAAAATAATTTACCCTTTCTGGTGTTTGAATATTTGAAATTTTATGGACCATTCTTTGAAATAGTAATAACAACAACAATTTATTACTTAATATGTTTCAGGCCCTTGCTTCTCTCTCTCCTCCTCTCTCACTATTATATATATATGCCAACCTAGATTTATGAAACACAGGTTTCATTTTGGATACAATAAGCCCAGTGCTTGGAATAGAATGATGATAAGATGGAAGTTAATAAAACTTTCAAAAGATAAATAGGTAACCAATAAAGTCTTTAAAAATAATTTTGCTACATTGAAAGATTCAAAGTTATATATTAATTGGATGACATTTTATATAATAATAAAAAAATATTGGGGAAAAGTACTTCAAACCATGTTTTCTAACTCCAAGAAAGTATGTTCAACACCCCCACTTGTATTACCTTGACCTGGCAATATTAGACAATACATTTAGACAATTAAAAATAATGGAAAAGTGAAGATAAAATTATATTTTATGCAGATAAAAGGGTTATATAGCTAGAAATCTCAAGAAGATCATCTGCAAATAACCAGTAAAGTCACTGGTTAAATTTTTTACATACAAAAGTCATTGCTTTTCTGTATATGCTTGACAACTATTTGGAAAGTATAGTGGAAGTTAAAAAGATCTGTTTTATGCTTTGAGCAAAATGATTAAACATCTAGAATAATATAAACAGGAAATGCATAAGAGCTGTTAAAGGAAATGTGGGGATGCAAAATAAGACAAATCTCTACCCGTGTTCATAAAGAGAAAGACAATATTTTAAGATGCAAAGTTGTTCTAAATTGATTAATAAATGGAATATAATCTCAGGGTGGATCTTCAGTATCGAGGGGAAATAGACATGCAAATTCTCAAGTGCACATGGAGGAGATATTATTGATATTACGGGAAAATTAGAAAAAAAAAGAGATAGAGAAGAAGGTGTGGCATTGCCAGATAGTCATTATAAATAACATTAATTAAAGCCACTGGATACTTGCATTAAAAGAAAGAAAGATCGGATATATGTATAAATGTTGATGTACGATAAAGGGAGTAGTAGTTCAGGTCAGTAAGGAAAATCTGGATTGTTTAATAATGTTGGACTTTTGATCAATCACCTAGGAAGAAAAAGTTAAATCTCTTAGAACAAGTTCAAAGTTGATCGGATTTTTAAACATAAGTCTATAAAAGAAAAGCCTAGAAGGAAAAAAAAATAAATTTCACTGTATAAAAGAATTTAAATGTGAGCACAAAACCCCAAAAACTCTAAACAAAGGTAAAGTAAAAAAAATAACATGTGATGAGGGTTAGTAACCACTGTCCCAGTAAGGGGATCTTGAGCTGCCCCCTGTCCTTCCACCTATGCAGATGCTGTGAGTGGGGGCTCATCTCCATGACTGACATTCAGAACTCGGCTCCACCCCATTTTCTTGGGCTTACAGGTGTTAGGAGGAGATGTACGCAGCTAGGGACCAAAGGCTTGGGGTCAGTACCAGCGTCCTCACCCTTGCTTGCCAGTCACTCTTCCACTGTGGGATACGATGCTGTGAGTCAGGTGCCCCAGGAAGCACAGTGCACTTGGTAGAGATGAAGTGAGGTGCCACGTAGTGAGCCTGCAGGCACTGACAGAGTTCAAGCAGCTTCTGAGCACTGACACATTATCTCTTAATGTAGTAACTGCCAGGCCCCATTTGACTCTTTCCTTCCCACAAAGTGGGTCCTCTCTCTTCTTGGGAAACTTCTGGCGATCAGCTCTCAGCTCCTGTGTCTCACATATGCATCTTACACTGTCTCCTGCCCACTTCCCCCAATGCCCAACCTTATTATTTTTTTCTTTTTTTTTTCTTTTTTTTTTTCGTCTTTTGTCTGTTTTGTTTTTTGTTTTTTCAGTATGTGGAGGTTCCCAGGCTAAGGGTCCAATCAGAGCTACAGCCACTGGCCTAAGCCACAGCCACATCAACGTGGGATCCAAGCCATGTCTTCAACCTACACCACAGATCACGGCAACACCAGATCCTTAACCCACTGAGGGAGGCCAGGGATTGAACCCGCAACTTCATGGTTCCTAGTCAGATTCGTTTCCACTGTGCCACGGCGGGAACTCCTTATTTTTTTTTCTTTTCAGGGCTAGGGGTCAAGTCAAAGCCACAGCTGCTAGCCTACACCACAGCCACAGCAACTGCCAGATCTGAGCCACATCTGTGACCTACACTGCAGCTTGTGGCAACGCCAGATCCTTAACCTACCAAATAAGTCCAGGGATCAAACAAACCCACATCCTCATGGATACTAGTCAGGTTCTTAACGTGCTGAGTCACAACAGGAGCACCGCACTCATAACCTTTTAAGCTTTTCTGAAAGATCGATTTCCCTCTTGCTCTCTTGTTCCGACAAGATACTGGACCAAAAGCAATGGGAAAATGAGGCCCATTTTTCTAAAAGGCACCCTTATCAGAAGTGGGGGAAATACTTGCTTTATATCTTTGCAGTGCAGGAAAAAAGAGGGGGAGGGAGTAATGAACTTATAGATTAAAGCAACCTGAATACTAATATTCTACCACAAATATTTGCACAATTTGATATAACAAGAGAGACTTTCCTTAACCTACATAATTAGGTAATATATTTCCTTACCCTAGTAAATATAGGAAAAGATATACAATACATTCAAAGGTAGGTAAATGTACATGAAAACAACAAAAGTTTTTTCAAAAAAAACTTTTTGTTGATCAAGTTTAAAGGAAAAGACACTATTATACACATGCTTTGTATAGACATGTAAATTTGTACAAACTGGAAAGCAATCTGGCTGTATCTATCCAAATTTAGAATTCACACACCCTTGGATGAGCCGTATCATTTCTAGGAATGTAACCCAAATTATTTTCCATTTGGGCAAAAACACATGTCTGGAAATGACCAAAATATCCGTCATTGAAATAACTAGTTACGTGAATTATAGAACATCCGTAGGATGATAAACCATGGAGCCATTAAAAAGAACACATGCTATGCTATCAAATAATATAATTTATATCTGGAATCTTAAAAAAATGATACAAATTAACTTGTTACCAAACAGAAACAGATTCACAGACTTAGAAAAAAAAAAACCCAACACCTTAAGGTTTCCAAAAGTCAAGGGGCTGGGTAGGGATGAATTAGGAAGGAGTTTGGGATTAACAGGTACAAACTACTACATATAAAGTAGAACCAACAAGGACCTATTGTATAGCACACAGAACTATACTCGATACATTGGAATAATATATCTTGGAAAAAAATCAGAAATATACATATAGATAAAATTGAATCACTTTGCTGCTCACCTGAAATGAACACAACATTGTAATAAATTTTATTTAAAAAATTTTTTTGAAGAATACATGATCCAGTAATCCAACTCCTGGGCATATATCCAGGCAAAACTACAATTCAAAAAAATACATACACGCCTATGTTCATTGCAGCACCATTCACAATAGCCAAGACATGGAAATAACCCAAATGTCCATCAACAGACGAATGGGTCAAGCAGAGGGGGTACATGTACACAATGGAATACTACTCAGCCATTTAACAAGAATGAAATAATGCCAATTACATGAATATGGATACAACTAGAGATTATCATATTAAGTGAAGTCAGTCAGAAAGAGAAGGACAAATACTATAAGGTAGCACTTATAGGTGGAGTTTAAAATATGGCACAAATGAACCTACCTACAGAACAGAAACAGAATCACAGGCATGGAGAGCAGTCTTGTGGTTGCTAAGGGAGTGGGATAGACTAGAAGTTTGGAGTTAGTAGATGAAAACTATTACATTTAGAATGAATAAGCAGTGAGGTCCTACTGTGTAGCACAGGGAATAATATCCAATCTCCTGGGATAGACCATGATGGAAAACAACATATTAACAAAAGAATCAGAGTTCCCTTCATGTCTCAGTGGTTAACAAACCCGACTAGAATCCATGAAGATGCGGGTTCCAGCCCTGGCCATGCTCAGTGGGTTGGGGATCCAGAGTTGCCGGGATCTGTGGTGTAGGTCACAGACTCAGCTTGGATCCCACGTTGCTGTGGCTGTGGTGTAGGCCGGCAGCTATAGCTGTGATTTGACCCCTAGCCTGGGAACTTCCATATGCCTTAGGTACAGCCCTAGAAGATAAAAAAAAAAAAAAAACGAATGTGTTTGTGGGTATGACTGAGTCACTTTGCTGTACAGCAGAAATTGGCATTGGCACAACATGGCACATCAACTATACTTTAACAAATAAATAAAAAGAAACAAAGAAAGAAAGAAAAAGAATAAATAAAAAGAACCTGTACTGAAATAGAAGCATCTACCACATGGGTTCTAAAAGGAGGCATGCTTCCATCATGTGTGTGTACAGTATTTCTGGGAGAGACGCTTCCTTCTTATGCAAGGGAGACTGATGATTGAAATTATGGTACAGAAGGAAGACTTCCTTTTCTCTGATAGCTCTTTTTAGTGTCTAAATGTGATAATATAGGTAGTTACCACTTTTTCAATGAAATAAAATTTTTAAATTTTTATAATTTTAAATTTTACATCAGGATTCCTGGTTGCAAGAGAGAACATAAAATATCATGAGTTTCCTGTTGTGATATAGAATGAGAAAACCTGTATCACCAATGATGTACCAGCCAAAGACATCTGAGTGGAATTTAATCAAGTCTTGGATTTCACTTCCAGTTTACAGGAAATACAGGTGATCTAAGAACAAGGTTAACCACATAAAAAGGAAGCAGTCAGGTGAATTTTATATGTGTATATAAATATGTATACACACACACACACACACATACACACACGCACACATATTTTGGTCTTTTTATGTCTGCACCCATGGCTAGGAGTCAGATTGGAGCTGCAGCTGCCGGCCCATGCCACAGCCACGCCAGATCCAAGTCATGTCTGTGACCTACTCCACAGCTGCTGGCAAAGCCAGACCCTTAACCCACTGAGTGAGGCCAGGGATCGAACCCACATCCTTGTGGATACTAGTCAGGCTCACTATCACTGAGCCACGATGGGAACTCCAGAATTATATATTCTTCAGGACAGCTGGCCTGGTCCATTCCACAGGACCACCGTGTGCTATATCAAACGCAAGGTTTTTGTGTGTAAAACAAACAAACGCAATGCATGGTCCCGCGCTGGATCCTAGTTTGAACAAACCTACTATAAAAGGTCTTTGGGGTACAAATTGGAAAAAATTTAATCTGGACTGTATGTGAAGGAATCAGAATTAATTTTTTCCTTTCTTTTCAGAGATGCCTATGAATTATTAAATGGGTACTAAAATGTTAAATTACTGTTTATAATTTACTTTAACATATAGAAATGAGAGTTTTTTCTTTCTTTCTTTCTTTTCTTTTTTTGTCTTTTGTCTTTTTGGGCCTGCACCCATGGCACATGGAGGTTCCCAGGCTAGGGGTCTAATCGGAGCTGTAGCTGCCGGCCCACGCCACAGCCACAGCAACGCCAGATCCAAGCCTCGTCTGCGACCTACACCACAGCTCACAGCAACGCCAGATTCTTAACCCACTGAACTAGGCCAGGGATTGAACCCCCACCTCAGGGTTTCTAGTCGGATTCATTTCTGCTGTGTCACGACAGGAACTCCAACAAGAGTTTTCTTAAAAAGCAAAATTCCTACAGGCTCTGATTTGGTATAGGGAAATTAAGAAAAGGTAAGTTTCTGTAAAGAGTGAAAAATGACCAGTGAAACTAAGAAGGACTGGTTTGAACTAGCTCTTTCTGGTTCCACAGCAGATATTTACTATCCTGGGGAGTTATCAGGAAGACTAGATGGCCCTTTGATAAACCCTGCTGTGCTGTGTGTAGAATCAGCAACGTAGACCAGCAAGCAAATAGCTGGCATGGAAACCATCATAAGGGATCAAAGAGATGTGCTGAAACCAAGGGGCGAAGTTCGAACTGGGAAAATAATGCTGCTTTGCCGTGCACACAGCCGCGATTTTGATACCCTTCAGCAAAATCAGCAAAGTTCAGCAACCCATGGTGGCATACAGCCAGCTGCCTTGAAGATGAGCAGATATTTTGTTTAATCAATAAGGAAAATGCTGGAGTTTCAGATGGGTGCAATTTTGCCTGACATCAGAGTTATTGTATTAGAGTCTTGAGGAAACTCACTGGGGCATCCCCACGGTAGCGTTGCTTGTACCCTGGCAGTCACATCTCATTTCATCCTGCTGTTTGGTCAGAACAGAAAGGAGAGAAGAGAAAATAGTGGGAAATAAATGTTATATTTTTCATGATATGGATTCATATGAGCTGGCCTCTTCAAACTGGTGAAACTGGAGAAGCGTTTTCCATATGATGTAACCACTTACCTTGAAGGGTCTATGCTCATTCATTTCTTCACTCACTCACTCATTCCTTCATTATTCAAATAACATGTTCCTAGTGCTTGGCTTCTGATAGTTACTGTACTCTTCCTATGTGCATCCACAGTACACTACATTTATCATGAATAAGTACAATGTAGGTTTTTTTTTGGGGGGGGGGCGGTTTGGGGGCTACACCTGCAACATATGGAAGTTCCCAGGCTAGGGGTCAAATCGGAGCTGAAGCTGCCGGCCACAGCCACAGCCACTCCATATCTGAGCCATGTCTGTAACCTATACCACAGCTCATGGCAACACTGGATCCTTTAACCCACTGAGAGAGGCTAGGGATCACATCCTCGTGGATACTAGTTGGTTTCTTAACCCACTGAGCCACAAGAGTGTCTCCACAATGTAATTCTAATACTCCCTTGATCATCCCTATTTATTTGCCTGTCCCCTACTAGTGGGAACAGAGAAAATGTCTTGTTCATTGGTGTATTCCCATTATGGAACTCAAAAAAATGTGTTGAAAGAATGAATGGGTAGGTGAGTAAATGCACAGACCATGCTAGGATCAAAGGATGCAAAGATGAAGAAGCCTCTGTCTCATGAATTGTGGAATTCTCTTGCAGAAGATATTTTGAGGAACGAGTGCATGACAGACTGTCACCAGATTGTGTTGGTTTGAAGAAGCTGAAATTGGGGAGATTGGTGCAAGAAAATGGGGGGGCGGGTATCAAGAAGTGGAATGACTCAAGGAGCAACCCTAGGAAGGTCCCAGCTGGAGTAGATGGAGGAAGTGTCAGAGTGAAGGAGGAAGTTGCCACTCAGGGTCATAAGCAATGGAAAAGCGTGCACCTTAAAAATATATCTTCGGAGTTCCCGTCATGGCTCAGTGGTTAACAAATCCGACTAGGAACCATGAGGTTGAGGGTTTGATCCCTGGCCTTGCTCAGTGGGTTAAGGACCCGGCGTTGCTGTGAGCCGTGGTGTAGGTCGCAGAGGCGGCTTGGATCCCGCGTTGCTGTGGCTCTGGTGTAGACCAGCGGCTACAGCTCCGATTAGACCCCTAGCCTGGGAACCTCCATATGCCACGGAAGCGGCCCAAGAAATGGCAAAAAAAAAAAAAAAATGTGTCATTGCCTTTTAAAATAGGGAAACCATTTTGAAGTCGAAAAAGAAGTAAAGCCCACATGGCCATTTCAGTTCTTTCTCTAGAAGATGAGATACACTATTCCAAACCACTTTCAGTAACAGCAAAGTGATAAATGTGTTTCTGATTAGGAGGTTAGGAAATATTGGTTCATGGAGTTGCCGTTGTGTCTTGGCAGTAAAAGAACCTTACTGGTATCCATGAGGATGCGGATTCGATCCCTGGCCTTGCTCAGTGGGTTAAGGATCCGTCGTTGTTGTGAGCTGTGGTGTAGGTCGCAGATGCAGCTTGGATCTGGCATTGCTGTGGCTGTGGTGGAGGCCGGCAGCTACAGTTCTGGTTCAGCCCCTAGTCTGGGAACTTCATGTGGCACAGGTGCAGCCCTAAAAAGAAACAAACAAAAGAAAAGAAACATTGGTTCCCTGTTCATGAAAGCTGAGCTTCTTTCCATGCTGAAGAAGCCTTACAAGTTGCTCTGATGAACATATACCTATGTGTTCTGATTTCAGGGGTAATAAATACCCACGGAGGCTCCCCTCTAAATAGTCAGACAATGGGACACCAGCATCAAATGCTCTTACTGGCATGTGGAATCTTAAAAAAGGACACAATGAACTTCTTTGCAGAACAGATACTGACTCACAGATTTGAAAAACTTATGGTTTCCAAAGGAGAGATGTTGGGGGGTGTGGGGGGATGCACTGAAGGTTTGGGATGGAAATGCTGTAAAATTTGGTTGTGATGATTGTTGTACACCTATAAATGTAATAAAATTCATAAGGTAATAAAAATGCATAGATGAAAGTACTTATTTCTCTTACCTACTTGCTCATTCATTCATTCTCTTCAACAAATATTTATTAAGGTTGTTATGAGCCAGGCACTGTTTTCAGTACTTGGACTACACAGAGTGATCAACCAGCCAGGGACCCCAGGACAAACCCAGTGCTGGCACTGAAAGCCTTGGATACCTTGGAGAAGATTGATCCAGAAAGGTCAAAACCCAAGGCAGTCAGGTTGCCCTACGTGTTCAAGAAACAGCCAAGGGACCAGGGCTGCTGGGGACACAGCAAAGAGAAGAGAGTCACAGGAGCTGAGATCCAAGAAGTTAGGGAAGTGAGATTATGTCAGGTCTCAGCAGTCTTAATAAGGATTTCAGCTTTTTCTCTGAGTTATAAGAGAAGACACTGGATGGTGGTTATTGTTTTTTTGTTTGTTTTATGGGTTTTTTTCTTTTTTTTTTCTTTTTTTTTTTTGGTCCTGCCCATGGCATATGGAAGTTCCCAGGCCAGGAATGGAACCTGCACCACAGCAGCAACCCTGTCTCCTGTAGTGACCACACCCGTACCTTAGCCCACTGCACCACAAGAGAACTCTGAAACTGGAGACTTTTGAAAGAAGAGAGAACAGGTCTGCTTTGGCTGTTGTGTTGAGAAGCCACAAAGTAGTAAGAGCAAGGAAAGAGATGTGTAGGATTTAAATCATCTTCTGGGATGTTCTGGTCCCTCTCAGCTATATCCAAGGAAACTGAGGGGAAGGTCCATTTAGGGGCTCAGTTTTATCTTTTTAAAAAGTGGGGGGGGGAGGGGAGTCTTTACTCTTTCCTAGTCTAATTGTGACTGTTGATTCTCAGTTTTACAATGAGACAGAAGAAGTTTTAAACGTGATAAATATAACCAGTGTTTCTTAAATTGAAACTCTCACGGTGATGCAAACTCACTTCCATAGAGTGATGGTGAGGATGTGTGGTCTGGTGCCGGACCGTCTGAGTTCAGATCTCACCTCTGCTGCTCACTAGTCATGTGTCCTTGAACAATGGCTTAACTTGGCAAAGCTCCTCGTTTTCTTTATCTGTAGCAATAAGAGCTGAACCTACTCTTAGAGTGGTTGGGATGATTCAATGAGTTTTTAATATGTGCCTGGAGCAGGGTAAGTATTCATTAATGTTAAGCATTATTATAAATATTCAGTCTCCCAGCAATAGATGCCCAGCTTTGAAAGAGATGTGAGCTTTCAGACACAGGGCTTGTGACTTAACAAATATCCAGGCTTTTCAGCTCTGAGCACAAGATTTGCTGAGTGAAGAAATAGCTATTACTAAAGCATCAGTCATATTATTTTATGGACTAATAAAAACTGAGTTTAGGAACAGATAGTTCTAAGGTATTTATTTATTTATTTATTGTCTTGGAAAGTAAATACTTGGATCCTGGACACATAAGAGATTATTTTAGAAATAAATTCTGTCAATCGGTGTTCTTGTATGCCAGCAACAGAACCTGCTCTACCAAGTTTAAGCTGAAAAGCCTTTATAAAAGTTTATTCAGGAGTTCCCGTCATGGCGCAGTGGTTAACGAATCTGACTAGGAACCATGAGGTTGCGGGTTCGGTCCCTGGCCTTGCTCAGTGGGTTAATGATCCGGCGTTGCCGTGAACTGTGGTGTAGGTTGCAGACGCGGCTCGGATCCTGCGTTGCTGTGGCTCTGGCGTAGGCCGGTGGCTACAGCTCCGATTCAACCCCTGGCCTGGGAACCTCCATATGCCGTGGGCGCGGCCCAAGAAATAGCAACAACAACAACAACAACAAAAACAACAAAAAAGAAAAAAAAAAGTTTATTCAGAAGTTCAAGGAACCTCCAGGAAGGCCAGAGTCAGGCTGATATGAATAAACAGCATTCAAACCAGTCCGTGGGTGACCGTACTGCTAACACCAGACACAGACTCCCCCTCCCCTTGTATCGCTGCTGTGTTGACCACACCCATTCCAGAAAAGGGTGCCACTCCATGCCTGCTTCTTCATACCCACTGCTTCCCACTGAGATCCTCAAGTCAGTGTTGTCGGAATAGCAGGGCCTCAGGCCCAGGCCTGCCCCATCCTAGCTGTCAGGCCAGCTGGGAAAGTGAGTCTGGGAGATTCTACCTTGGGAAGATAAGACTCCTAAAAAGAGAAATTACCACCAAATATAGGAAAATAATCAAAGATTGGTAGGCAGCCAGACAACACAACCACATAAACCAAGAGAAATCAAAATATTGATATTGATTTATTAATATCAATGTAGTAATTCAGGTGACTAGAAATGCCCTTACATTAGAATCTATTCTTGTGTGTGTGTGTGTGTCTTTTTAGGGCTGCACCCACAGACACATGGAGGTTCCCAGGCTAGGGGTCTAATTAGAGCTATAGCTGCCAGCCACAGCCACAGCCACAGCAATGTCAGATCTGAGCCGCATCTGTGACCTACAACACAGCTCATGGCATTGCCAGATCCTTAACCCACTGAGCGAGGCCAGGGATTGAACCCACAATCTCCTGGTTCCTTGTAGGATTTGTTTCTGCTGCGCCACGATGGGGACTCCTAAAATCTATTCTTATGTATGAACTATAGATCATTTTGAATGTGTAATTTAGGTTGTAAACCAAGATTGCAAATTGGAGATAATGATGAACATACAAACTAAAAAGAGGGGGGAAATTTATTTAAGTTTTCCATAATCTTTAATGAATGTAGGAATCTAATTTAAAATAGAATATTTACAGAATTCCCATCATGGCTCAACAGAAAGGAATCTGCCCAGTATCCATGAGAATGCAGGTTTGATCCCAGACCTCACTCAGTGGGTTAAGATGTGGTGTAGGTCCCAGATGCAGCTCGGATCCCGAGTTGCTGTGGCTGTGGTGTAGGCCAGTGATTACAGCTCCGATTCAGCCCCTAGCCTGGGAACCTCCACATGCTGCAGGTGCAGTCCTAAAAATATATAAAATAAAGTAGAGTATTTACATATAACTCTTAAACCTGCTCAATTTATTTTTTCAGATTTTCTTTCAAACAGAATACTGAAATAGAAACACAACATTGTACTTTTTTTAAAATGATTTTTATTTTTTCCACTTTGGCTGGTTTACAGTGTTCTGTCAATTTTCTACTGTACAGCAAAGTGACCCAGTCACACATACAAATATACACTCTTTTTCTCACATTATCCTCCATCATGCTCCATCATAAGTGACTAGATATAGTTTCCAGCGCTATACAGCAGGATCTCATTGCTTATCCATTCCAAAGGCAATATATACATCTATTAACCCCAGATTCCCAGTCCATCCTGTTCTCTCCCCCCTCCCCTTTGGCAACCACAAGTCTGTACTCCAAGTCCATGAGTTTCTTTTCTGTGGAAAATTTACTTGCGCCGTATATTAGATTCCAGATATGTGACATCATATGGTATCTGCCTTTCTCTTTCTGACTTACTTCACTTAGTATGAGAATCTCTAGTTCCATCCATGTTGCTGCAAATGGCATTATTTTGTTCTTTTTATGGCTGAGTAGTATGCCATTGTGTATATATACCACATCTTCTTAATCTAGTCATCTATTGATGGACATTTAGGTTGTTTCCTGGTCTTGGCTATTGTGAATAGTGCTGCAATGAACATGACGGTGCATGCGTCTTTTTCAAGGAAAGTTTTGTCTAGATATATGCCCAAGAGTGGGATTGCTGGGTCACAGAGTGGTTCTATATTTAGTTTTCTGAGGTACCTCCACACTGTTTTCCGTAGTGGTTGTACCAATTTACATTCCCACCAGCAGTGTAGGAGGGTTCCCTTTTCTCCACACCTTCTCCAGCATTTGTTATTTGTAGACTTTTTGGTGATGGCCATTCTGACTGGTGTGAGGTGGTACCTCGTAGTAGTTTTGGAAATATAACATTTTAGAGCCCAGGAGAATAGCTTTTCTGATTGCACACTATGGTTTTGATGAGAGCAAGCAGAGGCCCGGGGAAGTTTAATGATTTACTCAAGAGTCATTGTTGAAAAGAAATTTTGTGGAAAAGCCAAACAGTTTCATTGCTTTTTCCAGAATCCTTTTTCACAGCCTCCCACAATATAAAGAGTTGCTTTGATTGAAAGGGCCCAAAGAGTTCCCCTGTGCCTCAGTGGGTCAAGGACATGCATCGTTGCTATGCTCGGGTTCAATCCCTGGCCCTGGAACTTCCACATGGTGATGTAGGGTGAGGCTAAAAAGAAAAAAAAAGATGTGGTGCAAATCTTGGCTCCTTTCAACATCCATCCAGAAAGGCTGCTTGGACTCGCTGTATTCTTCTGGAGAGATTTATTCCTGCTTACTCTCAAAGATGCTATATTCCCAAAGCCTGAGACATGAAGAATGAGACCAATAACATCCATTTCCACAGAGGCTATAATGTAGAAGATACTGCTCCTTTTCTCCTGCTAAATCAAATAACTGAGCCTGGTTTCCCTACAAATCTTCTCCCTTTGTTGTGGCATTGTGACATTTATTTGACAAATAGTTATTGGATGTCTACTTTGTGTCAGGCACCAGGCTAGGTAGTAGCCTGCATCTATTCGCATCAGTGTTTTGGCATTAATTTGGAGAGCATGGACACTTGCTCCATCTAATTCATCTCCTCTTTACCATGTGGTGAAAAAAAACCATCAGCTGTTATCACCATGAAATAGCGAGCAGTTGTTAAAGTAAATAAATAGCCTTTGGACAACATGTTCTGACTCTTAAAAACATTTTAAGGAACAGAATAGAACATTTTAAGGAGGATATGATGGCGAAAATAAATTTCATTAATTAATTAGCTAATTAGTGTAACTAAAGGCACCGAGGCATATATCTCCATAAGCATCCCCACGAGATAATGGCAGAGGAGGATTAAGAGAGGAGAACAGCAAGAAGCGGGGTCCACCAAAGGACCAGTTAAAATTTTGTTTCTTCATACTGTGCCCATATGGTATCAATTGTCATAGGACAAACTACTTTTTATGTTGATGTGACCAAATGTTAGAGACTGGGGAGAGATAATGAAAAAATGAAATTAGATAAAGGGTAAAGACTTGTGTTCAAGTCCAATAAAAACTCCAGTAAAGATATGTATGATTTTCAAAAGTCACTAAATCACTCTAAGCCCCATTATCTTAAAAATAAACAAATATATGTATAACTGAATCACTTTGTTGTACAGCAGAAATTATCACAACAATATAAATCAACTGTCCTTCAGTAAAACTTTAAAAAATGAAGAGAAAAACAAACAAAAAGAGTCAGGAAAAAAGACAAACTAAGGAATGAGAAAAAGGTTTTGCAAATCATGCCCCTAAGGAGGGTTAATATCCAGGCAACATAAAGAACTCAACGATTTTTTAAAATCTGATTTAAAAATGGACAAAGAACTTCAATAGGTATTTGTCCAAAGAAGATATAAAAATGGCCAACAAGGATAGGAAAAGATGCTCGACATCACGAACATTCAGGGAAAAGCAACTCAACGCCACAATGAGGTATCAACCCACACCCTTTAGAAATAGCAAATATTGGTGAGGATGTGGTGAAATTGGAACCTTGTGCACTCTTGGATGGATGTAAAATGGTACAGCCACTACACAAAGAGTACGGTGGCTCCTTACAAAAGGAAAGATAGAATGGATGGAATGAAAGTCATGTTTTAAGGCAGGACAAGAAATTGTAGCATAACATACTCCCATATTGGGTCCTCCCTTACAAAAGGAAAGATAGAATGTGTGATGTATGTCTGCATTATGCACTAAGCAGACCTCCTCAAAGGTGAGAAAGCCTGTCAGTCTGTAAAGATCAACGTTTTTGTTGTTGGTTTTTTTTTCCTTCTGATGATGACAACAATGTAACTCCTTAACAGATGAATTTTTCCTTTCCTAATCTGGTAAGGGGTCATGGTGACCTGTTTGTTGCTCGCTTAGTTCAGGCTTATCTAGACTGTGTATCTTTGGTGAGCTTTATGCTAAATGTCAGTCCGTCACTTCGACCTATAATCCTTTGTCTCAAAAATGTGTATGACTGTACCTTTGACTTCTAAAAAGGAAAGAGTCCTCAGAGATTTCTGAAGACTGTCTGCTGGGTTATATAATCCTCAGATTGGCTTGAGTAAAATTCCCTATTTCACCTTGGGTTGACTACTGATTAATTTTTCTGTCAACAGAATTATCAGATGATTCCGTTTCTGAGTATATACCCAAAAATTGAAAGCGGGACCCAAAGTTTTATATATCTGTGTTCATAGCATCATTATACACAGTAACCAAAAAGCAGAGTAACCAAGTGTAAATCAGCAGAGGTGTGGATGAACAAAATGTAGTACATAAGTAGAGTGGCATATTTAGCCTCAACCTGTCCTTCCAAGAAGACAATGCCCATAGACATTCTGGATGATTTCAGG
This sequence comes from Phacochoerus africanus, assembly GCF_016906955.1. Lineage (NCBI taxonomy): Eukaryota > Metazoa > Chordata > Mammalia > Artiodactyla > Suidae > Phacochoerus > Phacochoerus africanus. The sequence goes on from NC_062547.1 coordinate 87,915,327, forward strand.
AGGCCCCACAGCAGAGGCAATGCAACCCCATGGGCTACAGTGAGCAAGCTTCTGAGAGCACCACACCTGTGCTTTACCCTGTCTCTGTCTCACTCTTCCCATGCTTCACTCTGACTTCCCAGAGTCACAACCAGATAAACTACCGGAAACCAAATGCAGTAACCCAGTTAAAAACACTACGAGCCTTAATTTTGTATTAATTTCTTTAACATTGTATTGCTTGACATTTTTTTAGATAGAAGCAGTTCTCAGTTGTATTCTGGAGTATCTTAACACATTTATAAGTATTTTGAGACTTGAAACACGTTTTCCTACCTTGGAAGGAGAGGGGGTTCCTAAGCCAAGACGAAGTTCCTACTCTGACGTGAAAAGGGAAGAGGGGGTCAGGGAAGGATTTTCCAGGCAAAAATGTGACCTGAATCTTAAAAGAAAAACCAAGAACACAAGGACAAGATGTACACCGTCTATGAAAGAACTACAGAGGGCAGCAGGCTCAGCTTCTCACCCAACTACAGAGGCTCATGGCTCTGGATGACTTTTCAGGGATGTCTAAAATTTGCGGGCTGGCTGGGATCAAAAGACTGAGTCTTCTCTCACCCCCAGAGATGCTAAAGGCAGATTGTGGGACACGCAAAGCAGAAAAGCAAAGGGAGGTAGCATTTATTTTATTTCAGAAAAAAAAATAAGGCTGGATGGGTGAAGCTATTTGGAGACTGAACTTCTCTAGGGCTTTTTGCTTTTTCTGTGGCATAGGACATATCTCCAGAACAGGCTGACCCAGCATGGGGTGAAGGTGAGGGAAAGGGACAGTCCTGCAAAGCAGCTATTGGAAGGGCAAAGAGAAGGAAGAGGGAAAGCTCCAAGCGATGGCCATGAGAAGAGTAGCAGAGCTCTTGTGGCCTGGCTGCGGTCACTGGGTGGGACCCATTCCTTTGTCAATCACTTGCCTCCTAATTTCCTTGGGCTAATTCAATAAGTATTTATGAGAGCCAGCCACTGCCCTATTTTCATCTAACAATTATTATTTACTTATATCCAGAAATTGATAATAGACTCTTAATTTGTTGAACACAGATGAAAAACAAGAACAAGAACAAAAAGTAGCATGTATTTAGAACTTCTATATTCCTGCACTTTCTATATATTATCCAACTTGGTGAGTAAACCAAATGCCTCCATTCATCCATGGCCAAAACCCTCCCTAGGCAACATGCAGAAATAAAACCTAAAGCCCAGCCTCAAAGGGTAAGAATGAAGTGATTTCAGGGTGATCTGTTGCTGCATTCATATTTGTCCTTCCAAAATTGGCTCTGGGCTCCCCATCTCAGAAAACTGGAAATGGAAGCCAGGCATTTCTCACTGTCTCCTATGTGGCTCCACTGGCTGCAGCCCCCACCAACTCTGCCTGACATATTTCTTTTGCCCTTGTCCTTCTATAATCTGGTCTCAACCTAGCAGCTAGAGTAGAGCTTCTAAAATGTAGGTTAGTTTAGTTGAACATGGGCTGGCCCAGGTGACTGGCTTCTGAAGAATAGAGACTAGAAAGGGAAAAATATTAACTTTCTAGTAGAGAAAACTGACAGACCCACCTGAACCAAGTGATCTGGTTAGGTGGACAGCATGTGGACAGCATGTGGACAGCATGTGGTCAGGTGGACAGCATGTGGTCCTGTTAAGATGTAATGAAAAGGGCATGTCACTCCTATAGTGTTTTTTCCCAAAAATCCATCCATCACGCCACTCCAATCATAAGGAAAATATCAGACAACTCTGGACTGATAGAAATTTTACAAAATACCTGATCAATAATCCTGAAGACTGGAGTTCCCACTGCAGTGCAATGGGTTAAGAATCCAACTGCAGCAACTCAGGATGCTGCAGTGGTGCAGGTTTGACCCCTGGCCTGGCACAGTTAAAGTATCTGGTGTTGCAGAAGCTGTGGTGTAGGTCGCAGCTGTGACTTGGATTCAATCCCTGGCCTAGGAACTTCCATATGCCATGGATGTGGCCATAAAAATTAATAATTATAATAATCCTCAATAATGTCAAGGTCATGAAAAACAAAGAAATCAGGAGAAATTGTCCAGACTAGTAGTCCGAACTGGATTCAGGAACAGGGAAAAAGGACATTACTTGAAAAACAGATAAAAAGCTTTTTGAAGTCTAGAGTTTACTTAATAGGAGTGTACCAATCTCGGTTTCTTAGTTTTGAGAAATGCACCACCGCAATATGAGATGATAACATCAAGGAACAAAACTGGGTGAGCCAACCTGCTTGCAGAAATCCTCAGAATTAAGTTATAAGGGGTAGTGTGTTGACACTGGGACCTATAGGGGGGTAAGAAGCTAAACTCTCTGGGCTGTTTTTGCAAAATTATTTTAAAATAAAAATTTTATTTAAAAAGAAGGAAAGAACTCGTCCCCAGTTCATCTTGGATAAATGACAAGTCCCTATAGTGGTCCAGCAGCCCTATTTAAAGTTGCAACATCTTTCCTGGAATAACCTATTCCCCATCCCTGTTGTTTTTTTCTCCAGAGCATTTAGTCTTTTCTAATATATATATATATTATATATATATAATTTATTTATTTATTTGCAGATGTCTGTCTCCTCTCCCCACCTCACCCACTATATCCCAGAATGTGAATACCACAACGTCAGGAAATTTTATCTCTTTTGTTCACTGGAGAGAATAAAGTGGGGCTCAATAATTATTTGTTGAAAGAATAAGTGAATGCATGGATCAATCCATTCTACCTGAAAACCCTTATGACTCTAACTCTAAAACTCATTTTTGATAGTTGTAGTTTCAAAACTAAATTGACCAAGTGGAGAAAGCAAATGAACATCTGATAATACAAAGTTAACTAGTCATCCAGATTTGCTAAATACATGCATACCTCAGAGATATTATGGGTTTGGTTCCAGACACTGCAATAAAGCAAGTATCGCAAAAAAAAAAAAAAAAAAAGCTAGTCATATATATGAGTTTTTGGTTTCTCTTGGTGTATAAAAGATTGTTTACACTGTACTGAAGCTTATTAAGTGTGTAATAGAATTATGTCTAAAAAATAATGAACAAATCTTAATGTAAAAATATTTTATTGCTAAAAAAAAAATGCTATCATCTGAGCCTTCGGTGAGTCGTAATCTTTTTGCTGGTGGAGGGTTTTGGCTCGATGTTGAATGCTGAAGACTGACGAGGGTGGTGGTTGTCAACGGTCGGGGTGGCCGAGGCAATTTCTTAAAGTAAGATAACAGTTTGCCACATCAACTGACCCTTCCTTCTACTAATGATTTCCCTGTTTGATGGCATTGTCCCCACAGTAAAACTTCTTTCAGAATTGGAGTAATCCTCTTAAACCTGGAGACTGCTTTATCAACTCAGTTTGTAAATCCTACACTCTAAACCCTTGGTCATTTCCACAGTCTTCACATCATCTTCACCAAGAGTAGATGCCATCCCAAGAAACCACTTTCTTTGCCCAGCCATAAGAGCAACTCCTCTTTAAAGTTTTATCTTGAGATTGTACCAAGTCAGTCACATCTTCAGGCTCCATTTCTAATTCCGGTTTCTTGCTACTCCCACCACATTTGCAGTGACTTCCTCCACTGAAGTCTTAAATCCCTCAAAGTCATCCATGAGGGTTAGAATCAAGTTCAACCAAACTCCTGTTAACGTTGATATTTTGAACTCTTCTCATGAATCATAAATGTTCTTAACGGCATTTAATTTAGAATGGTGAATCCTTCCCAGAAAATTTTCAGTTGACTTTGCCCAGATCCATCAGAGGAATCACTATCTAGGGCAACTGTTGCCTTATTAATTGTATTTCTTAAATAATGTGACTTGAAAGTCAAAATGACTCCTTGATCCATGAGCTGAGGAATGGATGCTGCCTCAGAAGGCATGAAAGTCAACAAACAGACCATGAATCTCATTGTACCTCTCTTATCAGAACTCTTGGGTGACCAGGCGCATTATCAATGAGAAGTCATATTTTTGTTGTTGTTGTTGTTTTGCTTTTGTCTTTTTGCATTTTCTGGGGCTGATCCCTCGGCATATGGAGGTTCCCGGGCTAAGGGTCCAATTGGAGCTGTAGCTGCCAGCCTACGCCAGAGCCACAGCAACTTGGGATCTGAGCCGCATCTGCGACATACACCACAGCTCACGGCAATGCCAGATCCTTAACCGACTGAGCAAGGTCAGGGATCAAACCCGCAACCTCGTGGTTCCTATTTGGATTCATTAACCACTGAGCCATGACGGGAACCCCGAGAAGTCATATTTTGAAGGAATCTTTTTTTTTTTTTTATGAGCAGTGGATCTCAGCAATGGGTCTAAAATATTCAGTAAACCCCTTGTAAGTAGATGTGCAGTCATCTGGGCTTTGTTGTTCCACTTACAAAGTGCAGATTTTGCATATTTTTTAACAGACCTAGGATTTCAGAATAGTAAATGAGCACTGGCTCCAACTTAAAGTCACCAACTGCATTAGCACCTAACAAGAGAGTCATCCTGTCCTTTGAAATTTCGAAGCCAGGCATTGAATTCTCCTCTCTGTCAAAGTCCTGGATGGCATCTTCTCCCAACAGAAGCCTATTCTGCAGACAATAAAAATCTGTTGCTTAGTGCAGCCACCTTCATTAATGACCTTGGCTAGATCTTCTGGATAACTTGCTGCTCCTTCTACATCAGCCCTTGCTACATCGCCTTGCATTTTGATGTTATGGAGAGAGCCTATTTCCTTAAATCTCATCAACTGACCTCTGCTAGCCTCAGACCTTTCTTCTGCAGCTTCCTCACCTCTCTCAGCCTTCATAGAATTGAGAAGAGTTAGGACCTTGCTCCGGATTAGACCTTGGCTTTAAGGGAATGTTGTGGCTGGTTTGGTCCTCTATCCAGACCACTAAAACTTTCTTCCTATCAGCAATAAGGCCATTTCCCTTGCTTATGATGCGTTCACTGGAGTAGCACATTCAGTTTCTTTCGAGAACTTTTCCTTTGCTCTCGCAACCTGGCTGTTCAATGCAAGAGGTTTAGCTGTCTACCTATTCCTGCTTAAACTGATATACCTCATTTAAACCAAGAGATGTGTGACTCTTCCTTTCATTTGAACACTTACAGGCCACTGTAGGGTTATTAATTGTCCTAATTTCAACAGTGTTGTGTCTCAGGGAATAAAGAGGCCCAAGAAGAGGGAAAGGGGTGGGGGAACCACCTGTCAGAACACCCAAAATTTATCAAGGTCATCATTTTATATAGGTGAAGTTCATGGTGCCCCCCCACATTATGGTAGTAACATCAGAGATCACTTATCACAGGTCACCATGACAAGTATAATAAGAATGGAAAAGTTTGAAATATTGCAAGAATTACCAAGTGACATAGAGACATGGGGTGAGCAAATGCTGGTAGAAAAATGGTGCCAATAGTCGTACTCAACCCAAGGGTGCCACAATTCCTCAATGTGTAAAAAATGCAATATCTGTGAATCACAATAAAGTGCAATAAAACAAGCTATGCCTGTATTTATTCAAATATATTTTAAAAATATGTGGAAAGCTATTCATTTCAGCTTTATGTGAAATGGCAAGTATGGAGATTATGTTACTATCCATCAGCAGAGACAAGCTAAATAAATCCTGGTCTATTATACAATAAAATGTTACTAAGCCATTAAAAAAAGAGCCAGTTCCCTGTCTTAATATGAAATGACTGTGAATATATATTGTTAAGTAAAAAAAAACACAAGGCAGAGACATCTATGGGGCACTACTGCCTAGTTAAGGGGATGTGAGAATACTTATATGTATTTATTGTACATGCATAAAATATTTCTGAATGGACACAAAAGAAATGAAACATTGGTTGACTAGGGGAATTGGGTGCCCAGGTACAGGGTACCCTTTTGTAACTTCTGAATTTTGAACCAAGTGAATGTCTTAACTAATTATTTTAAACAAAATTAACTTTCTATAAATCTTCTACACATTATACAATGCTGATCTACAGCCATTTAAGAATAGAATGAAACTGACACCCTGAAATAGTGTTTTCATTTTTTCTTCTTATAGTTTATTCCAGGTCATGAGTGTATAGTTAATCACATTAATAATTAATGACCTTTTGAATTTGGGGCCCCTTATGTACATATATTAAATATTGAATTTATTTTTACAAACGGTTTATTTTTATAACAAGGAAACAATTAGATTTAATATTGTCTGCTTAAGTCATTCCCTACCACCAGTGAAATGACTGTATTCAAAATCTACGTTGGCTAATTTTAGGTTTTTTTTAGTTTATGTAGTTCATTGAGGCTTTTGTGGGATGCCCCAAAGGTGAAGAAGCTGTTCTATGTCATTTTTATCCTTGTTTTTAATTTTGTCATTGAGCGTAAGGTACATATTAAAACTGTTTGTTGTAAATGCTCAGCTTAGTGAATATTCAAAAACTAAACACACTCAGTGTACACAGCACTAAGATCAAAGAACTAGAACATTACCAGCAACCCAAAAGCACGCCATGCCTTTCTTGTCACTGCCATGTCCTCTAGAGGAATCAATATTATGACTTCTAAGAGCCTAAATTAGCTTTGCCTGTTTTGTACATTATATAAATGTAATCTGACAGTATTGCCCTTTTGTTTCTGGCTTCCTTTACTTAACACTAAGATTCTATTTTTGCATGTAGCTATAAGTGAATCATTTGCATTACACATAGAATTCCATCATGTAAATGTGTCATAATTCATTTACCCATTCAATTGTTGATGGGCATTTTTCCAGTGTGGGCCGTTTATGAATGGCCAGCTATGATCATTCTTGTACATGTCTTTGGAGGAACATTTAAACACACTTTCACTCAGCAAGTGAAATTGCTTGATACAGATATGTACAGCTCTAAAAGATACTGCCAAACACTTTTTCCTAAAGAGCTATACGAATTTACACTCTCACCACCAGCAAAAAGAGTTCCAGTTTCTCCCCCAACCTCCCCAACATTTTCTATTTTAGCTATTCTGATGGATTTGCAGTGGTATCACTGGAAGTTGGTTTCTGAAAGTGCCAAGTTCTTTTAAAAATTCTTTAAGCTGGGTAGGTTATAACTATCAAAAAGAGTTGAAACTGGGTAGGAAGAAGTTAGAGAGAGGAGTTCCTGTCATGGCTCAGCGGAAACAAATCCGACTAGTATCCATAAGGATGCAGGTTCCATCCCTGGCTTTGCTCAGTGGGTCAAGGATCCGCGTTGCAGTGGCTGTGGTGTAGGCCAGCAGCTGCAGCTCCAGTTGGACCCCTAGCCTGGGAACCTCCATATGCCACGGGTGCAGCGATTAAAAAAAAAAAAATTTTTAAAAAAGAAGTTAGAAAGAACTGTATTTTTTTTGTATATCTTTGTTTTACTCTTTGGGGTGCTTACTATATGCATATATTAACTTCAAAAATACATATGTTCCTATATTCCTGAGGTTCAGAGGCTGGTGGGCAATGATCCTTTTACTACTTAGCAGAGTGTTATTACTTTTCTAAGTCAGCTGCGGGCTGTGCGCTAGTAATGAAAGTAGAACAGTCATGCACCAGCCCACCCCCAAGAAATGTTTTACTTGGACCAAGATTTCCATGGTCGTTATCAAGCTAAAAGCCCTCACCTAATCCCCTTTGGGTGCAGCTAACCAGTGAAGTATGGACCCATAGGAAACCGAAAGGAAAAAATATTATATGAGATCATTAATATGTGGAATCTAATAAAGATGATACAAAGGAATTTATTCATGAAACAGAAACATACTCAAAGATTTCAAAACCAAACCTAGGTAGTTCACATGGTGGCTCAGCAGAAATGAATCTGACTAGCATCTATGAAGACAAGGGTTCAATCCCTGGCCTCACTCAACGGATCCAGCATTGCTATGAGCTGTGGCATAGGTGGCAGATGCAGCTTGGATGCTGTGTTTCTGTGGCTACTGCATAGGCCAGAAGCTAGAGCTCCAATTTGACCCCTAGCCTGGGAACATCCATACGCCGCGGGTGCAGCCCTAAAAAAAGATTAAAAAACAAAAACAAACTATGGTTACCAAAGGGGAAATGTTGGGAGGAGAAATAAATTAGGAGGTTGAGATGAACATATATGCACCACTGTACAAGATAGATAAGTAACAAGAACTACTGTACAGCACAGGGAAATCTATTCAATACTGTTTAATAACCTATTTGAAAGAGAATCTGAGAAGGAATGGATAGCTATATATGCACAACTGATTCACTTTGCTGTACACCTGAAACTAATACAACATTATAAGTAAACTGTACTCCAATAATTTTTTTTGATTTTTTTAAAAGGAGTCCTTTAAAAAGAAACGTTGGTTCCAGCCCAGGAGCGTGTTTCCCATCAAATGGAAGCCCCTCAGTGGAGCCCTTGGGTCTAACACTTCCTGGGCTGACACCACATCTCACCCCACAGGACCAGATTTTTTTCTGAGCTGCCAGTGATATTTTCTTTACATCTTCATCTCTCACTTATCACACCACACATCCACCAACAATGGTGTGTATTTCCCCTGCAGGCTCTGGACCAGGACATGGGGTTGTCCCTGGAGAGCAAACTCCCCAAATCAGGAGCTGCATGTAGGCGCGGATGGCCCACATAGACATCGTTGGCCAGCCCCATGGGAAAAGGGGATCTTTAGCCTCTGCTCCATCTTCTCCCAAAGAGGCAAGAGATGTCTTAACTCATCTTTAGCGGCTCACAAAGATGAAGAAAACCAAGGTTTGATTGGATATCCCAGGACATTATGGCTTTTCTTTTCCAGTACCCATTTAAAGCCACAAAGATCCAGTATGACTGGACAACCCAGGGGTCACACACAGTCCAAGATTCATCATATAGATAATGACCTGGGCTGGGCTGACTGTTTTCTATCAATGATTAATTGCATGGTCAGTGAATCTGGACTTCTCCTGACCCGGAGAATGGGAGGGGGCCATGAGTTGGATGAGGTTATAAAGAGTAAGGGAAGTTGGGTTTGTTTTGTTTTTAAAGAAAAAGCATTTCGTGAAAAGGAAGAAGAGAGTAGCTCTAAAGAGCGGGATCCCTGATGTCTTCAGCCTGGGCTGAAGTCCTCTCAGCTCTATGCTTGCTCCTGACATATTCTTGGGAAGGTGCCCACTTTATCTGTGCTCCTCAGTGTTGTCATCAGTGGAATGGGGATGGCAGAGGACCTACCGCCTAGGGTTACTGTGAAGATTACGTAATGCCTATGAGGCACTTAGCAGAGCTAACTCCACGTAGCAACTGCTCATCAAGTTATAGTTTCTGGGTTTATTTTTTTTTAAAGAAAGAAGCCAAAGGGCATGTGTCCAAAGAAGACAGGCTACTGATCCTGTGAGAAAGCATTAAAGGCAAGGCAGGAGAGGAGAGAACGTTTCAGAGCTGGAAAGAACAGCGGAAGCAATTACCATGCTGGGAAGATAGTTTGGGAACCTGGGGGTGTCCAAAATTCACAGGAACATTGGCTAGAGGACTCTTCCGTGGAATCCAGGAGACTATGGGCTGGCCGAACTGTGAGCTCTGAGAGAAGCATTTTTACCAGAGATAGAAAGAAGCCCTGAACAGTCTGGCAAAAGTTAAAACCCACTGTTTCTCCAGGAACTAGGAATGGGCAGAAGTTGAAGGCAGCAACAGGAGCCAGAGGCACCCTCCCAGCCAGCCTAAGGAAGTGTTTGCTGACCACAAGGGGAAGGCAAAGAAAGAACTTGGGGAAAGGTTGTTTTATGCTCTAAGTGCATGCTAGGCCAACTGAACAGACTTGTGGTTGCCGGAGGTGGGAGGGAGTGGGATGGACTGGGAATCCGGGGTTACTACAGGCAAACTCTTGGAATGGATAAGCAATAAGATCCTGGGAACTGTATCTAGTCACTTATGATGGAGCTTGATGGAGGATAATGTGAGAAAAACAATGTATATATGTATATGGGACTAGGTCACTTTGCTGTGTAGTAGAAAATTGACAGAGCACGGTAAACCAGCTATATGGAAAAAATAAAAATCATTTTTGAAAAAAAAGAAAAAACATCTGAAGCCACCTAGCTTCAGCTTGAATTTACAAAAGTAACTAAGGCCCTTTGAGGGGAGTAACTGTGCGATGTGGTTTCAGAAAGTGCCTGCTGTGTTGGGATCATGCTGAGTGCAGTCGACAGAGGGAACGAAGTACAGCTGGCCCTTGAAACAACAGGGGTTTAAAATGCTTGGGTCCACTTACAGGTAGATTTTTTCCAGTAGTAAATACTACGGAGCAATATGTGATTCGCAGATGGTTGAATCGGAGGATGCTGTACCGTGGATATGCAGGAACCACGTGATAAGGAGGGCTGGCTATAAATTACACGCGGATTTTCAACTGTGCAAAGCGTTGGCTCCCCCTGAGCCTCTGGGTTGTTCTAGGGTCAGTGTACTCACTACCAGAAGAGAGAAAGTGAGGAAAACCTGTGCACCCAGGGAAGAGGGTTTGAGATGAAAAGCCCACCCCCCATCCCTTTTTGATGATTCTGGGCAGTGGCAACAACAACAACAACAACTAATAATAATAATAATAATAATAATAATAATAATAATAACTGAGATGAGTGGCTATAGAAAATGAAACCTTCAGTGTGGGGGCTCTTTGGGAGAACTCAGACCAAAGGACATCTCACGTAGATTTGATCACCCCAAATATACCTTCGGTTTCGGTGGAGGTTGAAAAGTCACAAGCCTTCCAGGTAAGGTAAGTATGGGAACCCACTGAGGGTAGAACAACTGGGTGTGGGGCATGCTGGCCAACGGGAAGGCGCCACAGAAGGGAATTCGCATTCGATTTTTTAAAAACACTGCCCTTGCCAAAGGAAACACAGAAGTTGGCCCCATTTCCATGTCACCAGTTTGCAAACACTGTTCTACATGATGTTAAAACGTAAAATATGTTCACTGGCTTGAAGGCTAAGTGAAACATTTTGAGTTTAAAAAGTTTATATGAAAAGTCACTTTCATTTTTAAAGATGACCCCAATGGAAGAGAAAATGAACAGTCCTGATATTTTTTTCCTCCACATATTGATAAAGGTGACATTTTAACTTTTACATGAGATGGTGTCTTTTCCCCCTTGGGGGAAAGGAAGAAATATTCTTTGTCTCTGGATAAAGAGAAATATCCTTTATCTCTAGTAATAAGCGTGGTGTTTGAAACATGGTACAAACGGGCCTTAAATGTTTGTTGAATGAGTAAATGGGGTTAGAAGAAGAGCAAAGCACTAGCCTCTCTTTTTGAGGTTATAAAACTGAGGGAGTGGACCTCCATCTCTAAGCCTCCTCTCTCCCTTCAGGATTTATTTTTAACATCAAATGTCTTTGTAGGAGGCCAAAGCCCTCAGCAGTCAGACCTTCCTCATCTTATTTCTCCTGCAGGGGACGGAGAACACGGGCAGCCTCCCAGGAACCGTTACTACAGATCTCACTGCCCAGGTGGCCTTGAAGCCACCTGAGTACTTTGCACTTTTGGGAATGCGGCACAGGAGTTTCAGAGATCATGCTGAAAACTCTTCTATCTCCCTGACTTCCCAGCTCTTGAGGACAAAGTGGGAGTGTCTGTCCCACAGAATCATGAGGAGGGAGTAATATCTACATGTGAAAGGCTTACAGTAATGCTTGGCGCATAGGAAGTACTCCGTAAGCTGGGCATGTCATTAGCAATTAAAGGAATAGTGGTGCATGAATTTTTTTAATGGACCTCATTGAGGCAGGGGATGAGGTAGAACAAATCAAGAAGCTGAAGAAAAACAAAATGATTTCAACAGCTGCCTATTAATTGTTTTGGAAAAGGTGGACATGGGGAGTTCCCGTAGTGGCTCAGCCAGTAACCAACCCAGGAGGGTTCAATCCCTGGCCCTGCTCAGTGGGTTAAGGATCTGGTAGTTGCCCTGAGCTGTGATGTAGGTCACAGTCAGGGTTCAGATCTTGGCATTGCTGTGGCACAGGCACAGGTGGGCGGGCGCAGCTCGGATTGGACCCCTAGCCTGGGACCTTCGGTGTCGCCCTAAAAGGAAAAAAAAAAAAAAAAGTGGAGGTGGAAAAGTAACTAAATAAACAAAATTTTCTACATTTAAATACAAATCCTTGTCTATACATGTATACATTTAGACATGCCTAGTCTAGGAGAACAGAACAGGAAATAGTGGTTACCTCCAGGCAGGACTTGACCTGGGAACAGCAGCCAGAGAAAGACTTCACATTTTTACCATGTGTCTATATTAACGTACTAAAAATTTTCAATTCATTTTTTAAGTGCTGCTAGTTTAAAATCTCTCCTAAGTTTTACTAAATTTGGATGAACTATGAAAGTGAGAGTATAGGCTTTCTGTTTTTGACTATGGGAGCCCTGATACTGCCCCCTAGCTCCTGGTATCCACCACTGCAACTGTTCTATGCAGCTATACCTGGGCTCACTCTGAACCTCTTTGTCTCACCAGTGTTCACCAGGTTAATAGTATAAGCAGTTAACGCGTTAAGTAACTTAGCTGTTACCTACTCAGATACTCCAAAGCTTTCATGGTATAAAGTCTAGGCACTGTGAAGGATGCCTACATTACCTCATGCCTCAGTCTTGGTGGACAAGTGAAATAATAGATCATTTGAATTATAATATATGCATCCATCAACCTTCCTATTTTTTTCCTATTTCAAACCTGACAATTACCTGAAGCAAAAGGACTTTTCTACTTCTCAGTTTCAAGTGCACATAATTTTAGCAACAAAGTTTGTATTAATTCATCGTTTGCTACAGTAATTTCTTTCCTTGCATTTGTTAAAATAGAGGCTATTGTTCCACATACAAAACTTCCTTATGTGCTTTTGTGTATTTGGACAACAGTTTCTGAACTCTATTTCATATTTTTAAATTGTTCTCTAGGGTATTTTCTATCATGTTGTACATTTTAAAAGCAATATTTTCATTATTTTAAAGTCATGTATTTTCACTGTAAAGAGATTTCAGGAAAATACAGTAAAACACAATGAAGAAAATAAAAGACCTAACTCTACCATCAACAGATAACTGCTGTTAACATTTCTATTTCCTTCCAGTTTCTGAAATGCCTGTACATTTTTAGACAGTTTCACACTGAATGTTTGACATCTCTAAAGTACATTTCCACTGTCATATACAAAGGTGAAGTGTTTGTCTTTGTTAAATGTTGCAAAGATATTGATAGAAAGTACAAGGCATGTTTGGACTTAAGGGGAGAAGGTCATTTTGAACACATGCACTAATGCAGGGTCAGTATCAGACTTTTCTGTAAAGGCCATATTTTGTTTGGATCCATAACTACTGGACATATAATCACAGAGGTCACACTTTAGGCTGAAGTTCTTCCAGGGCATGGCCTTCTCGTTCAAGAATCTTGTATCCTTGGCCTTTGACAAATATTTGGGCATTGGATGGCATTTTTAGGGGCCTGGTATGGCGACCTAAGTAGTGGTAACAGGATCCCAGGCAAGGAGGAGTACATCAGGATTTCTCCTCCAGAAGAAAAGAGGGGGTGGGCACAGGTAGAGCTGAAACCCGAGCAGATGGCAACCTACTTGTTTTTTTCTTCTTAACTTACTTCTGGACGAGTTCACCTATTGGCAAGAATAATCTCGATCACTCCCTCAGGAGGCCGATTCCCAAGGAGCCAGGATAAAAGGCTGGGGGGCGTGTTCCCTGCCGGAGGCCCGCGTTGGACCGCGGGGAGGCTGGGGAAACCTACCGCGTGAGAGCTGCGGGTATAAAGAGCTGCGCTGCCGCCGCTGGGCAGCTGCAGGCTTCGAAAGGGAAACCTCGTCGGTTCGAATCCAAATCTGTTTTCGAGTACCATCCGGACACCTCGAATATGGCTCCGGTTGGGGACAAAAAGGCCAAGAAGGTGAGTCTGCAGGGACCCGAGGGTGTCCTCCGTCCTGACCGGCCGAGGTTCTGGGTTTTGACCCACCAGCGGGCATCCCAGCCTCGGCAAGCCCAGTGGGAGCCCTGCAACTTCGGCTGCGGGACCCCTCTGAGCCCCTACTCCCGTTCCATGTCCAGAGCGCCCCCTAGAGCTATGTGACCCCGAACCCCAGGCGCCCGCCACCAAATCTCCGATTCTCCCAACGTCTTGAGACTCATACGCCAAGACCAGAGCACGCCTGCAAGATGCAGCTCCTAGACCCACAGGGACGACTTCCCTCCCCCATGGCAGTGGGACCCGGGGTCGCCCTGCTGCGCGCCAGGACCCCTCCGGGTCTGTGCCCGTGCCGCTGCACGCGCGCCCCTCAGTGCCCTGCGTGTGACAGGCAGGGAGGCTCGCGCCCCGGCTCCGCTCCGACGGTTTCTGGCGGGCACCGCCGGTCTCCGGGCTCCCTGCCTGCAGGGTCCTCGATGCGCCCACCAGCCCGCCCCGCTGCAGCGCTAAGGCTCTGGCATTGGTCGGGCGATGGTAAGTTTTCATCTGCAGCTGGGTTTCAGCGATAACAGAAAAATGCACCGTGTGGGCCTCGAAAAGATAGTTTTAGAAAAAAATGAGCACCGTGGCCGTAAAATACTGAGGTAGGGCTGTTAAGTTTTAAAAACAAAAGCCCAGTAACAAGCCCACCCTACTCTTGGGACGAATGTTTTAAGTCCAGATTCTGGGCCTTCCTCTAGTTGTAGGGATGTAGGAGGCAGGACGGGTGGGGGTGGGAGGGTGGCGATGGATGGACAGACGCACTGATAATAGGACAATGGTTGGGAGGAGAGGAGAAGGACAACGGAGGAAGGAGGGAATCTGCTTGGCCCTTGAGTGTCAAAGCACCCAGCCCCAAGCCTGGCGGACCGAGGCCCAGGGAATGGCAGGGAAGAAGACCGGGCCAGGCCACCTGTTCCCCTTCAGCTGTAAGGACAGTGCAGGCAGACCCTGCTCTCAAATTCATTACCAACCATCCCGTTAGAAACGGACTGTACCTAGTTTCTAAAGGAATGACCATGCCTCAAATTAAAGAGATCTCCACACAAGGAAAAACAATTAATTAGGTGGATCAAATGACATACATCTACTAAAAGAACACTTGATGTAGATTGGAAAGGATGATTTCCACAGAGTTTAAAAAAAGGTTTTTTTTTGGTTTGGCCACATTTTCATAGCCATAGATTCTAACCCACTCCCCAAACTCAAACTTAGAAAATCAAACATTTAAAAAGATTATTTTAACAACAGATGGACATAAGATGGGAAGGAAAAAAGTTTCTTTGGTAACCTTATTTGCATGCTTTGTCACTGTTAAAACATGGATAATAACATGTCTATACTTTGTGTGTGTCTTTTTAGGGCCGCACCTCCAGCATATGGAGGTTCCCAGGCTAGGGGTCAGATCGGAGCTGTAGCTGCCAGCCTATACCACACCCACAGCAATGCAGGATCCGAGCTGCATCTGCGACCTACACTACAGCTCACCACAACCACCGATCCTTAACCCACTGAGCGAGGCCAGGGATCCAACCTGCATCCTCATGGATGCTAGTCAGATTCGTTTCCACTGAGCCACAACGGGAACTCCAATACGTCTATACTTCAATTAAAATTAAAATACATGTTACAAAACTAACATAGGTTTATTGTAAACAATTAGAAAAAATACTAAGAACAATGTCTGCTACACGTGGTTGTATATCATGCTCATTTACTGACTAGGCAAATATGTACTTTTTAAACAGAAATGGTTTGATATTACACATATTGCTTTGCAATACTTTTTCACAAACAGTACCTTGAGCATTTTCTCATAGAACATTCCACTTTTTTTTTTTTTGTCTTTTTGCCATTTCTTGGGCCGCTCCCGCGGCATATGGAGGTTCCCAGGCTAGGGGTCGAATCGGAGCTGTAGCCACCAGCCTACACCAGAGCCACAGCAACTCGGGATCCGAGCCTCGTCTGCAAACTACACCACAGCTCATGGCAACGCCAGATCCTTAACCCACTGAGCAAGGGCAGGGATCAAACCTGCAACCTCATGGGTCCTAGTAGGATTCGTTAACCACTGCGCCACGATGGGAACACCCACTTTTTTTTTTTTTTTTAAGCCACTTAGCTTTAGGAACAGAAAAGTCTGAAGGTCAGGTAATATAAAAATGCAATAGCATCTAAGAATGTATTCTTCCAGATTGATTTGTTCATTAAATTAATGTACAGCATGGTAACTGAATCACCACTAGCCACTCTGCCATCAATGTAGATTCTTAGCTGTGCTGTGCCTTAAAATCTTGTGGTACAAAAATCTGAAAACACAAAATTCCAATGAGAGTTAGTAGGTGACTGAACAAAATGTCATAAATGATTTCGCCCAAATGAAAATTAGTAGCAGATCATAGCTTATGTATTTGACGGTTGTTCATGTTTTTATACAATTGCACTGACTAGCAATATATCTATTTTTCTTGTTAATTGGGTTGTAGGGATCAAAGTTGTAGTTTTAAGATGTGGCATTCTAGGCCGTCATAGAGGCAGAGTAGAATAGTGATTGCCCAGGGCAGGGGAGAGGAAGAACTTGGGTGTGCGAAGTTTCAATTTTGCACCATCTATAATTTCTGGAGATTTACCATACAGCATAGAAACATAGTTAACCAGACTCTATTGTATACTTCGGATTTGCTAAAGGGATCGATCTTACGCTAAGTGTTCTTACCACAAAATATAATAATAATAAAAATTGGAGAGGAAGAAAAGTTTGGGAGGGGATGGATAGATTCATGGCCTTGATGGTGGTGATGGTTTCACGCGTGCAGCTTTTTACATGTCAATCAGACCTCAGTATTTCTTTATGTATTAAAGATGTGGCATTTTAGACACACTGTGATCATGATGGCTATTTGGATTTCAAAATTACATGTGATCAAGTCTATGTTTTCCTAGTTGTCGTCTCATGGATTTCTACACTTGAAATGTTTTCCCTCTGGAAGGGCTATTCAAGAATATAAAGCACAATCCTCTTATTTTACTGCTCTAAGTAAAAATGGCAGATGTTTCTTTTCTCTAAGCACCAGCTGTCAAAAGAGTGTGGGAGGGACCAAAGGTGGTATGGACTTAAGATGCAAAAGCCTCTGAATGCCTCTCACAGATTTTGTAACCCTTGTTATAACAGCATTTGTTTTATCAACCGTTACTGGTAATAAATGGAACACTGTAGGTCAGTACATTCCAGGTTGCTGCTTTACATGGTCTTTTCTGGGCTCTCCCACCCTGCCCACCCCCATTTTAATCAAATCTAGATCCCATTTACGGGTAGAAGAATCAAGAGGCCCTATATGCTGCACCAGGAGACCATGTGTAAATTACTCAGAGACTCTGGGCCTTCATTCCTCATTTGTAATATCAGAGAGAGTGACCTAAATTGAAAGTAGGGTACCTTTTAGGTTTAAATTCTATAATTCTTTTGACATTAAAAAAAAAATGGTTACACTAGAAAATTACTTTCTAACTCACAAAGCCCTTTTAAAAATAATGTTTGAAATGTGTCTATTATCACCAGGGTAGTTCATGCACAGTACTGCAAATGCACTAGGTATGGAGACTGGGCTGAAAATTAGTTTACAAAATACTTTGTTTACCTGTCTCTTCCCTGTTCTTTCACTTGCAGAGAATAGGCTCTTCCTAACTTCCTTGGCAGCATAATGCAGCTGCTGTTATGGAAACTGAATTTTAACACCAAAGACAGAAGGGGTTTTTGTTGTTGTTGTTTTAAGAGCCACACCTATGGCATAGGGAAGTTCCCAGGTTAGGGGTCAAATTGGAGCTGTAGCCACCAGCCTCCACCACAGCCACAGCAACGCAGGATCCTTGACCCAGTGAGCGAAGCCAAGGATCCAAAACCCATATCCTCATGGATACTAGTCGGATTTGTTTCTGCTGCGCCACAACAGTAACGCCCAAAAGATAGAAGTCTTTAAGTGATTTGACCCTCGTTATAACAGTATCTTCTCCCTTCTGTCTTTACCAAGTATCTTGTGTGTTTTGGGCCTCCAAATGCGTTGATAGCAATATATGCTATTTCAACTTCTTTATAAAATGTAATCCTCTCTTTAGTGTGTTGACAGAAGAAGAAGAAAGACGAACATTCACCATTTTAAGAATGTGTGCTTAAGTATTCATTTGAGGCTTTACAACAAAATCTTTTCATATAGTCCCTCTGAGGATATTTCTTCAAACATAACATCCTCCCCAAGTATTCTTCAAATACTCTTGAATGTGTTCACCCTGGCACAGGCGATACACACATTTTAATTATCTGAGCATTCTGGTGAGTTGCCTTATAGTTAGTCACAAATTGCTGTATAAAATATACATGTATTTTCTGAGAATTCTGAAGAAATTCTATTTCTCAAGAATATGATAGCAAAAGTACTAAAGGTAGAAAATTGTCTTAAAAAGTCAAGTAACGGAGTTCCCAGTGTGGCTCCATGGGTTAAGAGCCCAACTTTCTCCGTGACCGTGCAGGTTCGATCCCTGGCCCCATTCAGTGGGTTAAGCATCCCACATTGCTGCAAGCTGTGGTGTAGCCTGGGAACTTCTATATGCTGCAGGTGTGGCTGAAAAAAGACAAAAAAAGAAGAAGGAAAACTCAAGTAACTTTTTGCTTCCCCTTCATGTAATTTTAGGGCATCCTGGAACGGTTAAACTCTGGAGAGGTTGTGATTGGAGACGGAGGGTTTGTCTTTGCTCTGGAGAAGAGGGGCTATGTGAAAGCTGGGCCCTGGACCCCAGAAGCTGCCGTGGAACACCCAGAAGCAGGTTGGTGCCTAGCTCTGTCCTAAGCTCTCATCAAAGAGCACGGTATTATGATGTCAGATATGAACCTTGCTGATAGCTCAATGGAGAATTGATTCTATTTCAATTACCTTTGCTAATGGAGGCATGGTGTGTCTAATACTAAACAACGCATAATCCCAGAATTAAAAATTAAAAATTTTTAAAAAGAGCATTGTACAGCAGAAAATTGACAGAACCCTGGAAACGAGCTGTGATGGAAAAAAATAAAAATCATTTAAAAAGATAAAAAATTGGAGTTCCCGTGGTGGCTCAGTGGTTAACAAATCCGACTAGGAACCATGAGGTTGCAGGTTTGATCCCTGGCCTCGCTCAGTGGGTTAAGGATCCGGTGTTGCCATGAGCTGTGGTGTACGTGGCAGATGCGGCTCAGATCCCAAGTTGCTGTGGCTGTGGCATAGACCGGTGGCTACAGCTCCAATTCTACCCCTAGCCTGGGAACCTCCATATGCCGCAGGAGCGGCCCTAGAAAAGGGAAAAAGACAAGAAAAAGAAAAAGATTAAAAATAAAAATAAAGAAAGAGCACTGTGTTGAGCCCAGTCTAGGAACATGCCATCTAGCAGATCCAATCATGCCACAATTTCCAAATATTTACTATTGCCTGCTGGCCACTGTGCCACATCTATCAGTACACATTCACGTGTTGGGTAAGTACCGTGACCCTCCTTGTGGAGTCACTGCCTCTACCTCCTGTTCCCTGCCCTGCACCCTAGAAGAGTCCAGAACCTGCCTCC
This sequence comes from Phacochoerus africanus, assembly GCF_016906955.1. Taxonomy (NCBI): domain Eukaryota; kingdom Metazoa; phylum Chordata; class Mammalia; order Artiodactyla; family Suidae; genus Phacochoerus; species Phacochoerus africanus. Next base: position 87,934,908 of record NC_062547.1, read on the forward strand.
TGTCTTCTCTCCTCCCGCCCCCCTCCCCCCTTCCTCCCCACTCAGTAGCCAACACTTGAAAAGAAGTTGCATCTTTCAGAGGAAACCAGAGAAGTTCTCGTGAACTTTATACAAGATAATAAACAGTTGTTTTTTATATTAAAGGAGAGCATGTTTCAATGCACAAAGGATGGAAACTAACAAAGCCGAGACAGTGGAGACAGTCCAGCTTTGAGATTAAGCACACAGACTCTGGATCCAGACTAACTAGATCAGATGCTGATAGCCCTGGGGAAATTACTTAGCTTCCCCAAGACTTGTCTGTAACAAGCAATGCTGACATCCACCTCGTAAAGTTGTTATGAGGATTAAATAAATCACATGCCAAGTGTTTAAAACAGTCCCTCGCACATTGTAAACACTGCAGGTATTAACAGTGGTTATTAGGCTGAGGAGTTTCTTCTCTTGACAGTATTTTTGGTTGTGTTCTTTAATTTCTGTTAGAGAGTACAGACATGTGTTCAAATCACGCTGTCCCTAAAATGTATTCAAACTAAAAGAGCTACGGTCACACCGTGAGGCTCGGCATATGTACCCAATTTTTATCTTTCCAAACAAAGGGAGATAATATTGTGTTCTACCGTAAAAAAATGAAATCAGTAGACTTGGGAAGCTAAACCTGAAGAAGTTCTCAAATTGTACTTTTGTCAGTGGAATTTGTTAAAAAGTATAGATTCCCAGCCCCCCATGTATAGCGATTTCATTTCATTAGGTTTGTCCTGCATATCTACAATACTTATCCCCAAATGATGGCAAGGTGAGCCCCACTTTGAAGAGCATTGAAGGGATGTAAGAAACGCAATAATTAAAACCTCAGAGCGAAAATTTCAAAGATATCTCTGGGGAGTTCCTGCTGTGGCACAGCAGTAACGAACCCGACTAGCATCCATGAGAATGCAGGTTCAATCCCTGGCCCTGTTCAGTGGGTTAAGGATCTGGCGTTTCCGTGAGCTGTGGTATAGGTGACAGACGTAGCTCAGATCTGGTATTGCTGTTGCTATGACTGTGGTGTAGGCTGGCAGCTGCACCTCCGATTCAATCCCTAGCCTGGGAACTTCCATATGCCACAGATGCAGCCCTAAAAAGACAAATTTATATCCTTTTTTTTTTTCTTTTTAGGGCCACACCCACAGCATATGGAGGTTCCCAAGTTAGGGGTCGAATCAGAGCTGTAGCTGCCAGCCTACACCACAGCCACAGCAATGAGGGATCCCAGACACATCTGTGACCTTTACCACAGCTCACAGCAACTCCGGATCCTTAACCCACTGAGCAAGGCCATAGATAGAACCCATGGATGCTAGTCTCATGGTATGGCTGACTTCACTTAGCATGATAATTTCTAGGTCCATCCATGTTGCTAAAAATGCCAGTATTTCATTCTTTTTAATGGCTGAGTAATATTCCATTGTGTATATGTACCACATCTTCTTTAGCCACTCCTCTGTCGATGGACATTTAGGTTGTTTCCAGGTCTTGGCTATTGACAATAGTGCTGCAATGAACATCAGAGTCCATGTGTCTTTGCGAGTCATGGTTTTCTCTGGATAGATGCCCAGGAGTGGGATTGATGGATCAAATGGGAGTTCTATTTTTAGTTTTCTGAGGAATCTCCATACTGTTTTCCACAGTGGTTGCACCAATTTACAATCCCACCGACAGTGTAATAGGGTTCCTTTTTCTCCACACCCTCTCCAGCACTCACTGTAGACTTTTTGATGATGGCCATTCTGGCTGGTGTAAGGTGGTACCTCATAGTGGTTTTGATTTGCATTTCTCTAATAATGAGTGATGTTGAACATCTTTTCATGTGTTTTTTTTGGCCATCCATATGTCTTCTTTGGAGAATTGTCTGTTTAGATCTTCTGCCCATTTTTTGATGGGGTTGTTCGTTTTTTTGGTATGGAGCTGTAGGAGGTGTTTATAAATTTTGGAGATTAATTCCTTGTCAGTCGATTCATTAGCAAAGATTTTCTCCCATTCTGTGGGTTGTCTTTTCATTGTGTTTAAGGTTTCCTTTGCTGTGCAGAAACTTTTAAGTTTGATTAGATCCCACTTATTTTTGTTTTTACTGTCATTACTCTAAGAGGTGTCATTTATGGCAGAAAGTGTTTGGCCTATGTTTTCCTCTGAGAGCTTTATAGTGTCTGGTCTTATATCTAGATCTTTAATCCATTTTGAGTTTATTTTTGTCTATGGTGTTAGAGAGTGTTCTAATTTCATTCTTTTCCATGTAGCTGTCCAGTTTTCCCAGCACCACTTATTGAGCAAGCTGTCCTTTCTCCATTGTATATCCTTGCCTTCTTTGTCATAGATGAGTTGGCTGTAGGTGCGTGAGTTTAATTCTGGGTTTTCTATCCTATTCCACTGGTCTATATTTCTGTCTTTGTGACAGTACCATACAGTTTTGATGATTATTGCTTTGTAGTATAGTCTGAAGTCCAGGAACCTGATTCCTCCAGCTCCATTTTTCTTTTTCAGGATGTATTTGGCTTTTCTGGGTCTTTTGTGCTTCCAAACAAACTTTAAAATATTTCATTTGAGTTCTCATGCTTTTTAAGAATTAATGAAAACTCCATGATACTGAGTCCTTAGATTTAATCCTTTCTGCTATAGACCAAAATCCCATCTATGCAGCTCTGACAGTGCCTAGTTCAAACTCTCTCAACCACAGAGGACTACAGGATGCACCAGAAAAGACAAATCTCCTCCCTGTAATGCATCTTCATAGAAACATCTCATGGGACCACAATATATTTAATCTTTTTAGGATGAAGGTGGGGGAGGTGAAAGGTGTTTAAAACAGCCACACTCTGAATGGTAGCAGTGGTCAGTGTTAATGCTATTTTATACAAATGAATTTGTTTCTGCAGGTGCTTTTCTAATATTGACTGAGGGATAGCTAGAATTGATATAGACCCCGAAAGGGGTTTCTCTGCAAGATAGATGGCACCTGAAACATTTTTGTAGGACTAGTGTCTGGGCTTGGCCTCTCAGTGCTGGAAGCAGTGGGGAGAGGAATTTTATGCTACAGTCTGCAAATGTGTCTTGGAATCCAGAATTTGGGGGAACTTTAGAAAGTTAATACCTTACATATGTCATACATTACGTAACATTCTGCCTAGTGTCTGAAGCACTCTGGCAGGGCTTCCCCCACCCCATCATATATAGTAACACTCTTTTTGCATCAATATATATATATATGACTGTTCATTCTAAATGGAACATAATTATAAATATCCTCACATTAGTTCAGGTCACATTTTGCCCCCAAATGATTTTGCTGCAAATTTATTATCACACTGAAGAGATGCTGCAAAATTTTATTTGACCTTTTAGGGTTTTCTATGAAATTCCAAAGAGTTACATTTCTTAGATAAATTTAGAAGGTAATATCTATGCTCTGTACATATATATCTGGGCTATATATATATATATATATATACACACACACACACACTTATATATCTCTGTGTCATGGTAATATTTAGCTTCTATGAATGATAAAATAAAACTAGTATAATGAAGAACTTTAAATGAATGAAGAGTTTTAAATGAGCCATAAAATGAATACAATTAATTAGTATCGGTTGTATCATTGCCATAAGAAGCAGTCATACCCTATTACTGGTTAGAGAATGAAGACATAGTTTTAGGATAAAGGAAAACATAAAATAGAAGTTGAAAGGATATCCAGAAATTACCAGACTAATTCTACTAAAGTTTATGCCTAGAGTTGTGGTTCTGGCACTCACTGGAATCAGCATTGTATTTGGCCGTGAGCTCCGGTTCCCTGAGTCTAGAGGGGTTTGAGGAATCTGAATTAGTTGTCCCCCAGTGAGTGGAGTTGGGTCACACTTTTGAGAAGTGCTGCATTTTTAAGAAGCGTGATGGAATAAACAAATTAAGAGTGAAAGTTGTCTTCACCTTTTTGAATCGCTACCCTTGGGGAAAAATCTGATGAAAGGTTAGAGACCCTCTGAGCACTATAACAGGTACGTACATGCAAACAGTTTGCACACCTTTCGGGGTTGGGTGCTTTGTTTGCTTTATAAAAGGTCTTTGGAAATCCATCAAAGGACCACCTGGGTGGGCCTCCTACTTACAAACCATTCTGCCCCAGAGCACAGGAACCAAGTCTATGGTCCCTTCTCCCCTGCTCCATCCACGGCAGCTCCGTGTTTATTTGACTGATACTCCAGGACTCTATGTGAGGTTTTTTAAATTCATTCTGTTGCTAATTAACTTCCCCAAACCCCCAAATTTAGGCATGCTTTTAAGTTCCCACCGGGAACTAAAGTTCCCATGATTTTAAAAGCAAAGATTTGGCTTCAAGCATGGAAATCCATTTTCTGAAAATTAGAAGGCTTTTTGGCCTCACCTTTTTGTCCATTTGTAAACAAAAACTGTGCTTCTTGACACTCAATAGGCATCTGGGAGGCAAAGCTGCCAGACTACTCTACAGTCTCAGCCCCTGCAGGGCCAAGAACACCAATGTCCTAACAGTTTCCTGGCCTCTAATGCAGCTGCTCTCAGACCTGTGGATTTTATAGGCCTCTGAAGTTTCAAACTAAATTTTAGGATGTGATATATGAATTCTGATTTCCTAAGTTGCTCAGTCATTTCTCCTGACGAATACAAAACACCATCTAAGTCTCACGATCATTATATAAAAGGAACATTCGCCTGCTCTCTTAGAAGAGTGATTCCCAACACAACTGAAAATAAAAACCAGTTGTGAAACCTTTCAAAAAATTGCCTGTGGGAGTTCCCTGATGGTCTAGAGGTGAGGACTTGGTGCTTTCACTGTTGTGGCCGGGGTTCAATCCCTGGCTTGGAAACTGAGATCCCACATCAAGCCACTGCAGGCCACAGCCAAAAACAACCACAAAAATGCCCATAACCTACCCTAAACCAATTAAATTAGACTATGTGTGGATTTGACCCTAGCATTCATAATTTTTAAAAAGCTTACAGGGAATTCCTGTCATGGCTCAGTGGTAACAAACCCAACTAGTACCCCTGAGGATGCGGGTTCAATCCCTGGCCTCACTCAGTGGGTTAAGAATCTGGCATTGCCATGAGCTGTGGTGTAGGCTGCAGATGCAGCTGGGGTCCTGAGTTGCTGTGGCTGTGGTATAGGCCAGTAGCTGTAGCCCCAATTCCACCCCTAGCCTGGGAACTTCCATATGTCATGGGTACAGTCCTAAAAGGCAAAAAAAAAAAAAAAAATTACAGGATATTTCATGGGCAATCAGTGTTTAAGACCTCTATATTAAAGCAAAGAGTAGCTTTGAATTGAATACATTTGGTTATATGGGGAAAAAAATAAGAGCAAAAACATCTCCCACCACATTTCCTCCAGCCAGTGGAAGCTTTGCCATGTGGTATTCATGCATGAACCTAGCTTGGGAACCCTGCCCCAACTCTGCTACCAGAATTGTCTTTCCAAAGCACCGACCTCATCACATGAATTAATTGCTTAAAAACTTTTTAAGCTCCCCAGTACCTGTGGCCTGGAGCCCAGATTCCTTGGGATGATGTGCTAGGCTGTTGCACTCTGTCTGGCAGCCCACCTCTGCAAGCCCATCTCCCGCCCCTTCTCCAGCACATCCTCAAACCTGCCACTCAGACTGCTTGTCTTTCCCCCAAAGGCCAAGCCTGTGCTTGCCTCCTTGTCTTTGCTCAGGCTCTTCGCTCTATAAGGAATGCCCTTCCCCAGCTCCTCTGCCTGGCAAAACCACCGAGATGATTCCTTGCTGCGGGACCTCCCTCTTCCCATCACGCCATGTTTATGGCAGAGGTGACCTCTTCTTCCAGCAGGAGACTCCAGAGCCACCTGTCAGTAGCCCTCAGGATGCACAGGTGCCCGGCAGCCGGGAACTTAAGCAGCTGTTTTGACACTTGTTCATCTGTTTCGCCTTCTGAAAACGTCTCGGGCTAACAAACTGCTGAACACCTTTTCCTCATTCCGTCTCCCAGTTCGCCAGCTTCATCGGGAGTTCCTCAGAGCCGGATCGAATGTCATGCAGACCTTCACCTTCTATGCCAGTGAGGACAAGCTGGAGAACAGGGGAAACTACGTTGCAGAGAAAATATCTGTGAGTAACACCACACGTGGCACTCTTGGAAGGACACATAGATGCACATGTTGTCACCAAAGCTCTCACAGAGAACAATGTCGAGCCTCTTGGGAGTTTTGTTTTGTTTTAAACAACACGGAAGGAGCTCCCATCGTGGTTTAGGGTTAACGAATCTGACGAGCATCCATGAGAACGTAGGTTCGATCCCTGGCCTCGCTCAGTGGGTTAAGGATTCAGCGTTGCTGTGAGCTGTGATGCATGTCACAGACATGGCTCGGATCCTGCGTGGCTGTGGCTGTGGCTGAGGCAGGTGGCTACAGCTCCGATTTGACCCCTAGCCTGGGAACCTCCATATAGCATGAGTGCGGCTCTAAAAAGCAAAAAATAAAAGTAAAAAATAAATAAACACAGAAATGAGATGGGTGTGAATAATATTCTTAGCTTTTAGCTAGAGTCCCCCAAACTAACAGAAATGCATTTAATGAGCAGATCAAAGAGGTATTTAACTATTAATGATTCTCCCAGGCTCTTGACGAAGTTGCTGAGTGGGTATCCTTACAAAGGCTTACATCTTTACAGTTTTTTAATGTGACATGGTACAGGGGAAAGGTCATATGAGCCAGGAGTCAGTGAACCTAGAATCCTCCTGGCTCAGCTACAATTAACTGTGTGAAGCTGGCAAGCCATTTACCTATCCCATCCAATCAGCAATTTCTTCATTTCTAAAAGGAAAAAGGAGTTCTAAAATGCCATGAGCCTGTGTGATCTGTGGTACTGGGGTTTTTTAGGACGTCATCAATTTTCAATGTCTATGTAATTAGATAAGATCTTGCTTGATATGCAATTATCTGTTGAGAAAATATATGATGACAAAAATCATAAATTGTGTGGCCGTTTTAACTGAATTTTACTCTTATTAATCATAAAAGCAAAACATCCTTATCTTTACCACTATTACTAGGTATTCTAACTGCAGCCTAGGCACTGGAAGATCCCAGAGCCCTTTATGTAAAGACTTTGATCCTCTCTTAGATCTTTGGTATAATGCAATACCCTAGATGTAATGTGATATCCCAGCATTAGACTTATTTTTTTTTCATCACTATTATCAGTTGCTTTGTTATTGCAAACTGCTCAACTTGGTAAAGCACTATTCCATCACTGTCATTTTCTGGAGTGAAATCACTAACTGGAACACATAGCCAAGATGTGGGCATTTGAATGACAAGTTTGCTTCAGTCTCACCTGAACATGTATATTCTCCCATTTTAGGGGCAGAAAGTCAATGAAGCTGCTTGTGACATTGCCCGGCAAGTGGCTGATGAGGGAGATGCTTTGGTGGCAGGAGGTGTGAGCCAGACACCTTCGTACCTCAGCTGCAAGAGCGAAACGGAAGTCAAAAAAGTGTTTCGGCAGCAGTTAGAGGTCTTCATGAAGAAGAACGTTGACTTCTTGATTGCAGAGGTAAACAGACACGATCAAAGATAAGACGAGTACACGTGGTACATTTTCCCTGCCTTTTGCCCTCATGAGGACCACATGGCGCGACGTGACAGTCATGACTTGTAGTAGTAATTTTTTTTGAGGGGAGCACACCTGCAGCAGGTGGCTAGGGGTCAAATCGGAGCTACAGCTACCAGCCTACACCACAGCCACAGCAACACCCAATCCAAGCTGCATCTGTGACCTACACCACAGCTCATGCCAATGTGGCATCTGTAACCCACTGAGCAAGGCGGGGGATTGAACCTATGTCCTCAGGGATGCTAGTCAGATTCGTTTCTGCTGAGTCACGACAGGAACTCCTAATAGTAGTAATATTTGCTTTTTAAACCTTTCTCCAATTTGTGGCTTCTACTAAATGTGATCCCATTAATCTAATAGAGTGTTCTTCAAATCTTTGAAGTTCACAGTAAGAAGTCACCATTCTATGCTGTTTAAAAAAGGCTAATGGGTCAAGACTCAGAGTTTGAAAAACACTCATTGAGGGATAATTACATTAATATGAAATAGGATAAGTTTTCAAATTATTGGGGGAGAAGCAAGATTAAAAGTACCTTACTTTGGAGTTCCCTCAGTGGCTCAGCAGTAATGAACCCAACTAGTACCCATGAGGACACGGGTTTGATCTCTGGCCTCCCTCAGTGTGTTAAGGATGCAGCATTGCCATGAGCTGTGGTGTAGGTTGCAGACACTGCTCAGATCTGGCCTTGCTGTGGCTTTGGAATAGGCCAGTGGCTGCAGCTCAGATTTGACCCCTAGCCTGGGAACCTCCATATACCGTACCTGTGGCCCTAAAAAGACAATAAACAAACAAACCTTACTTTAACTTATTTCAGTATTTTGAACATGTTGAAGAGGCTGTGTGGGCAGTTGAAACCTTGAAAGCATCTGGGAAGCCTGTGGCAGCGACCATGTGCATCGGCCCAGAGGGAGACCTGCACGGCATGACCCCAGGCCAGTGTGCAGTGCGTCTGGTAAAGGCAGGTGAGGATGGATTTTGATGGGTTTGCAATTAGTAAGTCTTAAATGACATGTAAATGCAGGTCCATCTGTAAATCAATATATTCTACCTTTGTTATAAGAAAACCATTAGGAGTTCCCGTCGTGGAGCAGCAGAAATGAATCCAAGAACCATGAGGTGGCCAGTTCGATCTCTGGTTTCGCTCAGTGGGTTAAGTATCTGGCATTGCCATGAGCTGTGATGTAGGTTGCAGACATGGCTAGGATCTGGTGTGGCTGTGGCTGTGGTGTAGGTCACAGACCAGGCTCAGATCCTACATTGCCATGGCTGCGGTATAGGCAGGCAGCTGTAGCTCTGATTTGACCCCTAGCCTGGGAACCTCCATATGCTGTGGGTATGGCCCTAAAAAGCAAAAAAGAAAAGAAAAGAAAAGAAAACCATTAATCTACTTTCTTAGGCATATTGATAATATCATTATCAGGCCTCAAAGAGAAAAATGTAAAAAAAAAAAAAAGATGCATGCACACAGATCAGCCTTTTGAAAGGGGCAACTAGACTTATACTGAGGGTTTAACACCTAGAAATAAGAAGCATTTTGGTAAATCAACAGGAGCATTAAGAAAAATTACATTTTAAATTTATCTCAAGTTGAGGTCTTTAAACATTAAGAACTTTTAAGACAGTTGCCTTCTTCGCCGAAGTTTTTCCATTCTCATAAATTACTGGTATGCTTGACTTTTAATAATTGGTTGAATAAATCAAAAAATCTTTTGATAGGAAATACTGACCACCTAATTATCTTTTTATATAATTTGCATTCCTAATATTGGGTTGCATTCCAATTAAGGAAAATCCACAGATCATTTTCAACGCCACCTCGTTTTCAACCTGAGGAATAGCACAGTGTCCACAGAAGAGTCTGATGTCAGTCTGAGGAATGGAGAGATTTTGATTGGCTAGTTGTTTAGTTTCTCATCTTTATCCAACTCCTGATCGTTCATGAGTCACTTTATACTCATCATTAATGATAACAATTATTTAGTTTTAGGAATGGCATTGTAGAATCCTAATTTTTTACTGTAAGTATAACAAATGGGGGGAGAAGCCAAGTTAATGTGTTTCAAGGAGATCCGGGGAAGCTCTTTATCCAGCTGTTAATTAGCAGAGATTCTTGGCCGGCATCTAATCCTTCCCCCGATGGTCTGTTCGGAGTAAGTGGCCACAGTGCTTGGCATCACCGAACCCTGTTTGTAGCCTTCACAGAACTTCCCAGTTATCTCATCTGTTGATGTCTTAAATGTCAGGCTCTATCACTAGATTGTAAGATCCCAGAAGGTAAAGACTATGTCTGCTTGGCTGAGCACTGGGTACCCTGTGCCTGGCACAGCACCTAGCACATGCTAGGTTCTTGATCAATGTCCATCTCACAACTCCAGTCCATCTTCCAATGCTTCACCTCCAGAGTCATCCTTCAATAGTCATCCCTGCCCCACGTGATCACTTCCTCCTCTCAGCAGCTGTAACACTTCTATTTATACCACACATTTGGAGGATCCGTGGCTGACATTCTCTAGCCTGTGAGACTGTCGACAGAGTTCTGCAGTTATACACAGAGAAAATGCTGTGTTAAACCAAGTTAAGCTGTCTCTCTCTCCCTTTTTTTGCTTTTTAGGGTCGCACTAACGGCATGCGGAGCTTCACAGGCTAGGGGTCGAATCAGAGCTACAGCTGCCAGCTTACACCACAGCCACAACAACATGGGATCCAAGCCACATCTGCAACCTACACCACAGTTCACAGCAACACCGGATCTTTAACCCACTAAGCAAGGCCAGGGATTGAACCTGCAACCTCATGGTTCCTAGTCGGAGTCATTTCTGCTGGGCCACAATGGGAACTCCTAAGCTGCCTCTTGACTGCAGAACTTCTCAGAGCCTTTGACATGATCATGTGTGTTGGCAGTCTCCATGAAGGGGCTGTAGTAAATAGCTACTGCCTAACTTAATTGATCATAGAACCTGTTTTTCATAGAGCCCACCTTGCGAAGCCCTGTGCTCAATTATAAAATCCTTGGTGTCCTATATGTATATTTCTCTGTAACCCCTTACGAGGACCTTTATACCTAATAGACAGATAAAGTAGTAGACATCCAATAAATAGCCAACGTATGAATAATTCATTTGTGTTATGAAGTCAAGCAAGGAAAGGGAAACTTTGGCTGTGGAACATCCAAAAAAAAATGTAGTCAAGATCCAAGTGGCTGTGTTCAGTAAGCTGTTGAATATATACCAGTCTGGAACCCAATGGAAGGGTCAGGGTTAGAGAGAGAAGCTTGGGAGAGTTCTGGATATTGATGGTACTGAGGGCCTGGGGCTGAAAAGGAGCTGCAAATGCAAGAAGGGAAGATGGCTCAGTAGGTCCTGGGACACTTCAGGATTGAGAGGTTCAGCCTTGTGGAGAGGTCAGCACACAACACTCACAAAAAAGCTGAGGAGCTAGGAGCCACAATCAGAGAGTGGAAGAAGTTCTCAGAAGTCAAGAGAAGGGGGAAGCTGATGACAGAGAGAGTGGCACTAGGTTGAATGCCACTGAGACACTGAGCATGATGAGAATAGAGGAGCAGCTATTGGATTTGGCAAGATTGAGGGCATCAGTGCCCTTAACAACAGCTGATTCAGAGTGAGGCCTGAGTGAAACACAAATGAAAAGCAAATCTCAGACCCAGCCCTGTGAGGACCACTGAGACACCTGCTGCCAAACACAGGATGTCATGGCTTAGAGCATCAGCAGCTGCTCTTCTGCTCCTGGAATTTGAATGTTGGCATCACTCTCATTTCAGCCTTTCCTTGTTCTTAGAATCTCTATATCCAAGATACAAAATCCTAGGCCATGAGTTTCTCAAAAAAGAAAATGTCCTTTTCAGAGGTGGAAGCAACCCAAGTGTCCCACTAATGAATAGATAAATAAAACGTGGTCTATACATGCAATGGAATATTATTTTGCCATGAAAAAGAATGAAATTCTGATGCATGCTTCAACAGGGATGAACCTTGAAAACATACTAAGTGAAATAAGCCAGTCACAAAAGGACACATATTGTATGATTTCACTTATTTATATGGAAGTTTCAGGAAAACTTTTTCCTAAATTACATTCTGCTGTTATGCCCTAGAAACTTAATGATGTTATTAAATTGGCCTGATGAAAGGGAACATTGATTGATTCCTCAGATGAGTGGTGCGGTAACCACAGGTGCAAGGGAGCAGCCGGGAGTAGTGAAAAATGACTGTGCCTTGCAATGTAATGTCAAAGCTTGGGGAAAAAATGACTACTAAAAATTAAAGTTGAGAAAACCTCTAATAATTTTTTTTCCAAAAAAAGATGGACAGCCAAGTGTGCATAAATGACACTTTAATCACATCAGACTCTTCAAAGCACTTTTCACAGAAAGCCCTCGCTGCCTGTTAGTAATCACTCTTGCCCAAGGGTGAGATAAGTCTACAGGGACCAGATGCTGAACTTCCAGTGCAGCACTCCAAATAAAAGCTCCCGGAATGACACGAGAGGTGGGCTCACTGCTCTCTGGCAATCCCTAAAGCTACGATGTTCTTCCCACTTGCAGGAGCGTCCATTGTTGGTGTGAATTGCCATTTTGACCCCACAATTAGTTTGCAAACAGTGAAGCTCATGAAAGAAGGCTTGCAGGCCGCTGGATTGAAAGCCCACCTGATGAGTCAGCCCTTGGCCTACCACACTCCGGACTGCAGCAAGCAGGGGTTCATCGACCTGCCAGAATTCCCCTTTGGTAAGACAGACATCTCGTAAGTCATCTCAATGCCTTTATGTTCAACAAATGCCAAATAGATCTCCAGCTGTAGAGCTTTATCATGGCAAAGGAGTGGCTGCACACCTCCTCATCTCTTGCCCCTAGCTGCTCTCCCTGCAGCCAGAAAACTTTTAAGTGAGCCACTAGGAAAAGGCAGGACCAGCAAGCAAAAAAGACCTCTGCCAAGGGGGAGGGGGAGGAACTGGGAGCTTGGGGTTAATAGATGCAGACTGTTGCCTTTGGGATGGATTAGCAATGAGATCCTGCTGTTGTAACACTGGGAACTCTATTTAGTCACTTATGATGGATCATGTGAGAAAGAAGAATGTATACATGTATGTGTAACTGGGTCACCATGCGGTGCAGGAGAAAAAAATAATAATAAAAGGTAAAAAGTAAAAAACAAAAACAAAAACCTCTGAACTTAAATGTAAAATCAAAGGCGAGTCAATACCGAGATAGACAACCAGTGAGTCACACTTGTAGGTTGGTTAAAAGGATGCTCCCCCTGCCCCACCGAGTGGGCTCATTGAAGACTGCTTCCGGTTCCAGCTCTGTTGCTAAGTTGCATCACCTTAGCAAAATTCTTTAGTTCATCTATACCTTAATTTTCGCATTGGAAAAATAAGATGGGTAGATAGACCAGGTTATCTTCAAGATGCTTTGCTTCTAGTCTGAGGGTTGCTCAGATAGTCTAGCAGTATCTGAGTTTGAGAGGCTATGGGAAGGTGCGCTCATTGGGCTACTATGTAACAGATTTGAATGGAGAGACCAAGCAGATGAAGTGAGGGGATACCTTCAGTCTGGGAAGAGGGATAAAGCATGTGTGGGAAGTGGGGGTGAGTCCACCTGGACAGTCAAGCCAGAGGTGAGCAGGGCTGGACTCCTATTTCATTCTGAGGTCCTTATATCATCCACTAAAGGGACCCTGAGAGAAGGAAGAGAAGGTTAAATCATCAGTCTAGAAGAACCATGGGAGAGGAATGGCAAGACACTGTGGCATTTATGGCTGTAGAACAAATGATTGCACAACCTAGTGGCTTTAAACAACACAAATATTTATTAAATCCCACAAATATTTATTAAATTTCATAGTCATCTGAAGGCCTGCAGGCCTGCAAGCTCTCTTAGTGGGCTGCTATGAGTCAGGGTCATTTTTTTGCTGTCTGTTCCTTGGCTCCTGGGCCTTTCCATTGGGATCTTTGAGCATCCTTACAACATGGTGGCTGGTTTCTCCTGGAGTGAGGGTTCCAGGAGAGAATGAGGCAGAAACCATCATTTCTCCTATGTCTTAGCCTCAGAAGTCACAAACCATCCCTTCTGCCGTATTCTATTGGTGTCACAGACCAGCCTGATAGAATACCAGAGGGTCTACACAAGGGTGAGGACATCAGAGGACAGAGATCAACAGGAACTGTCTTCAAGTCCACCTATCACAGCATTTCAAACTGACTGGGTATGTCAAGGTAGCTAAGAGTTTTGAAACGTTAAGAACTGGATAACGACACCTTATTTAATTCATTTGTGGAAAACTATGTACTTATTAGAGCTGTTTATTTTGGAATCGCTTTTTAAAGATTTAAGCAGAATGTCATTCATTCCAGGACTGGAGCCCAGAGTTGCAACCAGATGGGACATTCAAAAATACGCCAGAGAAGCCTACAACCTGGGGGTCAGGTACATAGGCGGGTGCTGTGGATTTGAGCCCTACCACATCAGGGCCATTGCAGAGGAGCTGGCCCCAGAAAGGGGATTTTTGCCTCCAGCTTCAGAGAAACATGGCAGCTGGGGAAGTGCTTTGGACATGCACACCAAGCCCTGGGTTAGAGCCAGGTAAGGACCTTATTCTACATTTGCCAAACCAAATGCTTTTTGGTTATGAATATGTCCAAATGAGGTTATTACAAAGAGTGCAATTTGCTGTTGGCGATACAGACTCAGTTATCCTCTTTAAATTCTCCCACAGAGATGTTTTTAACATAGTGATTTCTGGAGAAGGCTTTAGGAATATAGAATATAAATACTGTAAATTGGGGAGGTCCTGTTGTGGCTCAGCAGGTTACAAATCAGACCAGCATCCATGAGGATGTGGGTCCAATCCCTGGCCTCGCTCAGTGGGTTAAGGATCTGGCGTTGCCATGAGCTGTGGTATAGGTTGCAGACGCAGCTGGGATCCAGCTATGGTGTAGGCTGGCAGCTACAGCTCTGATTCAACCCCTAGCCTAGAAACTTCCATATGCTACAAGTGCAGCCCTAAAAAGCAAAAAAAAAAAAAAAAGTAAATTGCAATGAAATATGATTTCACAATCTAGGAAAGCATCAGACACAAACAGTAAACCATTTAAGATTTAAGTATAACTTGGAGTTCCCATCGTGGCACAGCGGAAATAAATCTAAGAACCATGAGGTTGTGGGTTCGATCCCTGGCCTTGCTCAGTGGGTTAAGGATCTGGTGTTGCCATGAGTTGTGGTATAGGTTACAGATGGTGCTCAGATCTGGCATGGCTGTGGCCGTGGCACAGGCCAGCAGCTACAGCTCCGATTAGACCCCTAGCCTGGGAACCTCCATATGCTGCAGGTACAGCTCTAAAAAGCAAAAAAGACAAAAAAAAATTTAAGTATAACAAATATTAATTGCCTCTTCTGTGCCAAACACAATCTGTGGAGCTTGGAAAACAATGGTGAATAAAATTAAAAAGATCTTTGCTCTCAGAGCTTACATTCCAGGGGCGGGGAGAGGAAAAATAAACTAATAGATTTTCTCATTAGGAGCTATTCAGGCACTAGGAATATAGAAATGAGAGGCTATGGTCCCTGGCTTAGAGGATCCCAAAGTCTCTTGGGGAAAAGAAAGAAGAAAGCTGGCATTTATTTTGTCTGGTTTGGGTTTTGGCCACACATGCAGCCCATTCAAATTCCGGGGGCCAGACATGGAACCCACACCACTGCAGTAACCAGAGCCTATGCAGTGACAACGCTGGAACCCTAACCCACTGAGTCACAAGGGAACTCCCAAAAATCAGGTGTATTGTGCTGTAGCTAACTGCTTGAGGACAGGTATGGATAAAAAGTGAACAATAAAGAAAACATCTCTTTCTCCCTCATAGATATTTTGGAATAAAGGACTTGGGAGGCTGGATTTCAAAGAGCTGAGCAGGTTTCCATGAGGGAAAGAAGCAGGTGGAGAGGCCATTAACTGAGCATCGGCTATATTAGACACCTGCTGTGGTCACTGAGGGAGCAAGGTGGACAAGGCACAGGCCTGTCCCCCAGGAGCTAACAGTCTAGAGATGGCAGAGAGACACATAGCTAGGTTCAAACTGGTAGAGTAAGTTAACGGTGAAAATGCATGGGTGCCATAGGGTCCGAACTGATGACCCAAGGGGGCAAAAGGCAGGAGGATTGGAGACGAATGTCTCGTAGAGCTGATGCCCGAGCTGCTGAATGTCAAGGGTGAATTACGCTGTCAGACTAGAGAACAGCCTGGAGGGAAGCATCGCAAGGTGGCAGGAGAACAGGGTGCTGAGAAACGAGAAGGTTGAGAGGAGGAGATTCAGAATGTGGTAGAAGACACACATCGGGAACCGGGGGCGGCCTCTGTTCATGCGCACGAGGTCTGGAGGACCTCATCCCAAGCCAGTGGACTCATGTGGTCCAGACAGAGTTCGATGTGCAAATTTTAGTAGCCCCAAGAGGGGGGAACCTGTGAGGAAATGTTTGCTGGAAGGTGCCAGACGTGAGGAGGCCTGAACTAGGAGACAATGGAAAGAGAAAGGAGGTGGAGGAGCTCTCGGGTGGCTCAGCAGGCTAAGGATCCGGCATAGTCACTGCAGTGGCTCAGGTTACTGCTGTGGCATGGGTTCGATCCCTGGCCCGGGAACTTCTGCATGTCACAGGCATGGCCAAAAAAAAAAAAAAAAAAAAAGTAGAGATGGAATTCCCGTCATGGCTCAGTGGTTAGCGTATCTGACTAGGAACCATGAGGTTGTGTGTTCGATCCCTGGCCTTGCTCAATGGGTTAAGGATCTGGCATTGCTGTGAGCTATGGTGCAGGTTGCAGACACGGCTTGGATCCCTCGTTGCTGTGGCTGTGGCGTAGGCCAGCGGCTGCAGCTCTGATTAGACCGGTAGCCTGAGAACCTCCATATGCTGCAGGTGCAGCCCTAAAAAGACCAAAAAATTAAAAATTAAAAAATAAAGAGAGAGAGAGGGAAAGGAGGCAGAGATAGGATCTGTAGGGGGTGAGGCTTAGAAGCAGCATCGGCTCTGGGAAGGGCAGCAAACGTGGTCTCAGCTGGCTTGGCAGCTAGAGTGTCAGAAAGTGAGGGTGGGGACGTAGGGTCATTTGGACAGAAAATGTCCCTGTTCTAAATTGTTACCTTTTGAATCTATGTGTGTGTGAAAAGAAGAAATGCAAAGTAATTTCAGACCTAATGATTCGGAGGGGGGAAAAAAAAAGATAAAGCTAAATGTGTTTCAACGGACACTCTCAAGAGTCCAAAGATGGCTCTATGGAGGTGTTCTTGCCCAGTGACCCTGGGAGTGACACTCAGGAGAGGGCTACCACTGTGTGTTTTGTTCGCCCAGGGCCAGGAAGGAATACTGGGAAAATCTTCGGATAGCCTCCGGCAGGCCATACAACCCTTCCATGTCAAAGCCGGATGCCTGGGGAGTGACCAAAGGCACAGCTGAGCTGATGCAGCAGAAAGAAGCTACAACGGAGCAGCAGCTGAGAGAGCTCTTTGAAAAACAGAAATTCCCATCTGCCCAGTAGCCTCAGCCAAGCCCGTTTTTAGTGGCTTCCCCTATGTTCAGACCACAGTTCCAAAAAATAAGGGAAAGATGGTTTAAAGGCAATGCTTATGGGAATGCCAGCCTATGCATAAGATTCATACAAGCGGCACACAACAGTCACAAATTACACCTGACAGTGTTTTAAAGTATAAATGTCGAACGTGGAGGCAAAATAAGTGAGAAGCAAATCTTAAACAGGTTTACTAAGCACCCAGCATGTACACGGCATTAAGGAAGTCACTGTGGCCAAGGAAAAATAATTTAGACATTAGTCCCTCTTCTAGACATTTGCAGACGTCAAAGGGCGATGAGAAGTGAGGTGTCTTGAATGGTTCAGCAACCACACAGCCACAGACAAAGGGCTATATAGGAAAGTGACTTCCAAGATCGTTTGACCATGACCCTTCATAAGAAACTCAATTTATATAATGACCCAGTAAAACACACATTGAAGTAAAATGTGATCCATGCAGGTATTTTCTATTTCCATTCCATTCCTATTTCACTAATAAAATTATGCTGGTAGAGGCCCTTCTAGTTGATTTTGTGACCCATTAGCGGGTTCTGACCACAGATTGAAAAACACTGCTATGGGGACACTTCAGATATGGGGACTTTTCTATTTCTTTAAGTTTCTTCTTAGAAAATCAGTCCTATGGGATCTGATCAGTAAGCGTCCAGAGCTCAGAGTCCTGCTCTCAGAGTTAAAGAGTTGTCCCCTTCCTTTCCTGACCCATCTGTACTACGAAGAAGCATTTAGACCAATGGGGAGGCCAAGAAGGGACAGTGCCCAGGTTTTCTCTGTCCTGCTCCAGGATGGATCCATCTCAATGCCTCCAGTCGGTTAAGACTGGGGAGCAGTGGGCTTGCATCACTTTGGTAGCTTTTTTAAAAAGAATAATAACGAAAGAGATACTCAAAAGCCCATCCGGGTTTCCAAGATCAAGAACTACATTTTAACCTGAAAGTTCAAGCCTGGGTTATGTATGACCATTAGAATAAACATGGCTACTCAGTGTACTAGGAAAGAGTTCATGTGCCTTTCCAAACATTCTTGGGTTGGTGTAGCTGTTTTGAAATTATAATTTCTTGAGCTATTAAAAAAGAGCAGTGAGACTATCTTGGTTGTTTTGGAGTCTTATTTCTGTTTTATAATTTGCTAAGGCTTGCATGCAATTCCTACACCTCAATTTCTGCTTTAAAAGTAAGACTACCTTCCTGCTTCACAAATCTGCTAGAGTTTTAAAGAAGAAGGCAGCAGTATTTAAAGGGATAAGAAACTTCCAGAATTTGGAGTTCCCGTCGTGGTGCAGTGGAAATGAATCCAACCAGGAGCCATGAAGTTGTGGGTTCGATCCCTGGCCTCACTCAGTGGGTTAAGGATCTGGCATTGCCGTGAGCTGTGGTGTAGGTCACAGATGTGGCTTTGATCCTGCATTGCTGTGGCTGTGGCATAGGCCAGCAACTGTAGCGCCAATTAGACCCCTAACCTGGGAACCTCCGTATGCCGCGGGTGCAGCCCTAAAAAGACAAAAAAAAATTTTTAATTTTTTAAAAAGAAACTTCCACAATTTTTTTACTAAGAGAATCAAAATTCCACCTCTTTATCCTTCAATTCACAGAAAGAGAACCAAAGCAGCACAACCTGCGGAGGCTGCATAGGGGTGAGGTGAAATAAGAAGAGTGATTGTCACTTTTATTTTTAACCAAGTTGCTATCTACCATTCCTCATCCCCAATCAGGTTCAGTATTTAATACTTTCATTTATAGATGATAGAAACTTTACTCGATCTATTTCTCTGCTATTGTGTAGGATGCATGCCCCATTAATATTCTTTTCAGAGCTTTTATTGCCATACAAAACACCGTAACCTCAGTCATTCTTATACCCTTTGATTAAAAAAAAAAAAAAAATTTCCATTGCCAAGGGGTAGCTGGGAGGCAGTGTGACCGACTGGGAGTTTGGGGTTAACAGATGCAAACTCTTACATTTAGAATGGGAGTTCCCGTTGTGGCTCAGTGGTTAACGAATCCGACTAGGAACCATGAGGTTGCAGGTTCGATCCCTGTGGGTTATGGATCCAGCGTTGCTGTGAGCTGTGGTGTAGGTCACAGACATGGCTCAGATCCCACATTGCTGTGGCTGTGGTGTAGACCGGTGGCTACAGCTCTGATTAGACCCCTAGCCTGGGAACTTCCATATGCTGCGGGAAGGGGCCCTAGAAAAGGCAAAAAGATCAAAAAAAAACAAAACAAAAGAAAAAAGAATGAATAAGCAATGAGTTCCTCCTGGACAGCACAGGGAGCTATATCAAGTCTCTTAGGATAGACCATGATGGAAGACAATATAAGAAAGGGAATTTTTATATATATATATATGACAGGGTCACTTTGCTGTACAGCAGAAATTGGCACAACATTGTAAATCAATAATAAAAAACATTTTTAATATCTCCCTCAAAACTAAACTTAGTGGATACACTGCAATGAAATTATATGTCAACACTGCCTCCTAGTGGCATATTTCCATATTTTGCGAAAATTTTTTGAAATTCAGCCTCTCCACCAAATAAATGCATTCATTTCCAGAAATCTTGTTCACTAAAATACGAGCCTCACTCAGTACCTACATGCTTCTTTGTGTTAAATGGACATTTCTCAATGGCAAAGGTATTTTTACAGAATGCAAGCCAGAGAGATTTTAGAGATCGAGTCCAAACTCTCTTTTTGCTTTTTAGGGCCGCACCCGTGGCATATGGAAGGTCCCTGGCTAGGGGTCGAACTGGAGCTACAGCTGCCAGCCTACACCACAGCCACAGCAACAGCAATCCCCAACTCACTGAGCAAGGCCAGGGATCGAACCCACATCCTCATGGATACAAGTTAGATTCGTTTCCGCTGCACCACAACGGAACTCCCTAACTCTCTTTTAAAGGTGAGATTACTGGGGCAGGACACCAAGTGAAGAAGGGCTTCTTAGTCCACGGCTGCCAGCAAAGATGGCTTTAGTTTATCATTTGAAGAAGGAGAGTGGAACCAAGACAGATCATTCACAAAACCGAGTGTATCTTCCTGCCAAGTCAATGTAAACTCAAAGAATAAACTGTTTGCTACTTATGACCTGATACTTATTTACAGTGTAGTAAAGAACCTTGCCAACGCAGAGCTGTAATGGAGACAGCCAGACTGGACAGGAAGGGATCAAAAGCTTCAGTTCCCAACTTCTCCAGAAGGGGGCAGCAAGTCACCAGCTGGGAAGGCCAGAGACGCTCTATTTTGCTTTGAACTTCAGCAAGACCATCTGAACAAACTGTAACATTAAATGGCAGAAATATCTGTAGCTCTCTTTCTTTGGACCAGTTTTTCCCTAAGATATATGGATCTTTGAATCACATCCTGAACAACTCAGCCAGCAACAAAAGCCTTATCTGTCTCCAACCAGATCCTGTTTGGGGTTTTTTGTTGTTTTTTGTTTTTCTTTCCCAGAGATCATTTTCCCCAGCTTTGAGCACATGGGCCAGCTGAGTGCATTTCCGGAATAGCCTCCCTGTTAGTAACATCCCCTCAGCCAGTCCGGAACCTTCCATGTGTTACTTGCCAGGCAGACAATCCTGATGCTCGCACAATCCAGGAGGAAGGAGTCCATGTGAAGAGAGAAAAATAGAGGAGCCCAAGAAACCATCTGATAGCGTGTTCAACTGCAGTGAGAGACACCCAGGCCCCGTGTTTCTAAACAGCTTCAGGAACAAATGCAGGGTTGGTGTTTGAACAGAAAATGACTGAAAGGCGGCCAAACACAGAGCCTTCGCACAGATGGTGACAGGAAGGGCAGGGTCATTTGGCAAAAACTGGTGGGAGTGAGGGGAAAAGAACAGCCAGAAAATGCTTCCCGTTTTCAAGCAGCTGGAGGCATTCTGTTGGCCTTAGATGGACGACACAAGAAGGGATGGGAGGTGAGAGAGACACATGTCAGCATCTGTGCTGCTGTGAGCTTCAGAAATCATGCCCAACCATTCGAGCACAGCCAGACACAAGAGGTTAATTTACATGCCGCCAAATTCTACACACCATCATTTTTATCTCAGGGTTTGACTGAGAGAGGTGCTCTTATGTAAATTTTTACAGGAAGTGTGTTTTCCGGGGAAATATGCAGCACGCTTTTAACAGAAATGGATTTCGCCCGATGTCTCAAGTATTTTTTGCATCATCCCTTAGAGGCAAACTGCTAATGTACCGTGTAAAATTATTCCTATTTGTTCCTTCAAGCAGGTTCAGCGAGACCCTCTATTTGGCCCCATTTTGCGGGTTTATTTATTTATTTTTTTGTCTTTTTGCCTTTTGTAGGGCTGCTCCTGCAGCATATGGAGGTTCCCAGGCTAGGGGTAGAATTGGAGCTGTAGCCGCCAGCCTGCGCCATAGCCACAGCACCGTGGGATCCGAGCCACATCTGCAACCTACACCACAGCTCACAGCAACGCCAGATCCTTAACCCACTGAGCAAGGCCAGGGATCGAACCCACAACCTCATGGTTCCTAGTCAGATTCGTTAACCACTGAGCCTCGACGGGAACTCCTTGCGGGTTTTTTTGTTCCAATTTACTACATGGCCTTGAAAGGAAAAGGCTGAGTGTCTTTGGAAACAGTTCAAACTTTCCCCCCAGGTCAGCCTGGCCATCATCCTGCCAATTACTTTGACTTAATGACATTTTAGTGTTCTTTGCAAAAGTTAATGCCTCAACACATGAACAGGCTTAGTGGAACGCAGCCATCGTCCCCCAAAACCCTAGTGCAACATTGTAGAAAAAGCCATGAATGAATTGAGAAAAAGCAATGAATGAATTTCGAATCAGGAATTTGGGGTGCAAAGCTTGTCCCTACCTCACTTTGCAACGTTGGATACATCACCCCGCTTCTCTGAGCTTCGATTTGCTCATCTGGAAGATAACAAAATCTCTAAGACCTTGCTTAAAAAACTTCACAATTTTATGTGTTTCTAACTGGACGGTACACAGGAGCATTAGCCACCTCATTGTCAACAAATATTTACCAAGTGCCACCGGTAGTATGTTTCCAGCAGACTTCGTAGTTTATTCATTATTCCCCTGGCTACACTGACAGCAGACTCAAACAAATAACACTGTCCAGAGGGCAGGGAAAACGTTATTAGGCTAGACTCAGCCTGGCACTGGGAAGGGAAATTCATTCTTCCCCACAGGTACTGTATCCTAGGGAGACTTGGGCCTGTGGTTTTTCATATTATAAACTATCTCCGTTCTCAGGATTCAAGAGTTCTTTGCAGGCTTGCATAAGCATAAGCTTTGGAAGTTCTAGAATCCATCCAGTGGGTACTTCTGGTATGGAGGTCTTCGGCT
This sequence comes from Phacochoerus africanus, assembly GCF_016906955.1. NCBI lineage: Eukaryota > Metazoa > Chordata > Mammalia > Artiodactyla > Suidae > Phacochoerus > Phacochoerus africanus. The sequence continues at coordinate 87,957,486 of NC_062547.1, forward strand.
CCTTAAGAAGGAGAGAACAGTCTGCTTCCTGTTATAAGGTGCTGGAGTTTGGGAGCTAGACGTCTCAGAACCTTTTCCTTCCATAACACCATCCCCGGAAGCTTAATGATGGCCAGATTTATCCCTCCAGCCTGGACCACCCCAAGAACGTGCACTTGACCTCACCTTGACCTTTCAATCCAAGCCGGTCCCTGTCGTGGACCTCAGGCAGAGTTCTCCCAATCTGGGCCTCGTCTGCCTGGGTTCTGGTCACCAGAGACCCCTTCCTTGACAGTTCCCATGTCCCTCTATAGTGGCTAGGGCTGCTCAGGGCCAGCTATGCCATCCGGGAGCAGTGCCCCCAGCCTGCACAGATCAGTATGGGACCCAGACCTGGCTTCTTCCCTTCCGGATGTTCAGTGACCCTTCACACCTCTTTTCCATGTCCCCTACTTCCACCCCAGTCTGGCATCAACCAAGTGCCCCAAGCAGCCCTGGGACCCTTGTTGGCCTTGGTTCCAGGGGGAGCACCTGGTGACAGGAGCCTCCCACTGGCCGGTGCAGTGCCTCTGTCCTGGAATCAGGCGAGACCGGGTTGCTCAGTACGGAGCTGACTTTGTCTGATGCACACCAGACAGAGGTCAAGTTCAGGGCTCTGGGCCACCAAAAGTCCACTGTCAACCTTTGCTTTGAGCAGCCTCTGAGGGCCCACATAGGTTCTTCTCTGGAGCAGTTCTGGCCTCAGCTGCCCATAGGTCACAGCCCCAGAGGGCAACAGTGGGGCAACAGGTGATTCTTTTTTCTTTTTAGGGCCCCACCCGTAGTACATGGACATTCCCAGGCTAGGGGTCGAATTGAAGCCAGAGCTGCCAGCCTACGCCACAGCCACAGCCACATCAGCTCTGAGACGCATCTGTGACCAATGCTGCAGCTCACGGCAATACCAGATCCTTAACCCACTGAGTGAGGCCAGGGATCAAACCTGCATCCTCAGACTCTACCCTGTCAGGTTCTTAATCTGCTGAGCCACAACAGGAACTCTGCAACAGGTGACCTTCGCCCTGAGCCTCCTTCCTCAGACTTGGTGACTTCCTGACCTCTGACGGTCACCCCACCCCCTCCACAGGCTCCAACACTTGAGTCAGGCCCCCTCCAGGAGTGGCTGTGTCTTATCCTCTGAAGACTTTCCAGACATTGCTCCACCATGTCAACAGGGGATGCCTATCCTTGAACTCTGGCCTCTGCTGGATATGGCCCCATCCTGGCCTCCCAGGTTGGTATCGAGTCATGCCAGAGGGATGGATATCCCTGAGTGAATAAAACTTCTTCCAGCACTGCGTCCTGGTGATGTCAGCAAGTTCAATGCTGACATCCTATTCTAGGAAGGTGGCCTGTGGGGCACACTGACATTGTAACCTTCCCTGTGTGTAAATGTGCTGGGTGGGGCACACTGACGTTGTAACCTTCCCGACAGCAAATTTATCATCAAAGGAATGATCATTCCATGTTTCCACATAAGTAAAGCACTTGAGGGAGTTCCCGTTGTGGTTCAGTGGTTAACGAATCCGACTAGGAACCATGAGGTTGTGGGTTCGATCCCTGGCCTTGCTCATTGGGTTAAGGATCCGGCGTTGCTGTGAGCTGTGGTGTAGGTTGCAGACGCGGATCAGATCCTGCGTGGCTGTGGCTCTGGCGTAGGCCGGTGGCTACAGCTCCGATTAGACCCCTAGCCTGGGAACCTCCATATGCTGCAGGAGCAGTCCTAGAAAAGGCAAAAAGATAAAATAAAATAAAAATAAGACATGCACTTGCCATCCGCAAAGCACAGCGGTCACCTCTGAGAGTCGCAGAAGCCCATATCCACAGGCTGCACTGTGGATGACACAGTGTCGGGAGCGCTGATGTCACCGACATTAAATACATGGTAGCAGGGAGCCAGAGAAACAAGCCCTTATGGTTTCAACACAGTTTCCAAAGAACCCCGGCATTGACAGTAAAAATAGCGTGGCTATCTTTCTCTCTCAGTGGGAGCTATGAGAGGGGTACATCTGCCAATAAAGACTAGGAAGAGATGGTTCCTGCTCCGCAGCAGGGAGGGACAGTCATCTTCACGTGCACCAACTGGACGAGGGGCAAACACAGAAGTACCTCTTTTCAACACGCTGTTCTGATTCACATGGCGGATCACCATGTCTCACGTGAGCCCATGAATTTTTAAATACATTTTTAATCAAGTACATGTATTCTATCAAATAGCTTATATAGACACTGTGATTGTTTTCGTCCCATCGAAATATTTCCCAGCTCCCTTCATGCCCTACCAACAGCACACATGACTCTGAAGATAAGGTCCAGATCTTCTCTTGTCCCCCTAAACGTGCCCCCCCCCAGTATCTTCCATCTTAGAAAATGGTACCTGCAATGTTTCAGTTGCTCAAGCCAAAATCATGGAGGCATCCTTGGTTCCTCTTTCTCGCATGCCCACTTGCCATCCAGCAACAAAGCCTGTCAGATCTACCTTCAAAATAGGTCTGCTTTTCACTTCCTTCCTACCATGACCACCCTGAACCAAGTCACCATGCTCTCACCTAGACTGTCACACAATTAACTTTCTTTACCAGTCTCTCTGCCTCCCTCCGGAGGCTCCCTCCGATCTGGTCTCCCGAGGGGATTCTGGATGCTTCTTTTTAAAACAAAGTAGATCACGTCACTATTTGGTTCAAAACCTTCCATGTGCTTCCTGTCACACACACGGAGTCTTGCCTCTCAGGGGCCCTTTCGTGGAGAAACAGGCTGCCCAGCTGTGAGTTATTATGACCACAGCACGAAGCTCCTTCAAGGGCAAAGCTATAGAGGACATCTTTGTTCCAGGTCACACCTTTCCCAGGACAGCCTCCACCTGGTATCTGAGCCATGCGAGGGTATGAAAGCCTGGCATGTTGGCTGGTCAAAGGACAACTTTGGTCAAAGGGCAATGTTCTCTCCAAAACTCACCGTCAGGTGGATCAAGGCATTTGGGGAACTGCATCCCAATTCAGTTTCGACCTCTGCCCCATCTTCTCCCCCTCTTGCTCCGTGGTCAGACCTGCATTGCCGTCTGAAGTTTCTGCCTGTCCCTCCTGCTTGAACTTCTACAAGGATTTCCACCTGGCCCCTGCCACCGAATCTTGCATTTCACTGTCATTGGCATCTGATTCCCAGAGGACCCCAAACTGACTCCTTTTCCCTCACCACCCCAAGTAAAATTGCAATGCACCCTCCTTTACTCACTCTACTCTCCCTTACTCTGCTTTCTTTTTTCTTTTTCTAAATGGCTATACCCGAGGCATATGGAAGTTCCCTGGCCAGGGACTGAATCTGAGCCTCAGCAGTGCTGGATCCCTTAACTCACTGTGCAGGGCCAGGATTGAGCCTGCACCACCGCAGCTACCCAAGCCACTGCAGTTGGATTCTTAACCCATTGCACCAGGAACTCCTCTGTGTATTTTTCCCAATAACAATTGCCATACATTCTTTGTCAAAAAAAGAATTTTTTTTTTCATTGTCTTGCTGCAAATTGGAATATAAGCTCCTAAGGGCAGAGACTTGGCTTGGTTCACTTTCATATCCACATGCCTAGAATAATGCCTTGGATGTAGAAAGAGTTCAATAAATACCAAATGAATGAGAACACCAATGCATAATTGGGAGACTCCAGCTAGAAAGAAGGCAACTTGAAGAGCTGCAAAAATACTGCACTTTTTTTTTCCTTTTTTTTTGGTCTTTTTGCTATTTCTTTGGGCCGCTCCTGAGGCACATGGAGGTTTCCAGGCTAGGGGTCCAATCGGAGTTGTAGCCTCCGGCCTACGCCAGAGCCACAGCAACGAGGAATCTGAGCCGCGTCTGCAACCTACACCACAGCTCACGGCAACGCCGGATTGTTAACCCACTGAGCAAGGGCAGGGACCGAACCCACAACCTCATGGTTCCTATTCGGATTCGTTAACCACTGCGCCACGACGGGAACTCCAAATACTGCACTTTCTTCCCTCAGACATAGAGAGAAAATTTTAGGAGTTGAAAATCTTTGTCACTTGTCACTTCCAAATTTGAGTCTAGAACCCAAGGGCCCAGATTCCCATCTTCTTTTTTCTTTCATGCCCACATTAATGCTGCTTCAAATATTTATTGAGCACCATCTATGAGCCGGACACTGGGCTAAGGGCTTGGACACATAAAGATGAAAATGATACCACCCTGCCTTTGGTCCACCCCTGGACCAGTGAGGGAGACAGACAAGTCGTCACAGAAGGAATTAAGTACTATAATAGATGTCACAGAGGGTGCCACGGAGGCACAGAGATAAACCACTTAATCCAGCGTTAAGGAGAGCCACATTGTCCCCAAGGAAGCCCTGAGAAACATCTCCATTCTGCTCACCTCTTTCTGTCCTTCAAACAGCCCCTAAGCTTATTCCTACTTCAGGACTTTGCACTGGCTGTTCCCTCTGCCTGGAGTATGGTACCCTCCAGATTCTCACGTGGTGGTACCTTCTTGTCCTTCAGGTCTTGGACGAAATGCCACCCTGCCACGGAGGCCCTCCAAAATCCCTGAAGTGCTCCACCCACCCCGATCCTTTCATCCCCTACACTTGCCCAGATGCTCTGTCAAATGCCCTTGCTTTGTCCTTGACTTCACATGACTTGTTGATTGATGGATTGAATGAATACTATCTGTGTCCTCCACCCTGTGATATAAGTCCTCTGAGGACAAGGACCTTGTTTGTTTTGCTCCAGGCTCTAGCTCTAGTGCCTACAAAGGGGCCTGGCACATAAATGGGCTTGACAAATATGTATCAAATGATTAGGTGGAAAAGTATAAAAAAATGATGCTTCACTCTTTATGGTAGCCAAGACATGGAAGCAACCTAAGCGCCCATCAACAGATGAATGGATAAAGAAGATGTGATATACACACATACACACATATACATATATACACATATATATGGAATATATATATTCCATTATACATACATATATAGGTATAGTCTATACATACCTATGTATAATCCATATATATAAATATATACAATGGAATATTATTCAGTCATAAAAAGAATGAAACAAAGCCATTTGCAGCAACAGGGTGGACCTCGAGATTACTATGCTAAGTGAAGTCAGATGGAGAAAGACAAATATCATGTGATATCACATATGTGGAATCTAAAGAAGTTATATAAGCAAACCTATTTACAAAACAGAAATAGACTCACAGCCATAGAATACAAGCTTATGGCTCCCAAAGGGGAGAGCGGTGTGGGGGAGGGGAGAGATAAATTAGGAGTTTGGGATTAACAGATGCACACTACTGTATATAAAATAGATAAAGTCCTACTATATAGCACAGGTAACTATACTCAATATCTTAGAATAACCTATAATGGAAAAGAATCTGAAAAAGAATACACATATTTACGTACAACTGAATCACTTTGCCATGCACCCGAAACACGATATTGTAAATTAAATACATTTCAATTTTTGAAAAATGGTTAAGAAAAAGAAAGACGATGCTTCAACAGAGACAGAAAGAACAACTAGTACGTGGGGTGGGGGGAGTGAAGCAGCCCCAAGGGGCAAGCTTTGGCAAAGAAGTGGATTATGTCTCCCAGGGGCTCCAACATCAAAAATCTTCAGATCTGGGTGACAGAATATGGGATTTATTGTACCATTCTCTTTAATTCTGTATTCTGGAATTTTTCATACTAAAAAAGATAAAATTAAGGAAACAAAATCTTGAGCTGAGTAGGTCATATAAATGTAGAAAGCAGCCCCATTTTAAGCCTGAAGGTGGGACCTGGGGATAAACTGGAGACAGCAGGTTCCACACAAAGACATTCAGGTTCCATTTTTCCCCCAAACTCATGTACTAGGAACAAAATGAGCCAGAATTCAGCCAATTTGTGGCCGCTGCACAGCACAGGCTAAGTCATGATCCTCAACAATCTTATTTACTCAATTCTAAAAATGTTTCCAAGAAATCCCCAACCATCTTGGAGATCAACCCTCCATAATATTGAAGAACTAGGCTCTTTTCCAAGACCTCACTTGTGCTACAGCTCTGTCTAGGGCACACTGTTCATTTCCCTACGGGAAAATCAGAAAATATGTCTTGGTGTCTGCCCCCAGGTCCTGGCACAGAGCTCCTGAAACCCTGTCATTTCCTAAGTGAAAAGAGCACCAGGAGCCTCTTATAGTTTTTCAAGGCCAATCTGAGTGGTTTCCTGGATGTGAGCTGGTCACCAAAAAACCAAGCCTTGATTAGAAGCGTGGGATTTTCAGCCCCATCCCTCCAGAGAGGGGAGAGGGGCTGAAAATGGAGTTAATAACCAATCACACCCATGGGAGGAAACCCCCGTAAAACCCCAATAGGAGAGGGTTTGGGGAGCTTCCAAGTTAACACATCTATATGGGGTTGGGGGGGTGGATGTCCCCAACTCCATGGGGTCAGGAGCTCCTGCACTTGGGACCCTTCCAGACCCCCCCACCCTGAGTGTCTCTTCATCTGGCTGTTCATCTGTATCCTTCCTTTGTCATATCTGTCAAAAACTGGTAAACATGTTCTCCTCAGTCCTGTGAGCTGTACTAGCAAATTAAACCCAAGGAGGTGGAATCATAGGAACCTCTGATTTAAAGCTGATCCACTGAAAGCAGTAGACCTATGACTGGCATTGGAAGACAGGGGTGGGGGCAGTCTTGCAGGACAGAGAATCCTTAAGCAATGGGATCTGACACTATCTCCAGGTAGCTAGTGCCAGGATCATTCACTCCCAGCTGTCTTCACAGAGAATTGCTTGGTATGGGAAAAAAAAAAAAAAAAAGCCTCCACATACTTAGTGACCAGAAGCGAAGTGTTTCATGTGAGAAGTAAAGGAGACATGGTAAAGAAAACTCATAGGGTCAAAACTGAGTTTTTCTAGACAGCTACCTTCTTCCAGACTCCCTGGAGATGATGGGAGGGGGTCGTTTCAACTCCTCCCGGACTCCCCACTGCAACATCCAAGCATCACTCTCCCACCCCTTCTTCGAGGTTCAGGTCATCCTCCGACCCACTCTCTCTCCGTCCATGTTCCATCAATCTTTCTTTCTTTCTTTCTTTTTTTTTTTTTTTTTTGGTCTTTTTAGTGCCACACCTGCAGCATATAGAGGCTTCCAGGCTAGGGGTCTAATTGGAGCTGTAGCCACCCGCCTACACCAGAGCCACAGCAACACCAGTTCTGAGCCACATCTATGACCTACACCATAGCTCAGAACAATGTCAGATCCTTAACCCACTGAGCAAGGCCAAGGATTGAACCTGCATTTTCATGGATGCTAGTCAGATTCGTTTCCGCTGCGCCATGACAGGAACTCCCTCCATCAATCTTCTACTCCAAGTCCCCTCCACCACGGTCAGCAAGGGCTCACACTCCTCCTCACCGGCTCTTCCGCTACCACCTCAGCCTCCTGCCAGTATCCCGGAAAATGGCAACCAGCCACAAAGGTGACCCCCAGCCACTGCCCCATCCGACCAGCCACGTCGCCACCCTCAAGGTTCACTTCAGCACAACTACTCTAAGCCATGCCTGGAACCCTCCTTTACCTTCAATCCTCCGAGCAGCCTCCCTCCTGAACCCAGGTCTCAGTCAAGCCAGCTCCAGCTGGGATCTCCGGTACCTTGAACATTCATTTTCTTTTCACTTCTTTTCCTTTCGTTCAGCTGTGTTTTGCAACCTCAGCTAAATATTAGAAACACCTGGGAAGTTTTGCGGCTCGGGGTGACTCCTCTGCCTTAACCAATGACGTCGGATGCTTTGGGGAGGGACAGCGTTAGTTTGAAAGCTTTTCCAGCTGATTCCTATGAGCAGCCCAAGCGAAGGACCACTCAGGGGCTCCACAACCTGAGCCTCGTGGCTCATCACCTTAACTACTTTCCCACCTGCACCCGCACATTCTCATTCTCGTCTTCTCCGCCATGTGCCCCCTGAAATGCTCAGCTCTGGAGCAATCCCACTGCACATTTTGTCTATTCTTAGGCTCTGCTGAAGGAAAATCACAAAGCCTTCCACTTTCTCCAGAGGGAAAACAACTTGGTCCAGGGTTTCTCAGGAGTTTCATGTAAAGCACTAACATGGTGGGAGTTGAAGAATCCTTTGGGACACACATTGACTTCTTTAGGCAATAGTCTTACCAAATGCATGTCATTGGGAAAAGTTAAAAATGTATGAATAAGACCAGTTGCAACTAACAGAAACTTCCTTGAGGTAGAGCAGCAGGATGGTGTCTGTTTCCAATTGAGAGCTAGTCCTGCCGCTTGTGTTAGCAGAATAATGCAGAGAGCACAGCAGAGTCAGTGCTGAATTAAGAAACGTTAGCAAGTGCTCAGAGCTGGAATAAAGAGGGACCGGCGGCTAACTAGAGACTCCTGTACTCTCGGGGGCTGCAGAGACTAAGCTGGTTTACCAGGTTCTATCATTAAAAGGTCTAAGAAGAGGACTCCTCCTTTGAAGGGGAAAGACAAGGTTTGATAAGAGACCCAGGTCTCAAAATTGGCCTCCTCTCCAAAGCTGAGGGAAGGGAACTCAACAGAACCCCAGCCCAAGGTGGTGGGTGTCTGGAAGAAAGAGGAGCCAAACAACTCGGTGGTTACAGCACTGGTCTTGCTAATCTACCTCAAGTACCAGCGGGGGAATGAACACTGAGGCCCAGGGTGTGATGCTGGGATCAGAGGGAGAGAGGACAATGGACACCTGGCAGGTACGCCCAGTTCCTCACAGGTCAAGCACCAGCCTACTCACCTCTTTCTCGCCTCCAGCGTTGCGACCACAGAAGGTGCATAAGATGGGAGGGGGCAGGATTGTCAAGGATCACGGAGGCAGGAAGCCGAGGGGCTCTGGGGAAAGCGGTCAGAGGGCTGCAGGCCTGGCGTCACAACATCTCTCAAAGGCTTCTTTCTGGAATTGTTTGGGCTCAAATCCCTTAAGCACCTCCACCTATGTCTCTTAGAGAAAATGAGCTCCACCTGGAGTGCAGGTGGCATCGTCACCTCGGGAGACACCACTGTCCCTTCCCTGCTCCCTCTCTCCACACTGGAAGGCTCCATCATGGAAGAAGGTGGGCTTTTGTGAGAGAAGAGTGCCTCCCCCTCCGTCATTCACATGTACAAATCCACAAATTCACACACAAGTCCCGACAAGGCCATGAGCCTCAGGTGTGCTGAGAGGAGGGGGAGAGCTTTGAATCAAACTTGAAGTTTTTTTTAAACTTTTTATTTCAGTGTATTTATTTATTTATGTATTTTTGCTTTTTAGGGTCGCACCTGCAGCATATGGAGGATCCAAGGCTAGGGGTCATATCGGAGCTGCAGCTACTAGCCAGAGGTTGAACCGGAGTCCTCATGGATGCTAGTCAGGTTCATTAGCCACTGAGCCATGAAGGTAATGCCTTTTTAAACTTTTAAATTATAGTTGATTTACAATGCTTTGTCGATTTGTGCTGTACAGCAAAGTGATCCAGTTATACTCATGTATACATTCTTTTTCTCATATTATCTTCCATCATAGTCTCTCCCAAGAGACTGGATAGAGTTCCCTTGTGCTAGACAGTAGGATCTCATTGCTTATCCTTCTAAATGTAATAGTTTGCACCTAGTAATGAATCTGTGCAGAAAGAATCTGATTGGCAGTTTGGATTCTGTGTTCTCTTCTGATCCAATCAGCCGTGGCTGGAGTTGAGTCATCTAACCAACTAATGGCTGTCAGTTAGCCACCCTGCGGATGAGGGGTCTAAGATAGGCAGAGATGCGGTGAGTGTGGCTGACACCTCAAAGGTTGTCCTCCACAGTTGCTTTTCTTCCTGACTGGAAGCTGGGAGACATGAAAATCCTGAGCTTCTGAGAGGCTAAGGGATGTTGCAGGTAGGGAGGAAGGAATACACACACAACAGAGAAGGGGAACTAAGACACACCCCCTGTCTGAATAGAACCAACCCTAAACGCAGCCTTGAGCCAGCTTAGTCCTACTTGGTTAGTTTCCTTCCTGTAATCTCCACAATTTTCACTGCAAGTTTCATGGTTCATTATTTACTTTATGTATACAGTCCCACAGAAATCATCTTTGGCTAATCTATTACCAGAACAACATATTACTGTATCACAAATGAGAAGAGAGACAAAAAAAAAAAAAAAACGCAAGGACAATAAAACATCCGAAGGAACATTGAGAAGGTTAGAAAAATTTTTAAATGACTGCGAAGACACATGAAAAAAATGTGAAAAAACAAAGCATAAATACCTTAAGGGGATAGGACAAGAAACCAGAATTCTGTCTGTCACATGCCTAGAAAATGAGGGTGATACATACACATCAGGAAACACATGTATTATTACAGAAAAGTGTCTCCAGGTGACCGCCCGGAGGTATTCACCTGTCGGAAGCATGTGACTGTCAGGATGAATCAGAGCAGTGGAAATTAACCAGTGGGTACACTGTAGGCAGAAATATGTTTTAGAGAGAAACACTGTAGCCTTGGATTTGTGGGCAGGAGTAGGTGTGCTGAGGATGAAAAACAGAGCTAGGAAGGAGAACAAAACAAACTCCTAATTCCTCTCTTGCACCCAATTCAGTAGCTGGACTTAAATTTTCCAACAGGACAAGAGATGGGAAGTACCAACAACTTAAGTAGTAACATAAACCAGAGAATGGTTTAGAAGAAATTTTGTGCATGAAAAGACATATAATTAGAAGTGATGACGTTTATTTTAAAGGAGACATTATTTCTTCAAACACCACCGGGACCAGATTAATGGAACCAGGTAGAGTAATTAATTAATAAGCCCATTCTTCAGGTCCTAGGCTTTATTTACATTTCCAAAATTTTATAACCTAATATCCTATTTAATGCTTAAGAGCAAGGAATAGGATCGAGGTCAATGTAATGAGTACGGCAAAATAAAGCTGAAGCAATACAGGGTGTGGATCCCAGCAATGCTGTTTTGCAGTAAGGCCCACAATCTCAGACATCACTTCTCTAACTTCCAACGCTCCCATCGACACACTGTGGGTATTGTTCCTGGAGAGATTCATCAGAGCAGTGAAAGTAGAGGCAGGAAGAGGGAAGTCAGCAGAAAGGGATCCTGGGAAAGACCCTGGAGCTGGAACTTGAACCACTCAGCTTAGAAAGGGGAAAAACTGGAGTTCCCATCATGGCTCAGCAGTTAATGAATCTGACTAGCATCCATGAGGACCCAGGTTCGATCCCTAGCCTCGCTTAGCGGGCTAAGGATCCAGCGTTGCCATGAGCTGTGGTGAAGGTCACAGATGTGGCTCGGCTCGGATCTGGCATTGCTGTGGCTGTGGCTGGCAGCTGTAGCTCCGATTCCGAATGGTATCCATGAGGATTTTGGGTTCGATCCCTGGCCTCACTCAGTGAGCCAGGGATCCAGCATTGCCCTGAGCTTTGGTGTTAAGTCGAAGACTTGGCTCAGATCCTGTGTTACAGTGGCCGTGGTGTAGGCCGGCAGCTGCAGGTCCGATTTGACCTTTTTCTGGGGACTTCCACATGCTGTGCATTTGGCCCTAAAAAGCAAAAAAGAAAAAAGATTAAAAAGGTATTTATTATTAGAGTATTCTAAATATTGTAAAGAAAACTGTACCTTTGAGAGTAACCTATTCTGCTCACAATGTAATTCTCTTGTTTACAGATAGAGGGCATACTAAAATGTTTATTATTTTCTGTTTGTTAACTCAGTAACATCTACTTAGTATCTGCCCCTAAGTGCAGACACTGTGCCAGGTACTGGGGTGGAGGAGGGAATAAAAATAGTTATAAAAATAACTACCACTTCCTGTTTATTGCATGACCATCTCCTTGAGCCCCACAATAACTCTAGGAACGAGACATTATTATTTACATTTTCCAGAAAGGACACTGAGGTTTGTCTAAAACTACCTAAACCGAGAAGAATGGAGCAAGAGTTAAGCCAGAGGTGGCCCCAGTGTCGCCTGCTCTTAATCATCATGTGAATGCCTTCCTGCAGTATGCTAACTGGTTTAAAATTAATTTCAAAATCTCCAGCTGCCGGTATATTCTTGGCACATGGTGGATTATTCATAAATATTTTCTAAATAAATTGAACCTGAATCACCAAATTTGTTTTAATTTCAGTTTGTTTTCATAAGAGCGTGTTACCTACTATAAATAATCATAATCTTACCAACTGCTTGTAAATATTGTGTTGGTCACCCTTAAGATTCTTGCTACAGTTGTCAGTAGTGAGGCTCCAGGATAAGTAAATTCCCGTCATGGCTCAGCGGGTTAAAAACCCAACTAGTATCTGTGAGGATGCAGGTTCGATCCCTGGCCCCACTCAGTGGGTTAAGAATCCAGTGCTGCTGTGAGCTGTGGTGTAGGTCACAGATGAGGCTCGTTTCCTGCATTGCTGTGGCTGTGGCATAGGCTGGCAGCTGCAGCTCAAATCAACCCTACCCTGGGAACCTCCATATGCCAGAGGTGCGGCCCTAAAGAGAAAATGAATGAATTAATTAACTAATTCTGAGACTAAATTTCAGATTTTGGAAGTTTATATGGTGTAATGCCAGAGCCTAATATTCCTTTCCCTCTACGGATTATTCATATTTTGGTCTTGACTGAAGTTGCTGGAGCTTTACAAGCTAATTTAAATTGAGCATTTTTTTTCTTTTGGGGCCACACCTACAATATGGGGAAATTCCCAGGTCAGGGATCAAAGCCATGCCATAGCAGTAACCCCAGCAGCTGCAGTGACCATGCTGGATCCTTAATCTGCTGAGCCACAAGGGAACTCATAACATTTTTTAGAAACAAAAAACATTAATTGCTATAAGAGAGCAGGACTAAAAAGCGGGTATGGCATAAGGGTCGCATACCAGGGTGCTGTGGGCTAGTGGTATGGCTACTGAAAAGAACACCTCGGAATCTGCTTCTGAAATACATTTAGAATGAATGGTCTTCCACCTGTGATGTGACACTAAGACTTTCCTCTTCTGTACACAGACAGAGGTCGTTTAAAGGAAATCAATTTCAGATCCTTACCTTGTGTTTGAAAGGACTGTTTTATACAATGACTCTGCCTGAAAACACATCTATGGTCTTAAGTGTTTGTGGGTTCTTCCTCCACCTTTCCTCTAACAATCACTCCTGCCCCCAATTTTTTATAAAGTACACTTTTCTCTCATTCCAAATCCCTCTAGATTGCATTGTAAAATCTGAAACTGTCCTAAGAATTCAAACCATCTGAAGCACGAAATAGAGGGAGAGTCCTAATTACTCGTGTTGAGAAAGTAAATGACTTTGATGGTTGATTAATTGTTTTGCAAATCAAGTAGTTCCTAATTCTTTGCTATCAATGTAACTGAAATAGGACACGTTAGTTATTAGGGCATTAATAATAACTCCTGATGATATATCGTTATATAATTTCTGATGTAAAACTTGGAAGGAATCCAGGGAATTGAGTGATGTAACAAAATATTCTTCTTTCCCATCCGCTTATTTATTTGAATAGGGTTTCTCAGAACTTAACATCTATAAAACAATAAGCAGGCATAGAATTAATGCTAACCTCTCCTTCATGCTAGCAACAAATAACATTCAACTATTCAAACCGTAACTGGTTGAAAAAAATAGTTCAACCTGTCTAATTAAGAAATGTATTTCTCTCATGGACTTGGAAAACAGACTTGTGGTTGCCAAGGGGGAGAGAGAAGGGGTGGGATGGACTGGGAATTTGGGGTTAATAGATGCAAACAATTGCATTTGGAGTGGATAAGCAATGAGATCCTGCTGTGTAGCACGGGAAACTATATCCAGTCACTTGTGATGGAACATGATGGAGGATAATGTGAGGAGAAGAAGAATATATACACACACACACACACACACACACACACACACACACACACATATATATATACACACGCATATGTGTGACTGGGTCACTTTGCTGTACAATAGAAAATTGACAGAACACTGTAAACCAACTATAATGGAAAAAATAAAAATTGAAAAAAGAAATGTATTTCCAATAACATTTTACTTCATAATTACATATCAAAAATTTTCACATATTTATATTTTTATAATCTACAATAATAACTCGGACTAAAAGAAATGTTAACTATTTTGAGCTTGTTATCACAAAAAAATTTACAAATTTAAATTCAAATATATATATACATATTTTTGTTGTAGGAAAGTTGGATGGGTCTAGTCACCGAAGACTTTCAGATAAAAATATATGCCACTGAGAGGGGGAGAAGAGTACAATGAGAATACAGATTTAAGGAAGAAAAATGAGCATTATAATATTTTCTACTATAATATTTTTAAAGAGAGAAAGACAGGAGTCAAATCGATTTGGTATTTTGCTTCCAATGAGTACAGTTGGCTTTTTAAAGTGCCAGTTTACACTTAGTAATTACATCCTTTGGAACTATTTAAACTTACAATTTAAAAAAATTAATAACTTGAAAATATGTGAGGGTGTCAACTGTCTTGCTTTGTTTTTCAATTATTTGGGGGAGACTAGTCCAACAAGAACATTTTGAAAGCTGCTGTGTCAAGGATCTGAGGCCCCTCCAAACTTTAAAGAATCTGCGCCTTTATTATTTCACGACTTCTAGTCAAAGAAATATATACTCTGTGATAGCAGGTCGAAACTGCCATTTCAGAAAAGCATCCTAAATTAGCACATTAGTTAGTGCTCATAACTCTGTCTATATCATCAAGCCATTAACTAAAATGGCTCTTATGAAAAATCAACATTCATAAATTCCAACAAATTCTAGAGATTGATATTAAATCCCATTTAACCTTCCTTCACGCATTCATTCAACAACTCATCCAGCCCCTCTCCGAGGTCAAGCCTGTGGGAGGCTCTGGGAGCACAGCCTGGGCACAGACAGCAGTCAGGGGCCCTGCTTCTCGCCCACTCACACTGCGGGGCGGAGAGGCCGTCTGCAGAAAGGCAAGCGGGAGACTTGATAAGTTCAGACTGTGGTCAGTGCTGAGGAAGATGAAAACCAGGGAAGTGATAACAAATAATTAGGGAATGGAGTTATGGGGCACTGACCCTGACGCTAATACAGCTTAAGCTCTTCATCTGTCAAGGCCCAGGCCGAGCCCTGTGCGGGGATCTTGGTGCGATGCTAGAATGAAGGCGCAGGCACACACCACACACACAGACACACAACTCCAAAACCTCATGTATGGAAAAAAAAACTAATGGAGGAGTTCCCGTTGTGCAGCAGAAATGAATAACTAGTAGCCATGACGATGCAGGTTTGATCCCTGGCCTTGCTCAGTGGGTTAAGGATCCGGCGTTGCCATGAGCTGTGCTGTAGGTCACAGACGCAGCTTGGATCCTGCATGGCTGTGGCTGCAGTGCAGGCTGGCAGATTCAGCTCTGATTTGACCCCTAGCCTGGAAACTTCCATATGCTTAGGTGTGGCCCTAAAAAACAAACAAACAAATGAACAAACAAACAAAAACCTAATAGAGATTTCCTAAATCTTTTTTTAAAATTTATTTATTTATTTTTTGTCTTTTGTCTTTTTAGGGCCACACCCGCAGCATATGGAAGTTCCCAGGGTAGGGGTCACATCATAACTGTAGCTGCCAGCCTACACCACAGCAAGGTGGGATCCAAGCCCTATCTGCATCTACACCACAGCTCACAGCAACGCCAGATCCGCAACCCACCGAGCGAGGTCAAGGATGGAATCCATGTCCTCATGGATACGAGTCAGGTTCGTTAACCACTGAGCCGCAACAGGAGTCCAGATTTCCTAAATCTTGACAACAATCCTAAAAAATCACATGACATTGCCAATAATGAGTAATGAAAGCAAAGAAACTTTATGATGGATCATAAAAACACATTTGATCAATGATACTATAACGAAAGGCTGGATTATCTTTTTAACCATTGCATAGAAAATAATATCACATCATCACTGTCATATGAAGAGGTGACCAAAGAATATGTAGCCAAAACTCCTGGGTAAAAAGTATTATGTCAGGCAGTTAACAAAAATATACATTGTTTTTCTGGCTTTTCTGATGGTTGGGGTTTGTGTCACCTGCTTTGTTTTGTCCTTCCTTGTGTTTTTTTTTCTAAGCGTTTGCTTTTGGGTGAATTTTATATTCGTAATTTTGTATTCTCTTTCTCAAACTCAGGCCACACAAAACCTGTCCTGTCCCTGGGTGGAGCTACTTAAGATGAAAGGATCTGAAAAGCCCTTTCAGAGTTGCTGACATGAGAACAGAAACCTGATTGAGGATGGCATTCCAGGAAGAAGTAACAAGTGACAAGGCTTTGAAGGAAGATGATCTTGCCTCGAGAAGGCCAACCTGGCTGGGCAAAGAGAGGGCAGCTGCCAGGCCCCTCAGGGCCTTGGAGGCTGGGGAAGAAGCTTGATTCGTTCTAAATACAACCAAACAACCATCTGATTCATACTTAAACACAGCAGCATCAATGTCAACATATGTGGATTATTTTAAATAGCCTAGGAGTTCCCTGGTGGCTCAGTGGGTTAAGGATTCCGCATTGTCACTGCTGTGGCTCTGGTTATTGCTATGGTGCCTAGGAACTTCCACATGCTATGGGTATGGCCAAAAATAATAATTTTTAAAAAAATTTCTAAATACATAAAATAGCCTAAAATCCTAACGTGTATCCATTAAAAACACCTTCCCATCCATAAAAGAGGAGGACTCATGACCTTCTGTGTGAAAAGCTACTGCCCCTCAGTGGTAAAAGAGGAAAGATTCAGAATAACACGATTTCTAGGTTAAAGTGAAACACGGATGCATTGGGAGTCATCAATATCTTTTCACTAAACAGTAAACCAAAATACGAATTCTAAGACCCCAGAGTTAACAATGTAATTTTCAAGCACATGTGAGACTACTAAGCTCACAAACCAATTACTAAGGAAGAACCCACAAAGGGAGAGAGCTTTTTTCAATGGGCTTTAATATCTTGGTTGTTACCTCCTTTCTTTCTTCCTTCAACTCTCCTTATCCGTTACCTTCCCCACTTCCTCCTTCCCCCCACCTTTCCTTCCAAACTTCTTTTCTTCTTTCCACAAGTGTCTTTGAGCATCTGCTTTATACTATACCTGTGTACAGAGGTCACCAAGCCAGACATTAACCTGCAGCTTAGAAAGGAAAACGGACATCAAGAAAATAGTCTTCATTGTGCTTGCAGTGCTTACTACTGTAAGAGTAGTTTGCAATGCCGTGAGATCATCTATCAGGGAACTACACTAGGTGGGGGAGGTAGCAAACGTCACCCTGAGGAAGTGGCCTCGCAGTGGATGCCTCAAGGACCCCTAGGAATTAGGGAGGGGAAGGTGGAGGGAAGGAGTGTTCCAGGCAGAGGAACAGCATCTGCAAAGGCCAGGAGATGGGAAGAATGATGTTTGAGGAATTGAAAGAAGACCAAGCCAAGAAGGAGAAGGGCTAAAGATGAGGGGATGGGGACGGGGGAGGGAGTCGGGGTCCTGTGACCAAGTCCCTTGCAGGCCGTGAGGATTTTGGACTTAATCCTGACAGTAGTGGGAGAATGGGAAGGGGTTAAATAAGTGAGGCAAAGAAGGCTTGTTGTGTTGCAAGGAACAGAAACCACAGCTCCCTGTTACCTATCCACCCAGTTCCCTGACCCAGAGTTAACCAATATTCCTAGGGTTTTATAAGTCCATTCAGTAAGAACTATATATATCCATGCAAATATTCCTGTTTATCTTATCATCACTGACATAAGTCATGGTCACATACTGCATACACTGCCTGGAATCTTGTTTTCTTACTTAACAATATATCTTAGCAATCATCCCTTATCAGTAGATATAGAGCTGCCTCATTCTTCTTGTCCTCTGGGCTAGACTGTCTATTGCATGCATGTACCATTTTTTATGTAGCTAGTTTCCTATTGGTGGACATTTAAGTCATTTCAAGGCTTTGGCTACTGTAAACCTTACCACAGTGAATGTTCCTACCTTATCTTTGCCACTTGTGGGAGAATCTCTCTCAAATTCCTCGAAGTGGAATTCTTGGGTCGAAGAGTAAGTTCATTTGGAATTTGACAGGTAGTGCCAAAACCTTCCCTAGAAGTGATATTAGTGTATACAACCAACAATGTGCTAATCCTGTGTGCACAGTAGGGCAGATGAAAAAGTGGCATCTCAGTGGAGTTTTCATTTGTATTTTTTTTTTTTTTGCCTTATCCACCCACGGCATGCAGAATTTCCTAAGGCAGGGATTGAACTCAAGCCACAGTGCAAGCTGCTGCAGTGACAACGTGGGATCCTTAACCTGCTGTGCCATAAGAGAACTCCAATTTGTACTTCTTTTACCAAAAGTGTGCTTGGGCATCTTTTGATATGATTAAGAGCTAGTGCTTGTGATGAATTAAAAATTATCTAATTAGGCTGAGAGCCAAAGACCTAGAGCTAAAAATGCTGTTTCATTCATTCAACAAACAGGTTTTGAAAAACAACTTTGCACCAGACACTCATATCATAAGCACAAATGAATCTAAAATAAGTGAGACCTGGTCCTGCTCCAGATGAGCTCAAGTTTAATGAGGGAGATGGATGTGGAAACATACAATTAAATACAATATGTTATTTAAAAAAAAAAAAAGAGGAAGGAACACACACAAAAAAACATGGAAACACAGAGAAGAGCAACTAATGCTTATCTGCTAACCAACCACTCACATGTATTTTCTTTTTTAAAAATGTATTTTCTTAAAATACTTAATTTTTAAAAGGTAGGGAATTGGGGAACAGGTAATTAATTCTTTTTAATTTTTTTAGGCCTTAGATTTCTTTTATAACAAAGGAAAAACAAATAGCTTATGATATCACTTAAATGTGGGGTATAAAATATGGCACAAATGAACCTATCTACAAAACAGAAACATACTCATGCTCACAAGTCTAGAGAAAAGACTTGTGGTTGCCAAGGAGGTGGGAGGAGGGAGTGGGATGGACTGAAAGTTTGGAGTTAGTATTGATGCAAACTACTACATTTAGAACAGATAAGCAATGAGGTCCTCCTGTAGAGCACAGGGAACTCTATCCAGTCTCTTGGGACAGACCATAATGGAAGATAATATGAGAAAAAGAATGTATATATATGTATGACGGATCACTTTGCTACACGGCAGAAATTGGCACGACATTGTGAAGCAATTATACTTTAATAAAAATGAAAAAAAAAAAAAAAAACCTGGCTCTGCAAGTTCTGTGGAGCAGTGGGTTAAGAATCTGGCATTGTCACCACTGTGGCTCTGTGGCTCAGGTTGCTGCTGGGGCACAGGAACTTTCCCATGCTGCAGGTGTGTCCAAAAAACAAAACAAAACAACAACTCTGTGCATTAGCAAAACTATCCATAATTGTTTTAAGGGAACGGGGATTTTTATTAAGTGTTTAAACAAAAATGTCTGAAATTATGATTAAGATCCTCTTCATGGGAATGCAGTATGGATGACACAAAGGGGGAAGGTGTCTCCGCAGATGAGGGCTTCATTTTAAATTCTGAGGCCACAATCTATTTTACATAGATGCCCCCAGTTCAACCCAATGTCCTCACCGCCCCCCCCCCCCCATGGCCTCTGCACAGGTTCAATCAAGTTATGTTCTAATGGATCATTTTTGTCTTCAAGGAACTCTTGAATGAAAATCAACCCTCTGTCATTAGTTTTATCCTTAGGAAAAGCACTCTGGCACTTAAATACTTTTAAATGTTTTAAAATCTGCTCCTTCCATCTGGTTTTACTTAATAGTAAATTAGGTACTTAGCAATAGCGCAAACTAGGGCTAGAGACAAAACATGCTCTCAGCTTCCAAATGGCACCGCAGAGTAGCAAAGGCTAAAGAGGCTGGCAGAAGGAATGGTTAAGGAGTCCCCTTGTGGCACAGCTGGTTATGGGTCCAGTTCTCACTACAGCAGCTCTGGTATGGGTTCAGTCCCTAGCTGGGGGACTTTCACAAGCCACAGTCACAGCCAAAAGAGTGGTTAATGCTTTTCCACCCAACCCTTTACTTTTCTCAGTTACAAATGGCAGGAGCTAAGGAGTTAAAGGCGCCACAGCAAGAGGGCACCTGCCGGGCCCCAGCAGTGCTCAGGGACCATCAGTCCTTCCCGTGCTGGGCTGGGGACTTGGGTTCACACCAGAAAGGGCAGGTGTAAGTGGACACTGTCCCCAAGGCTGCCCGCCTTGGACCTGCCCCTAGGTCTAGCTGTGGGGTCAGGGCCTCCCTGAGCTGTGCCTCTCTCACCTATGGGCTTTGTACACTCAGCGCTGGAAGATGTATTCTAAGGCCTTCCTCCCAGGATTAACCCGACCTCTGAACAAGCCAAGCCTATACTCCTAAGGATGGCTTCCTCTTTTGCTTTGAAGTCAGCGTTAGCCAGGCCTCCATCAGGATCTTCTTCCCAAACCACCATGAAAATTCCAGAAAAGCTTAAGGTTTCTTAAAGACAGACTCAGATAAAACTGATCTTCACATCAGGGTGCATCCTGCTCAGTGAAGGGGCCCTTTCCCCATAATATACGACTAGCAGGTTTTACTCACAATATTCTTATCATTTCCTAAGAGCTTCCTTCCACTACCTCTGCTCCACAAATTGTGTGAGATGGGTACAATAATCCCCATTTTACAGATATGGGAACATTTCTCCTTCCAGTGATCCATCGTGTATGGAAACAAATAGAAATGTGGAGCTGGAAAATCTCCTGGACCTGCCACATCATTCAATCATTTAAAAAATATTTACCAAGGGCCATGATGTGTCAGGCACTATTCTATAGACTGAGCTACAGAGGTAAAAATTTGTGATCTCCACTTCCCTTTAAGAGGCTACAATCTAGGAAAACGAGACAAATATTAAATAACTGCAATAAAATATCAGTCTTGCTGGGGTACAGTGGACCCCAAAGAAGGGAGAAGTCAAAGTCTCTGTGTGGAGTAGTGATGGAAAGTTCCATAGAGGAAAGGATGCTAACTGTTTGTTTGTTTTTTTTTTCTTTTATTTTTTGGCTGTACCTGAGGCATGCAGAAGTTCCCGGGCCAGGGATCAAACCCACACCATAGCAGTGACAATGCTGGATCCTCAACAGATAGGCCACCAGGGAACTCTGGATTCCAGCTGTTTTGAAAGAAGAACAGTGAAGATGGAATGAGAGAGGGCTTTTCAGAACAAGATAGTATGGAAGTAAAATAATAAAAATAAATAAAGTAATAAATATATAAAGCACCTCTGCTATCCAACACTTTCTAAAAGTTAAATAATTATTCATTTATTCACCAGCAAATATTTAGGCTAGACCCTATTCTAAGTCCTGAGAATAGAAAGGTGAACGAGGCAAGATGTTTTTGCCCTCAAGCTTTAAAGAAGCAGAAATACATAAAGGATAGAATTTCATGGAGTGATACATGTGATGAAGAACACAAACCAGAGGAGTTCCCACGCTGATGCTTCGGGGTCAGCAGCATCTTTGGAGTGCTGGGATGCAGGTTTGATGCCCCACCTGGCATAATGGGTTAAGGAGCCAGCATGTAGGTTGCAACTGCAGCTCAGATCTGATCCCTGGCCCCTGAACTCCATATGCCAAGGGGTTGCCAAAAAAAAAAAAAAAAAAAAACCCACAAACCAGAATGAGGAGGTAAGTGGTAGCGGCATCTCTGGAGAGGTGGCATAAAAACAGACAGCTGCATGTAGACACCGCCAGCGGTAGGAGTGGAAGTGCAAAGACCTCGAGGCAGAAATTAACTTGGTGAGTTTGAGGAACAGCAAGGGGACCAGGGTGGCTGGACAGGGAGATGAAGAAGGAAGGTAGCAGGTGCAGGTAGAGGCTTATATATGGAGGTAAATTTTCATTCTAGGTACATCGGAAAGCCACCGGAAGGTTTTAAGCAGGGAAGAATATGATATACTTAGGTTTTTTTTAAAGGATTATTCTGACCAGCTTTGCAATGAATCATCTAGAGGGAGCAGGAATGAAGGTCATTACAGGTTGAGTAGGCACCTCCTATCCATGAAACAGGTTAAAAACTGAATTATGGAGTTCCCGCCATGGCTCAGTGGTTAATGAATCCGACTAGGAACCATGAGGTTGAGGGTTCAATCCCTGGCCTCGATCAGTGGGTTAAGTAGCCAGTGTTGCCCTGCGCTGCAGTATAGGTCACAGATGTGGCTCGGATCCCACATTGCTATGGCTGTGGCGTAGGCTGGCAGCTGTAGCTCCAATTCTACCCCTAGCCTGGGAAACTCCATATGCTGCAGGTGCGGCCCTAAAAAGAAAAAAGAAAAGGAAGGAAGGAAGAGCTGAAAGAAAACTGAGAAAGGCGAGGCAACCCAGAAAGAGATTAGAACATTAGAACAGCAGGAAGCTTCTATCACTCCGAGGGCTGAACGAGGCTGTCTTAGGAAGCTCCAGAGCCAAGAGAGGAGCCGGATGTGCAAAGGAGATTTAGCCACTGCTGCTGATGCCATGGGAACAGGGAGAGAGGGGAGCAGTAGCTTGGCTTCTCTCCTTCTCCCACCTCCCACTGGGCCATGCCCAGCCAAAGCCAGTAGGCAAGGGAGCCAGGAACTGCAGTTTAGGGAGATCAGCTCCTCAAGATGCAGAGCAAGGAAAGGGTGGGGAAGGGGTCTGAGAGCAAACCTAAGCACTGCATGGCTGGCATCCAACCCATCAGTTGACCATTCTAGAATTCTGGAAATAATCATGCAGTCAGTATGAGCTGCCAATGCATCCTCCTAAAGCCTGTCTTCTCTATGTCAAAGCCACGGCCCCAGTTCAAGGCCTTACTCTGTCTCACTTGGACAACAGAAATGGGTTCACGTGGAGTCCCCATTGTGGCTCAGTGGGTTAAGAACCCAACATAGGAGTTCCTGTCGTGGCTCAGAGGTTAACAAATCCGACTAGGAACCGGGAGGCTGAGGGTTTGATCCCTGGCCTCCCTCAGTGGATTAAGGGTCCAGCACTGCCACGAGCTGTGCTGTAGGTTGCAGACACAGCTCGGATCCTGCATTGCTGTGGCTCTGGCGTAGGCCAGTGGCTACAGCTCCAGTTCAGCCCCTAGCCTGGGAACCTCCATATGCCATGGGTGTGGCCCTAGAAAACACAATAAATAAATAAACAAACCCAATATAGTATCCATGAAGACATGGGTTCAATCCCTGGCCTTGCTCAGTGGGTTAAGGATCCAGCGTTGCCATGAGCTGCAGTGTAGGTCACAGGCAGGGCTCATATCCTGCGATGCTGTGGCTGTGGTGTCGGCCGGTAGCTGCAGCTTGGATTTGACCCCTAGCCTGGGAACTTACGTATGCTTCAAGTGTGGCCATAAAAAAGGCCAAAAAACAGGAGTTCCCACCGTGGCTCAATGGTTAACGAATCCAACTAGGAACCATGAACCACGAATCAACTAGGAGGTTGAGGGTTCGATCCCTGGCCTTTCTCAGTGGGCCCGGATCTGGCACTGCTGTGTGGCTGTGGCGTAGGACAGCAGCTACAGCTCCGATTAGACCCCTAGCCTGGGGATCTCTATATGCTGCAGGAGCGGCGCTAGAAAAGGCAAAAAGACAAAAAACAAAACAACAACAGAAAAAAACAAAAAAAGAAATGGCCTTATAACTTATTTCCCTGCCTCTGCTCTCTACCCCTCCAAAATGCCCTCCACGTGATATTCATTGGTAAACAGAATTGATTGTCTCCATCTTGACCCACAGCTGAAATCCAGTTTCCAGAGGGCAGCCGTGGGGCCTTTGGGGCCGTCTGGCTCCAGCATAACTTTCCCCCACATCTTATAAATTCACTGTGTTTTAGCCACAAAAGGAGAACTTCAGACTTCGCAAACATGACATGTTCTTTCATGCTCCCGTTCTTTGCTCACACCAGTTGGAATTCTCATTTTGAAATCCTTCCTTCCTCCTGGAATCCTCTAAATCCTAAAAGTCACCTCCTAAATGAAAACTTGTTCAGCAGTGCCCAATAAAGTGAATGACACCCTATGCTGTATTTCAACCGCAGGTTGTTCATTCTGTTTATAGAGGTCACTTAATAACATTTGTAGTGCTGGCGGAAGAACTCTTTACAGTGTGTTCTAATTCATTTTAGCAGTACCAGCAATCTCCTTGATCAGAGGTCCACCACATGTTTTTGTAAAAAAAAGTTGTACTGGGAAGCTCCCATTGTGGCTCAGCAGGTTAAGAATTCGACTAGTATCCATGAGGATGTAGGTTCGATCCCTGGCCTTGCTCAGCAAGTTAAGGATCTGGCGTTGCCAAGAGCTACATTGTAGGTCTCCATTGGGGCTCAGATCTGGCATTGCTGTGGCTATACACAGGCTTGCAGCTGCAGCTCTAATTTGACCCCTAGCCTGGGAACCTCCATAAGTCAAGGGTGCGGCCCCAAAAAGACAAAAAAAAAAAAGAGATAGAAAGACCTAGATAAGAAAAGTGACACAAAAGTCGGGGGTGGGGGGAGGATCCTATTTTCACGCAGGTAAAGGATTTATATTT